>NC_091146.1:29566970-30171151 GCF_041381155.1 Argopecten irradians
TCGCACAAAATTACAATTACATTTATTTTTTATGAAAACCATGAACTTCTCAATATTTTAAGGTTTAAGACCCTGTTTAAACTAGTGATGTTTTTGTATGCCTATACATTGTATATCACTGTATTCACTTCTTAGGTGTATTTGCATAACATACATATACATGTACCTTAGTTACTAAAACATCCTCGATATTCCAGGGGTTCCGATCACTTACGATCTCTATACGAGTAGAGATAGTAAGTGATCGGAACCCCTGGAGTATCGAGGATGGTTACTAAAAAGTGTCAATGCATCCGTACTAACTTTACTAGATATAATACTGTTGACTCTGTATAGGCTGATGTGTTGTTTGTAAATTTTGGCAAATTATGCAAAAAATGTAAATTTTCAGTTTTGCATGTCCACAGGGTTCAGTACATATTTCTGTCACCAAACAACCATGTCATTATGTTTACTAGTGTTTATAGCATGTAGTAGGAACGCTGGTTTGACCGGATTCGACTTTATAAAGGCATACACATATAAATTGTTTGGAAAATTTGACATTATTTAGGTTTTCTTCAACTACAGCTTAGACATGATATATTAAACAGGGTCTTAAACCTTAATTGTCCATTCAAGATCTCATTTTACACTCTTCTATTTCAGGTTATACACGGTTATTTCAGTAATACAAACTTTATTCTAGTCCTACATATTTTACTATTAATTTGTATGGATATACATGTAAAACCTGGTCAAGGCACAAACACTGATATATTGACTATATTCCACATAAATATTCGCAGCTTAAGAAATAAAATAACTCACCTCCAAAACATTGCAGGTGAATTCCACGTAGTATGCATCACCGAATCTCATTTAGTATACAGACCGTGTACATTCCTATGGTGGAGGTGTTGTCGTCTATATATCTTATTATATTTATGCCAAACGTTGTCTTGACTTAGAATTTCCATCAGGTGAAGTCGTATGGGTAGAATATTCTTCATACCTCCTTTACACAGTCACAGACCCAATGATAGTATAAATCCTCTTTGGGAACAATTTGAAAACTCCACTGAAACCGCACTTGATGAAAATCCGGCATGTAATAATAGTTGAAGACTTGAACATTTGACTCTCAGAAACCCGTCACATATACTTAGTGATAGTATACGTCCATATTCCTTTTCCAATGTCATACACTAACCTGCACGTGTAGGTCAAACGCGCGCTTTGTCACTAGATCCCGTATGCGTGCTGGTCAGCGATGCGTGCGAAATAGAGCTTGCCGGTGTTATCGATGTATGTAGATCACGATATATTTCTGATCATGATATCGATGCCACTATGAATGAAATGTACCAAGGATTTATAAGTGAGATATACGTCCTTGAATGTACTAATAATTGTTTACGTTCGATCTGGTGACCATGGTATAAAAATGCTAATTACCGATATTATACAAAATATGCCAGGTCCCTATGGTTGTTATTTAGAGGCGCTCAATCATGTAATGATATGAGTAAATTTATTTTCTGAAAAAAAAAAAATACTCGGACTATGCCCATGTTTGTATTCCCACTAAAAATATTATTATAAGACCTAATGATAAGCCGTGTTTACCTATGAATTACGACATGAAATAAGAGTGAGAAATAGGTTACATAAAAAAACTTAAACGTAGCTATCCATTGCTAAATTTAGATAAATTTGAAAAAAGCAATAATTTTAAAACGCAGAACCAGGGAATTATTTTTCGCTAATGTAAAATGGACTATTAGACAATTTTGCCAAAAACAACCAAAAAGATTTCTGGAAACTTCTGCGTAATTTAATAAAGGGTTGTGATAGAGTTTCTAATATCCCCATTAAGATATCATGTTAATAATACTATTATGGTAGATAATGAACGAAAAGCTAATGTTTTAAACGATTACTTTATATCTATATCAACCTTATGTGATACTGGTGTTCCCTTACTATATGTTAATACCAGAACACAAAGTCGTATGGGCGATGTTTTTTTACGCATACTGATATTATCGATATTCTAAGTTCCTAGACATAGGCAAAGCTGTAGGTTTTGATAAAATATTACTGTAATAAATATATATATGTATACTGTTGGTTAAAACATTTCGTGCCAGGTCCCTGTGGACATGGTAAATAGACTTATCTGATTAAAATACTTAAAACCACTCCGTTCAAAAGAGGATCTGACAACATCCCATAAGAGGTCATGTTCGCATGACCTTTATACCACCTGTACATCAAATCAAAAGCATTTTCTACTCCTAGCTACATCAATTGAAAACGCCATTTCGTCCCAGTATAAATATACACTTAGCTTTGTTGTGCTCTTTGGGCGAGATGACTATGTACATTAAATAATTCTGACTGTTTTTTTTTAAACTGTTTCGTCCCAAAACAATTCTGGCAGCAGCAAATATTTTTCAAAAGGTCACCAGAACGTGACCCCTAATGGGATGTTGTCAGATCCTCTGATCAAACGTGCATAGTGATAATAAGGATCTGTATCTTAATCAGATTTAAACTAGTCTGGAGTAGCTGGGGCTAAAAAGGCTAACTTTGGTCATATTTACTGAGCAATCGGAACTCCTCGGGCATTCTCTAAAGAATACAAATAAAAAAAGAATATTTTTCTCGTTTACGGAAAGTGATGAAGGTTCCCGATTGATTTACTGAGTTAAAGGCCCTCTGGGCCTCTTGTACTTATTATATTTGGTGATTTAATATCCTGGTTGAGGATTATTTTCAGAAATTACCAGAGATTATATAGTACATGTAGTTTGTGTAATACATAAAAGGGAGACAATCTGTTCCCACTCTATAACATTAGTCTAGGGAGACAATCCATTCCTTTATAACATTACCTCCCTTTAATAGATAATGCTTTAATTTTTTTTTTCCTTTTCCCAATTATCATTTCATCTTTACAATATATATAAACATATAATTACATATACTCCTATACATACACTTTTACTCACTTTCACACCCCCATTTCAAATTTCTGATTTATATTGGTCAATCAATCTATATCCATCTTTCCATACTTTTTGTTAGCCTTCTTTTTTCTTATAAATAATCATAATCTTTATTGTATATTTTCAGAATATATTCCACACTCATTTGCTTTCATTCTCTTACTCATTCATCATGGTTTAAGATAAAAACATAAGAAACATTTCGTTATGATTTTTAGTTATAATTCTTTAGTATATTGTCACTGTAACTTTTTGTAATATAATTTTTGTGAATTTAGAATTAAGTGTTTTTTATACCCCGCCCAACGAAGTTGGCGGGGTATATACAAATGGGTTTCCGTCCGTCCCGTCCGTACGAATGGTTTCCGGAGCATAACTCTAAAACCAGTAGAGATATTTCCATGAAACTTCATACACTCATTGGTCTTATGGTCTAGTAGTGCCTTCTGCTATTTTTAGGTTTTCATTTTTTGCATTTTTTTTCCGTAACCATGGAAACATTGCTGAAAATATCATATTTTTTTGTACCAGGTTCGTTTCCGGAGCAATAACTTTAAAACCAGAAGAGATATATCCACGAAACTCCATAGGCACATTGGTCTTTTGGTCAAGTAGTGCCCTTTTGCTATTTTAAGGTTGTCACTTTTTGCACTTTTTCCTGTAACCATGGAAACTATTGCTGAAAATGGCAGATTTTTTGTGTAAGAATCGTTTTTCCGAGCACAACTCTAAAACCCAGAGATATTTCCAGAAAACTTCAAAGACACATTGTTCTTATGGTCTAGTAGTGCCTTTTGCTATTTTTAGGTTTTTCATTTTTTTGCACTTTTTTCCGTAACCATCGGAAACATTGCTGAAAATATCATTTTTGTACCAGGTTATTCGTTTCCGCAGCATAACTGGAAAACTCATGCAACATAGGTCTGTAGTGCCTTTTGCGATTATAAGGTTGTCAAACTTTTTGTACTTTTTTGAAACCTGGTAACCATGGAAACATAGGCAGATGCTTTCCCATGTGAAAGAATCGATTTCCGGAAGCAAACTGGTTAAACCATAAAACGTCCAATAGCAAGATTATCTAGTGTCTCAATGTACCGTAACATATGGAGCAGTTCATTATCTATGACTTCTTCTCAATTTTATAAATAGCAAAATAAAAATTACAGTGCTCCTCTGGCGACATCTGGTATTTTTCAAAAACGAATCTAAAACTGGTTTCACGGTTATGAAATTAATTTTGTACATATTCTAATTATAACAAATTTGTCTATATGACAGTATAAAATATAGCATTAATAAGCTCTCCGGATTGGGGCGACAAAAACTATTGTCATTCACTTAATTTATGTAACATCGTTTGTTTAAATAAATCAAAAATCGCACGTTAGCTTTGCTCAGTAACTATAGTCTCCCCTTTAAAGCTAAAATCAATTCTGGTATTTTTTTCAAAGAACATTTTAAAGCTTGGAGGGTTCAAAGGGTTTCACTTTGCTAAAAAAAGCTATAAAATGTTTGTATATATTGGCTTCAATTGCAAAGTTGGGGTTTTGAAAAATACTTTCCCTATACTCTGATTATCATATAAAATTAATGCATTAAATTGGAATTTAGCTCTCCATTGGCGGCGGGGGATCTAATGACTAGTCCTTGTTTTATGATGCATCTAGTTTATCTTTATACAAATATAATTGCTATCTATACAGGGTGGTCTCCTGAGATGAAATGTCCTCCCCTTCATTGGTCAGCCACCAATCAAAAAACGTTTTTGCAAAAACTGATCGTCGGCCGAGCTGTGCAGGAGAAATCAAAGGGATCCGAACTATTTACCGTTTAAAAGTTTTGCTAAAAAAATAAGCAGGTCACTTATAAATCGCTGTAAATTGAAATTTATTGATCATTTTACACTTGAACAGCAAGCTGAAGACAGCTAACCGGGTGTCTCTCAATCCATTTGATATTTATTATAATTTAATTATATTAATTAACTATATGTTTCAGTTTTCCTAGATCCATTTGACGACAGGAAAGGCAACATGGTAAGCATCCTTGTATGAAGAACGGATGGTTTCACCTCCATGAATGGTATACTTGAGTCGTGTGAAAAACTACAAGTGCATTTAGGTAAGTATACTCTCACTGTGACAACACCCGGTAATATCAGCCAGAGGTTAATGCATTTTCATCAATTTGTGCGCAAATGTGCCATGCGACATTGCGATAATGTACCATGCGACAGTGTGTTTGCCAACATGGCTCATTGTTTGTATTGTCGTCATGTCGCCCATGCGGACAGTGCGACAAAGCCTAAATCAATCACCATAGAAATCAGAAATATCTAGTTTTTCGACTTATCAATTGGAAGGGAAAGTCGACACCATATTGATTGACGTTTCGAAATAAGCAATTGACTCTCAATATATATATTGCCATTCACAAATACATTATATTTTCTTCTCTTCGCACAATACCATTTCGATGTTTTGTTTTCTGCCGCAGGCCCCCTACACGACAGTAAGGGCAACGAACACGTGGTAACCATCTTGGATGACGACGGAAGGGTTCACCTCCCATCCATGAATGGTATAACCCCGATGGCCCGAGTTGACGACAGGAAGGGCAACATGGTAAGCATCTTGGATGACGACGGAGGGTTCAACTCCATGAAAATGGTATACCCGAGACCAGAGTAAAGTTAAGATGTATAGTAGGTAACGACAGGAAGGGCAACATGGTAAGCATCATTGGGATGACGACGGATGGTTCACCTCCATGAATGGTATAACCGAGACCCTCGGTGACGACAGGAAGGGCAATATGGGTAATGCATTAGATGACGACGGATGGATTCCCACACACCATGAATGGTATACTGGAGTCGTGAAAAACTACCAAGTTTTGGGGCATTTTAGGTAATGTATACTGCTATCTTGACATTTTGTTGTCAACCACCCGGTAGTCTTTTACACGACATAATAATGCATCGTCTACAACTTACATTTTGGTTACTAATAAGCGCCCTCCCTTTGTTACAATTATTTAAGCGCCATGGGCGTTAATTACGGCAATTACGACTACTATTACAATTACTATTTTGGATTTATTTCAAATTTTATTACGCAACGATTTATGATCTTATAAAACATACTCAGAGAAAGTTTTTTTAATTGGCTTTGATCTTCTTAATTTAGAAAACAGTTATGTAACTAAATATCAATATAAATAAAACTATTGCTATTGATTAGCCCTTAGTCATTTGTCATTTTATCTACATTTAAAACCTCATTAAATCGAACCCATATCACTTTTTTTGTTTCGAAGTATAATATCGGTTATGTATCAAATAATAATTTAAATTGTTCGAAATCTCAGACTGCTTGAATTATTTAAGTAAAACTCTCTATTTCGAGTTTCGAGATCCGACTACGTATACAGTGACGTTTTAAAAATAAAATAAATGGAATGTACCTTAAACGTAACTCTTTCCAATTAAGATATTGCTAATGACTATTTGAAAATTTAGTACAATTTATTAATTCGTTTCTGAAAAGCTCACCCATTGCTAGCCATCATAGACCTTTTCAAACATTTGTAAATTTCGAATTATTTACCAATTGATTCAGTATATACATGGTTTCAATTTACAATTTACTATTTTATCTAATTAAAAACGAATAACACTGTCAGCTGAAAATCTTCAAAATCTTATTCTAGCGTTTAAAAGAACGGAACAAAACTGTTACGTAAGGCTGGAAATAATTTTCATAAAAACATGTTTTAAAATTTCTTAAATGAAAAATAATGTATGAATAAATCATTTCACAAAACTTTCATTAACAGTGATACCTCTATCAAGTGTAAAAAAACACAAGTTTAACATCATCTACGTTTAGAATAAAAGGCATTAAGTCACATTTTACATTATTCTTATCTTAATTCATAACATCATCGATACACCAGGAGTTCCGATCACTTACCATATCATAGTAAAATTGAAGGCAGTCAAGGGGGACAAATCTAAACAATCACAGGGCTGCAAATTGAAGAGTTTGAAGACCACTTCAAAGCCACACTGTCAACCACGGTGTACCGGTATACGCCTCTTTTAATATACATCACATCAAACGACTAAATTACCTGTTCTGTTTTGTTGCTTCCAGTTTTACTAAGAGACAGTCAGGGGTGTAGAGATCGTATGTGATCGGAACCTCTGGAGTATCGAGAATGCATACATACAAATATCTTAATATATTATAAAAAGCTCAAAAGGACTATTCAGTCACTCTGTTATATGACTACGAAGCAAAATATGGCATAAATGTATTGTTCTACATTTGTTATGAATCATATAGTATTTTATTGATTAATTCCACGTCATTGCTAAGGATTTTAGTTGATACCGTTGACATTCCAAATGGTATAGCAATACAATTAAGAAGGTATAATGTGCACGCTGTACCAATACCTGAGCCAATGCCACGTCCGTTAAACCAATGAATACATAACCACTGAGGAGTTGATGAATGATTGTTTTTAGACCAGACAATTTATCTGATATCGTATACACTACAGTAAAGTACGTTTATCACGAACATGTGTACACGAATACATCATTATAACATTGTAATTTTCTTTGTATATAACTAACTTTGCTTATAACGAAACAATTATGTTGTCCAACCACAATGTGTAATGGCGGACAGCGAGAGATTTTAAACATTTAACACATTTTTCCGGCATATCACAGTAAAACCATTTAATCTCATGTCTATTAGAACTAGTTTGTTTCCGATATATGTATGTTTCTCTTAGACTGAATTGTCCCTTTAAACACATCATCTCACACGTATTGTAATTTGATATAACACAATATATTTAACACAAGTCGTAATACAAATTTGTCAAATAGCAAACAGACAAATCATTACACGATAATTACGTATCATTAAAGGGACATAACTCTGATGAATCCAACATAATAAACCCATTTGTAATGAGGAAATCGCTAGGAATTCTTTCCAGTCTAGATGTAAAATATAACTAAAAAAACAAAAACAAAGATAAAAAAGATAATAAAAAACATAGATTAATGAACTATGTATTCATCTCTGTCTTTTTATATTTCTCCAAACATTTGTGAATTTCAAATGTTCAACTAATAAAGAAACGATTGATCGCTAATTTCAATATTGAAACAGTTTATATACTCAGAATATATACAATACGCAAAATGGTAGGAATTCTTCCAGTCTAAGTACAAAAAAATCATAAATATTGCTCAAAATGATATAATGAACTTATTAGGTCCTGAAGCAGTTTTCAGTATTTGTATGAGTTAGGTTTCCAATTGTACATATTAAAATCTGTCGTATTTATATTTCTTCAAACGTTTGTGAATTTTAAATGTTCATCTGATTAAGAAGCAATTCGTCGATAATTTCAGTATTCCAAATGAGTCATTTCTACGTTCGAAAAAAATAATAATTACGGTAACATTGCAATTTCTATATAATATAAATGCGATATATTGTTGTAGAAACATGTCTAATCTATGTAAAATCCTGTTACTATCAACAGGAAAAACTGCAATCAATATATGTTAAGATGGTTCGACACAAAAATCTTATAAAATCAATGCCATCAAATGTTATATAATGAAATCAAGACATAAGTCATCATGGATAAATGCAGATACAATTTTAGTAATCATCACAAAGACTCTTACAATTAGAAAAAAAATAGCAAAAATGACTCCGAAATTTGTTTAATTTTGAATCACAACCATATAATGATGCTATAGATACCATACAAATATGCTATCCAATACATAGGTTCAGAGATAAAGTAATTTATATGAAAATAGTAGCCTAATTAACCTTTCTGGCCCCACATCTAAGGCCCCGAGGGGTCAGATCCATCATTTGTACAATTTTGAATCCTCACCCTATAAGGATGCTACCATTGCATAATGAGTGTTCTCCTATGCTAAGTTTCAGAGAAGAAGTCGTTTATATGAAAATAGCCAAATTGACCCCTTTTAACCCCGCCCCTTAGGCCCACGGAGGTCAGCCCCATCATTTGTACAATTTTGAATCCCCACCCTATAAGTATGCTACCATTGCATTATGGGTGTTATCCCATGCTTAGTTTCAGAGAAGAAGTCGTTTATATGGAAATAGCCAAATGGACCCCTTTTGACCACGCCCCTCAGACCCCAAGGGGGTCAGCCCCATCATTTGTACAATTTTCAGCTAGTAGCCCATAAGGATGCCACCAGTCAAATATTGTTGAAATCCGACCTGCGGTTATAGAGAAGAAGTTGATTGTTGACAGACGGACGGACGGACGGACGATTGTCTTATATGGATAATGATGCAATTTTATAAAAAATAGACTACTTGTTCAGTTTCCACACATCCATCTTCCGAGAGTAAATCAAAATCGCTACATATACTCTCTATTTTTTCAGTACACATTTTAAAGATGCTCTACCGCCGACGAATGGAATTTTTGCTCTATCAAAAACAGGAGCAGAGTAATTATTAGTTTTCTAATTTTCAGTTACAAAAATAACTTACTTTACACCATTACCATCGTTGAAAATTTTGAGCTTCTTATTTTATATACAAAACTATTTGAAATAATTAATTGCGTCCTGATTGGACTATGCCCTATTTAGATTAAAGTACTGATGGCGCAAATACCACAAATACCAAAAGCAAAATAACTTATCAACTAGTTCAAATTTGCAGTTAAATAGACATTTTCATTTATGCTTTAAAATTTACTTTATCAGCCAAACGGACAAGTTCTTAAAGTTTTCACGTAAGAAAAATTCACAAATAAAATAAATTCAAACATATACTTTTTATGAAAACGTACTACAAATATAAGTAACTTATGGAAATGTAGCGAGAGTAATATTGGGACCCAATGCTTGAAGTATAGCATCTATTGGTGTCACAATTCCAGCTTTATATGGATAGTCATTCAAAACACAATGTCCGATTGCCATTCCGACACATACCAATTCTCCATTGTCGTCTTGGCAAAACACTGCAGAACCAGAATCGCCTCCATCGAAAAAAAGTCCATACTAGGATAGATGCCTGTAACTAAATACTGATTTTTCATCAATACTTTATCAGAACTGCCACCAAAACCTAGTTCTTTTGCAAAGGGCCGAATGTCAGTACCGACTACATTCAATGCTCCTCTTGTCACGTCAGTTTTGCTTCCAAATTTGATCACAGTTGGTTTGGACTTTAATGCGTTTATATCACCCAGCATAAATGCGTTGTTGTATTCGGGAAGCTCGTCAAACCCTGTTGGTAAATGATTAAGATATATGTATTGTGGTTTAATTGTATACCCATATCCATACAGTTATATGTACATGTATGTTCAATCGACAACATCTAAAACGAATAACACCATTAAGTTAGCTAACAGGACCATTTTAATGTGTCGAAATCATTGCTTTATAAAACATTGCTGGACTCGACGTTTACAAACAGACCTATTTTAAATATAGTGAAAAGAATTTAAAAGTATATAATTACAGTCAGTGGTATATTGACAGTATGTCACGAGCCTCGCATATGAATATTATGATGGTCCGCATTTATAACTGTTATTGTTTTCAGTACCGATCGAACAATCTCAATTAAATATTGCAACGTGCAAAATCAACAATGAAATAGAAACATACCTGCGGTTTTATAACTACTGTGGTGATCATTTGAGAAGTGGCCAGCAGAAGGTACTCTGGATGGATCAGTTAGCGTCACAATCGCGGCATCAATACTAATGGAGTGGTCTGGAGCGAAAACGGCCCTCTCAACAAATCCACAAGCAGTGTTATTGACAGAAGCCGTAGAATCAGTCGATGGCTGAACTACTTCAACCTGAGAAAATCCTGCCGTAAAATTCATAGCGTATGAATGGGTGGGCATATCAAAGAAGACATGTGAGCAGGATAGAAATCCAAGATTGTTGTTGTATCGCACGAATGGACCAAGGGTCCCACAACTATTAGGAATACAAATGCTACGGGCATCATACTGGGGTGTTAATCGTCCAACTTCACAACCCATTTTGAGAGTAGAATGGCGACGTGTGCTTGATTCAGTTAAATAGCCACCGAACCTAAAGAACCCTTCGCGGACAACTACATTGATACGATCACCATGTCGTGTGCAAATTGTCCTTGGAAATTCCTCTTCCCCTAGCGGGATGACGCCCTTGGTGCTGCAATACAGGAGAACACATGCTTCATCTATATCCGATCCATTTCTTTTTGTTTTCACGTATCTTCCCGTAATTATGTTCAACTTACTATGTCTTAGCCAGAGACGATCACGATGGGTTTGAATCGCTTCTCTCACTCTCTGTGCATCTTCAGGTGAAAGGTCCGTTTCACCAACGGATGAAAATGTTTTCGTTTTTTTAAAAGCATACGGGTTCCGGAGCTTCACGAGCCCGAGTCCACTGAAGTCATAGTCTTCAGTCTGTACGACAGATACCGAGTATACAATGAACACTCGTGATTGAGTACCGTAATTTTCGTTTTGATGACCTAAAACGATGGTTGGCTTTAGACAAGCATGTTTTTGTCTGAGTCGATCAGCTAGTTCCAGCATGAAGACACGTTCCATGGCATTGCTTAGTTGCAATCCTTGTAAACATGACCGAATGTTATCTTCTCCAGCCAGTTATACTAACCATCGTACTATCTCTGTTCTGTTTACACAAGTTGCTAAATGTAACGCTGTCGCTTCTTTGACGTTTAGGGATTTCAAAGCCAGTTTACACAGTTCTTCATGAATAGTATGTTGTCTATCCCAGTCGATCCTTTTCCATCTCATCATACAGACTATCATTTCTGCCGTTCCATATACAGCGACTATATGCAACAGTCTCCATGACCATTCATAATGTGGATATGCTTTGACGAAAGTGTCTTCTAACGACATGAACGCTTCCATATTGTTTTCCTGAACAACTGCTGTAATTTGCTCTGCATCTAAAATAATAATATATTCTTTATTATTATAACACTTTTTTTCTTTGGTAATGAGCACACTTTGCCCTTGTGATACTAGCGCTATCTGCGCCTTCATATCAGCGCCCTGGCTGATATCAATTTATGACGTCATAATTTTATATCAGCCCGGGCGGATGAGATAGCTGATATCACATCATGCGGAGTCTCCACTCAGGATTTTAGTGTTGCCACTTTGATTCGATTTCAATTTCAAAATAGCTCGTATAAATCAATTGGATAAACGTATTGATAGTTAAAGATCACAGAAATCAGAATTTGTCAGTTAATTATGATTTGACTGGAGACTTTTATCTTGAAGGTAGGATTAGGTCAAAACAAGTATTGTCCACATTCCCGAATACGAAGTATCGCCATTCATGTTTAGCAATTTTATACCACAGTTAGGAACTATTTCGTGTACAGATAAAAGCAATGGCTTGCTTCAGTCAACAACATAGACAATAAACTTTGCATAAAATGTATTCTGTATTTGTATACTGTAACATATATAAAAAGAAAACACTTCTCACTAATTCAACATTGAATTGGCCTATATCAATGATCGGTATGAATTCTCATTATGAATTTGATTGTGCAATAGAGCTATGTACGTTATAAAACAGTTTTAAATTGTTGGAAAGATAATTTATAATATGACAATTTTGATATGACACCCCTTTCCAATCGCCATATCGCAGTCTTGGGCTGATAAAGGGTACGATATCAAAATTGTAATATAATAATCTATGAATATTTCATGAAAATATGTAAAAGCAACACCTTAACATTACAATGATATAATATAACAGCATGAACTAGAAAAAAATGACGAGAAAACAAAAACGTTAGTAAAGATTTATAATTCAAATAAACCTGATAGTTAAGTGAATGTATACAATATATACTTTTACCTGTCATGCGCTTAGTGGACTTATTTCCATCTGGAGGTAGTCCGCTGTCTACGTCAGTTCGAGTGTTCTGAAAGGAATAGCCAATGCCAATTTGCAACTATTTTAAATCACTTTCCTCAAATTTTTAAATAGCAACTAATACAGGTAAATGTCTCATAGGTGATTATGAAATACATTATGATATGTCAGAAGAAATATTCTCCACAAATATGTCAAATTATCTTACTGAATCCAAACAAAATAAGGTAAGAATACACTGAAACCACTTTAATAATTTTAACATCCATATTTTCTGTAGGTTGTATTCTTTTCTAATTCCGTCCCGGAAGTAGATATTAGAAATGAGTCGTATTTGCAAATTTTGTACACCCATAATAATGGGGGAAGAGACATAGGTTCCCATGTACCCCTCTGGCAGATTTTCGAAACATGGTTATTTGGGACGGTGTGATGTCTAGTTTCATTTTATGCTTGTTGCCATTGACAACTAATGTCCCAAGGGTGTCATATGGCGGCCATTTTGGATTTCAGGTATCAAAAATGGCCAAAATGATACATTCGCATATTTGCGCTTAGATAGAGAACCAGACAACATTCAGAGGCAAATAAACACATTTTTTTATATGATGGATTCATGCTGAATACGATTAAATCCTAATAATGACGTTACGTCTTCTCACTTTTGTGAAATGACGGGAAAACAATGAAATTTTCAGCTTTTTTTCCTAAAAAATCGATAAATGTGATATTTTTTATCACAAGTGAAAAAATTGATGGACAAATCACCTTGTAACAGTCAATTCGAATTGAACAAACCCTTGTGTAAACATATGTGTACTATAAAGAGATAGATCGCATCAATAAGGTCGGAAGAAAAGAGGACCCCCCTAAAAGTTTATCAAAAAATGGCCAAAATGACACATTCGCATATATGCGCATAGATAGAGAACCAGAAAACATTCAGAGGCAAATAAACACATTTTTTGATATGATTAAAACATGCTAAATACGATTAAATCATAATAATGACGTTACGTCTTCTCATTTTTGTGAAATGACGGGAAAACCTTGAAATTTTTAACTTTTGTCCCTAGAATATCGACAAATGTCATAAATTACATCACAAGTAAAACAATTGATAGACAAAGCACCTTGTACCAGTTATTTCGAATTGCACTTACCCTTGTGTAAACATGTGTATTTTAAAAGGATTTTATGTTTTTTTAGCAGAAGAATCATGGACATACCCCTCTCCAAACACTACTCATAGAGAAACATTCTCATAATTATTATTACATAAATTACATATTTCCTGATCTATGATTCAGACAGTTTCAAACTACAATTACATTTTTAACAGCCAGGGTCATGTAAGGCTTTTCCAGGTTTATTGGTGGAGGAAAGGAGGAGAAAAAAACACCGCCAGCAGTCAATACCTGGCAACTGCCCCTGTAGATTCGAACAAGCTACCCAGAGGTGGAGGGCTTGTGTAATATGTCGAGACATCATACCAATCGGCCATCGCGGCCCCGATTACAATTAGAACGTGGTTAGAACCGTAATAATTCACTCTCTTTTAGTAAACAACTGGAAACATAGATTTTTTCATAAATTTTCGGCTCGTGCCAGAACAAAACGTACCACTGTGTTCAAATTATTATCCTTGATTTTTTTGTCCTGAAGACACGATGGTATAGCACAGCTCATTACCACAAAACTAAATCCTTTCGGTATCACTACTGTTACTTTGGTTTTCATCAAACTGCTGCAGGTTAGCGTAGGATTTCATCACTCCAGGAAAATAAATGCACACATCTATTTCGACGATTCCCTCATACTCCACCGAGTCTGGGAATCGTTGGAGCGATGACAGATGACAGGTTGGGGGGCTTACTTGACGGCCATTGCCAGTCGGGGGAGTGCTCTCGGGATCAGGTCTACGAGCACATCGATGTGCTGGGGATAAGGCTGTTCGGTTGGCTCTGCAGGCTTTTCGGAAGATTCTACATTCCTAGGTGGTTTGTGTGACTACAGACAACTCTACAGTTGTCGCGTATCTGGAGAGAAAGGGTGGGGGCAAAGTCCCACGTCCTTTGTGCCCTCGTCATCCGTGTTCTTCTCTTCTGTCAGGAAATGACTCTCTTAGTCAAGCCCCTTCCAGACAGGTTGAATGTTCTGGCGGATACTCTTTCCAACCGCAATAAGCCGGTTGTGACAGAAAGGTAGCTAAATCTCCCGATCTTCTAGTGCATTTGCTAGGTGTGGAACAGACCTCATATAAACATTTTCGCCACTTCGTCACTAATTGTCCACTTTTGTCTCTCCGGTGCCAGATCAAATGACTTGGGCTGTGGACGCTCTATCTCTCGATTGCGCCCCTGTGACCGAGACAATCCTGGTTTGTTGGTGGATATTCCGTTGGTTTTCCGACTCAGAACCAATCTTCTAAGCCAGCCTCGGTCCCAGAAGATCCATTCAAGAGCGTGGAAGCTATCCCAGGAGGCCTCGCTCAGTCAGGTTTTTCTTAAGACGTGACAGCTCGCATCGCCCGATCAATAAGTCTTCCTCACCTGCCGTCTAACAGTCATGGAAGATCGTCTGTGATTGGTGTATCGACAGGAAGATTGATCAGGTCAAGGCCTGTGCTCAGCTGATAGCAGATTCCCTTTTTTATTTTATTTTGTTTAGGGAACACAAACTGCCTCTAGTACAATTGCAGGCTATCGCATGGCTATTTTCAGTGTACTGTATTCTCATGGTAGACCAGAGTTAGGGTCTTCCAACTCTTTGTCTGCCTTGATTAGGTGGTTCAGTCTGGACAGGCCTAAGGTACAGCAGTTAGCTCCACAGTGGAATCTAGCACTTATGTTACTGAAAGGGGCTCCTTAAGAGCATTTTGGTGTCGATCTCCATTAAGGTTTTTACTTTTGACCTGCTTGCTTTTGCCTCAGGCCGTAGGAGGAGTGATATCCATATATTCACTTTTCGTGCTTCGTTGGGCCAGATATAGCTCTGTTACTCTACTCACTGATCCTGCCTTTTTGGTAAAGATTCACAATCTCTATTGAGTCGAAGGAGATGGTCCGCTGCTTTGTCCCAGTCGGACGCTTAAGTTTTCCCTTGATAAAACAAGAGGACGATGTACTATTCTTGCCCATTAAACTGGGTCAGCAGGTGATCAGGATTGCTTATGAGCAGTCTAATTATCAATCTGGGGCGAAATACAATGAGATGGCCTATGAGGTTAGAGCCTTTGCGGCTTCTTTGGCTCTACATAATGGGTCCTGGTTCCAGGACATCATGTCTGCTGCCTTTTGGCGTGGTCAGACTACTTTCAATGACTATTACCTACAGCCCCTGTCCTTTCATTCTAATTGACTGTTTCCCTAGGATCCCGTTGTGGTGGCCCAGTCTGTGACTGTTCCTCCTCAGCAGATATTATATGTATTTGTAGTTTTTAACTTATGCGAGCAGGCATCACAATGATAGACCTTTTTCATGGGGAGGTTTATCCAAAATTGAAGGAGTATAATTCGAACCAGTTGTTTTCACTAATTTAAAAAAGAAATAAATTATTACGGTTATTGGGAATTGTCTGAATTATGGATAAAACATGTTAACTAGCCTTTGGATGTTTACTGGATCCGGGATTTTTTTTTCTCTTAATTATTGGGTATGGAGGTAATCTCGCTTCTTCTGCTAAAAAACATAAATATATCCTTTTATAATGCACACATGTTTAGACAAGAGTCAGTTCAATTCAGAATGACTGTTACAATGTGTGTTGACAGAATATTTGGAGTTTTAATTTATTGATTTAGTTTTTCAATTTTTATCTTCTGCATTTTCTTTTCGTGTGTGTGTGTGTGGGGTATGTGGTTCCCTCTATTTTTCCACCTCACTCATGCGATATATATTTTTATAGTACACACGTGTTTACACAAGGGTTAGTCACTTCGAAATGACTGTTACAAGGTGTTTTGTCCATCAATTGTTTTTCTTGTAATGTAAATTATCACATTTATCGATTTTTAGGGGAAAAAAATGAAAATTTCATTGTTTTCCCGTCATTTCACAAAAATGACAAGACGTAACGTCATTATTATGATTCAATCGTATTCATCACGATTCAATCATATCTAAAAATGTATTTAATTGCCTCTGAATGTTGTTCTCTATCTATGCGCATATATGCGAATGTGTCATGTTGGCCATTTTTAGATAAATTTTAGGGGGGGTCCCTCTCTTATTTCGACCTCATTCAGGCAATCTATCTTTTAATAGTACAGATATGTTTTCACAAGGGTTGGTTCAATTCGATATGACTATTATAAGATGATTTGTCCATATATTTTTACTTGTGATAAAAATTATGACATTTATCGATTTTCCAGGGGAAAAAAGCTGAAAATTTCATTGTTTTCCCGTCATTTCAAAAAATTGAGAGAATGTTACGTCATAATTATGATTTAATCGTATTCAGCATGTTTCAATCATATCAAAAAATGTGTTTTTATTTGCCTCTGAATGTTGTCTGGTTCTCTATCTAAGCGCATATATGCGAATGTATCATTTTGGCCATTTTGAATACCTGAAATCCAAGATGGCCGCCATATGACCCCCATGGGACATTAGTTGTCAATGGCAACAAGCATAAAATGAAACTAGACATCATACCGGTCCTAAAGAAACATGTTTCGAAAAACTGCCAGAGGGGTACATGGGAACCTATTTCTTCTCCCCCACTATTACTCAACTGTAAAGGTTGTTTTTTAATTTTGCAGATTTTGTTGTTATGATAACCACTCGAAATATAGGTCTAGCAAAATAATAGAGTATAATCTTAAACATGTATAAATATATGTTAACTGATAATTTGAAGTCACCTCGGATATGTCTCCAGGAGCAAATCGATGATGCGCTTAAAAAATGAAAAACTAAACTTACGATTATCAAAATTGACACAATCTCCGCATTTTTATAATTGTTGCATGCTTAGAATGGTTACCATAGCAACAGTGCTGTAGCTGCAATGGCATATTACAGTGATGCATATTACATCGGTGTTTAAATACGCCAACTGTGTTATTTAATGTAACCTTTGAAAGTTTGACATATTTTGGGACTAGAAAGGGCACATAACAAACATATATCTTAAATCGTGAAACGTTTAAAAGCTTTAAAATCACTTCTTTACGTAAAGTCACACACACACACAACAAAACGCACCCTTATATATATGGATGATAAGACTACATATATTAAGTTGAAATCTATGCCTTTGATTATAATGAGAAAGGCCTGAACTGCAATACTGACACATATTAAGTTTCATTGACCATATCAAGTGTTAGATATCGTATAAAGTATTGAATTGTTATCAAATTGAAGGTAATAATGGTGTAGGGAACTATGAATTATTGTTTAATGTGCGGTTCGCAATGACTTGCTATTAACTGAGTGCTACCTTTACTTTAACTGAGTGCTACCTTTACTCTAATTACATGTCTACCAAACCCTTTTCAGTAACCAAATCTTGTTCTTGTCTGTTAAAAAGTCCCCATATGTAATAGGTAAGAAACTGAAAAAATATATTACAAACATCCGTAAAAGGAAAACGTTACGATGTGGCTTATCTGTGTATATCAATAGCTAATTATTATAATCAGCAAACAAAGCAAATCATGCAGACATGACAAACTTGTAATTGACAAGTAACGTTTTGTTCATTTGTAGATACCAACTGCCATCTCTAAAACAGATATAACTAAGTTTATGAGTTTAATTCATTATTTTACTCACCAAGAGAGTGTTCACGAATTTTCCTATTCCGACCTTTATATAGTCCACAATGGAATGTGATGTGTCTGATACCGTATCTTTTGGAAGCTGAAAATAACAGACGCTTGGTATGAAAATATTCAATTTTTTTTTCTATATTAATATTTGTCTATCTAAAGGGCCTGAAAATATGCTGCATTGTTTTATTAAAAAAAATATTTATCAGAATTTAAAAAAAAAACAACAAAAAAACTAAATTTTTGTTTTCAAAAATTTTGAATGAGACATAACATAAAACAAAAACATGTATTGTTCTGTCTAGACTCCCTCAACGCTTTTTCTTTTTTTACTTTTTTTTGCACGGATTCATTTAACAAAAAATGACATAGGTCATTGCGATAGCGAGTCTAGACCCGAAATCGATGACAAGAATAACTCATCAGGATTCTTAATAATAATACTTGAAACATCGTAGGTCAGTGATTAAATCGTCTAAATTTGTTATTCCCTCCTGGATAATGATATTTACATCTTTATGAGACCATTTTCAAGTGCTGATTATTGGCAAGAGGTCTTTCTTTAATAAAGTATACTTCACAATTAAAGTATTGCGCCGCTGGGGTCAATATGCCCTTATTGGCAGGTATGGAATGTGTTTGCGAGTGTAACATCATACTTACGTTAATATCGCTTACAAAATAATAACGTCACACAAGATACATATTCGCACAATCAGGAGGAGAGGAGGAGGATAAGATAATTGCTGAACAAAATTATGAGTTCGTTGGGACATTGCTTACCAAACTTTGACAGTAAAGTGGTAATATTTCACACGTTTTACCCGTTGCATTTTTGAGAAAAGACAAGTATAAGTGTAGACAAATGTTTTCAGATGGCAGATATTTATTTCTCGACAAATGACAACGAACAAATCTAAGTAAAATATGAGATATTCATCAACTGACACCTGTCTGTTTAACACAGCAAAATCAATTGCCCAACTGTTACAACAGTTTTTGCGACCATGTTGACTCTACGTGATTTTGTTTCCATAGTGTTTTTCTTGATTTCATTTGTGTGTTTTCCCAAAAAATCACGTATGTTCCTTTATAATTAACATATCTTATCTATTATGTTTATCATTTTGTTTATGTACCATATTACATAAATTTTATAGTAGTAATTCCACAGGTCATGTAACATTTATTGCTTCAGTTGAAAATGATGGGAGAATCAATCAATGCCATCTCAAGAACGATTATTCCACAAAACGCGCTGCTTTGAATTTGCTGTTATGATGCTAGAATTCATCCCCCAATAATGACAGCTGAATATATAGCAATAATCTAGTATTGATATTTGATAGCAATTTAATACAAAAGTGTCGAAAAAAGTGTGCACCTATATTCACGCGATATGTCATTATATTTATATTCGGAGTGTTTTGTTACTACATGAATCAACCAACTGACGACAACAAACATTTACCTATGAACACACTATGAAAACACTATGAACACACTATGAATACACACAGAATATGATTCCCGTGCATCGATCAGCTGATTTAAAACATCACGCCAGTTTCATATCAATGAAAAATAGTCCCTTACAACATTTGATGTATGATCTTTAATGTGTTGTTTCTTGATTTAGAATCAACTAATGTTTACTATAATAAGTCAATCAAATCTTATTTCAAATTAATTTCTTGTTAATCATTTGTCATTTGCAAAAATAAGGTCGATCGGAAGGTGGAAACATGAAAACGCAACGTTGTGAAACGACTTTGTCATTCAGCTGTTACATTAATCTCGTTTCTCAAAAAACATTTTGTTAGTTTCATGGTATAATCTAACATTCGAAATAGCAGTTTCGTATGGGCAAATCGTCATATTATAATAAGAGAGTCTATTGATACATGTGCGCAAACGCAGTTGGTTGTCATACAATAATGCATACATCGAAACACTAACTCCAGCAAGTATTGTAAATGTGCATAAGATTTGGCCGTTTGAATCTGTATCTTAAAATCTTTAATATCAACAGTTTGCACATAATAGCGTTTATCAAATAACAGATAAACGTGTTTAATGCCAGCGAATGCTTTATTTATAGTTTATAGGTAACAATAAGGATATGATACATGTAGGTACTAGGTATCTTTAATAGGCCGAAACACCAATCGAGTGCGCCCCACTTAGAATGATGTAGGGTACCTTTAATAGGATGAGATACCAATCGAGCGCGCCCCTCCTTTATTTGATTATAACTTCCGGTTAGCCATTCGTTAAGGCACACAATTCATCAAACCCACCCTCCCTCCCTAATTTTGAACTTTTATGCTGCCAGGATGTCGTGTATATTTCAGAGGTCTTGAATGTCAGGAAGCACTGTTTGTTAAGAAAACCGGATCAAGCACAGAGGTGGGATACAGGTACATGGTCTATTTCTGCACGGTATACATTCTTACGGACTCAAAAGAATATCATTGTGCACTTGTCCATGGTGAAAATCCCAGGCTGGACACGCGTGTGAGATATGTGAACTGTCGATACAGCCTCCTGTATTCTTGGTTCTTAATGGAACATTTTGAGTCTTAACAGTGTGAATGCGATTAGGATGGTCACATTCCAGGTTTGATTTAAAGCAAGTTTTATTCTTTTTCGATACTATACTATTATATCAGAAACAAATATTTCTGTGTGATTGTCTTATTGATTGGACATTGTCCAATGTTATACCTGTTGGATTCCTTTCCACAACAAATAGCAAGCTATTAATTGGACTTGTGGAATGTTCCACTAATTTGTTTGCTTAATTTGGGGAAATTTTATGGGAAACATTTACATGATTATTAAGCCTTTCATGGCCATTTATATATGTTATGTCGCTGTTGTTATTAAGGGAGGGGGGCGGAGCCCAGAGGGAGACAGAGAGGGACATGGGCTCATCCGGCTAAGTACTCATACCAGCTTTGCTTTACAGCAGGCTGGTGGTTATTAGGCATAAAGAATGGGGTTTCTGTCGTTACCGCAGGGCCCCCCTCCCTTCCTGGTACCATGGAGGGAGGTGTCCATCTTGTTATATTTGACCGAGGTGGGCTGGTGGTGATAATGGGTTTTAGTAAACGGATGGGGGTCTCATTGTCTAGTTCGCCCTCAGAAATTTTAACCTAGGGGAACCGGTCTCTCGTGGTACCGTGGGAGACACTGGTATGCTCGGTTCTTTGGCTACCAGTTCTCCTTCTGGGCTCTTGTCATACTGCGGCCATTCTTCCATAATACCTTTTGTTGTAGTTGATGTAAATAAATTCAAAATTAACAGAATTATATTTGTTGGGTGTTTTGTGCATGCAGTCTGTGTATTAATCTATCAGAAAAATACAGCAGACTTATTTCTTCGGCTTCGTCAGCCATTGTATGTTCGTTGTATTTCTATTGTATGTTTATGTAACGTGATTGAGTGATTTACCCGAAAGTACGTGTTTATATACCTACTAAATGACATGTAGATGTACTGATCGTTATACAGAAACAACTAAATATGTAGCAAAATTCTGGTGTGTTAAAATTTGGCGCTCAATCACCAAATAAGCCAAAATATGACCACATCCAAAATATTCCAATTTATGGTAGAGCGGAGAGCTAATATTGTTATCTGACAGCAAATATATCAAGAAATTGTTCACCTATATTCAAGCGACATGTCGTTTTGTCCAAGAAGGGAACAAGTTCAATAAAACCATCTCCTTTGATTGTTGTCACGAAATTGTACACACACAGCTTACCTGATTTCCCTTAGATAATCACAACTCTAAAATTTGAATGAGGGAAAGAACATCAACATGTTCTGTTAATGAAGCAAACAAATACACATTTATTGTGCCTTATGAATTATACATCAGAAAGGGTATCTCGAAGTGGCATGTTTGTAACTTTGTCTTAATGATATATGGAATACCTTTAGGTCTCCTTTGATTGATTTTATTGTCATTAAAATGATATTTCTCATTCATATATTGCCATATATTATACTTATATTCGTCATCTTGAATCCAGTCTATGTACTTATGAGGATTTATCTTTAATTTTGTTTAATTTTGTTGAAAGCTTTTTCGAGCAAAATGTTGTATATAATTTAGATTTTAATAAATCTTTAAAGTCCTGTATTTTACAATGATATGAATACTTAAATTATCATATTTAACATAGGCATCACAATATATTTTACAATATCTGCCATGCAGCATGTAGGGTTTTTATGAGAAACATAGTGTCTTATCATTTGCAAGTAAGTTTACTTCCGATGGATATACTGTATATATTTTTCGCTTACTTGTTTTTGTTTTAATGTATATACTTACTCAATTGCAATATTAGAATTAACCGTGCAAGAATTCTTGCACAGTTAAATGATTTAAATCTATACATTCTATGTATGATTACATATGCCATACACGATCAAACAACGAACTATGGGCAAGTTATTCTTTTATTATGGAACTCCTAATGAGGCAAACCAATGTAAATCATTACCTCGAATAATGTATTTATTAGTTAAAAATAAAATTGTATGGATGGGTTTTGATTGATGAAGGATTTCTAATCCTTGTTGTCACAATCTGGATATTCCATTCGAGACCAGATTAAGCAATCTGAAACCATATAGTTGTTAATTTGACTCGAAGTATCCCGTCAAAATTGTCTTACTTATATGTATCTTACAACAATTTGTTATGGACAAATGTCTAAAAATAAATATAGAGAAGAAATCGATACCAATAAATATAACAACACTACACCAAAATGAAAAGGAAGATACATTAAAAGGATCAATGATCAGGAGCATAATGGAGAAAAGTACTGTGAGGTTCGAATGAATGTGATTGATAATGAACAAAATGTCAATTGCTTTGAAACATGGAGCAGTGAAGTACTCCTTTCTTTTGATATGGAATGGTTAAATTTGTGTAAAATAAAAAAAAAATCGGCAATGTAGAAAGCACACTTTGTGTGAGGTTTTGATGTTTATGTCAAAAGTATGGTAATATGTTAAAATGTAGGTTTTTTAAATCCACAACACTTTTTTTTACAATACAAATATATTTGTGTATATATTGAAATGTTAATGATGATGACTTGTATATTTTGAAACATCCTTTTGTGCTTGCGATGATATATGGAAATGTTTAAATACTTTAATTTTTCCAAATTTTGTTTTGTAAGGAAGCACGAAAATATTGTTAAAATATATGTAAATATTGTGTGTAAATGTGGATATAATTTGTTACTCGTTGTTTAAAGTAATGCATTCCGATATCGTTAACTTGTATTCATGGTCTGCATTGAAGACACTTGATGCCAAGGCGATAATAATTGGTATTGCTACTATTTTGATGTTAAATTGGCAGGCATCTACAATAATCCATGATTTACTATCACTGACGAAATATCCACCCCAAGACTATATCATAGAAAAACTGGAGGCAGTTCTGGAGAAAAATAAAAGTGATCAATCACAGGTTTGGCAATACTTCTTTGATAATTACGGAGAGAGCGACGCCTGCCTTTAGAGCCGTTACTAGTTGTTAAAATTGTTAAAGACACTTTTCATTACATTAAAGGTACAAATTGCATGTGTGTTCAGTTGAATTAAAGTTTACTATGATAAAGTTCAAGGGTGGATGTAATGTCAATAATAGTAACCATAGGAGCATCAACGATGATGGGCATGCTATATCCTTCGATAATTCGACATTTGAAATATTTGAGGAAAAACAGCGACCCATGCAGGCAAGCTCACATTAGATCATTCATAGTGATTGTCGGTAGTGCTAACGACTGCAGGCCGGGCAGTACTACTATACTTACGTGTAAATTTACTAATATTTGTTTTTGCATCTTTTGCGTTTGTACTTCAATGCTTGTTTGTCTGGATATACGAATACGTTGTAGTAATAGTTTATCCCATAAAATACACTAATCTGAGTAGCATGGAAACCTTATTATCCAACACTACGTTAGTTTTGTTTATAATACAAGATACAAAGAACGTTATAGAAAATTATAGCACGTCATTGTGTATCATATTGTACTATAATAGTCTTATATGTGGACATGCATGATAGGGATATTCTACCCGGGGGTCACAAAAATATTGCAAATATTACAAAACCGTGACTGCAAATCAATTCTCCATACATTATTGTGTTTGATATTTTCAACGCAAATCCTGTTGTTTGATAGCCATGTAATACAGACGACATGAGCGTGTTGCATTACACCAGCCAGTATTACACCTGTAGGAATGAGAGATATTCATATCAGAACTGTCATACTTTAATGGATGCTAAATCTTTAGATAAACAACCTCATTATATAAATAAGATTTACATTTTGTTCATTAAAATCAAATGCTTAATCATGCAAGTGTATCTGAATTGTTGTTTTTGTAAGTTCAACGTTGTTATCCTGTGACTGCGATATGTCCTTAATGCAATTATTATTTTATGCACAATTATTTTACATGAGACTATATTGCTTTTACTTATGTTTATCAACTATGATAAACTTTCCAAACATGATACTTTTATGCCTTGACACGTGTACTATATTAAGCATCTTTCAACAGAAAATTGAACAAAACGAAAAAAAAGTGGTGTTAACGAAATTGTTATTGATTACTTTATGACCGGTAAAGTTTAAGAAAATTATAACCCCTGCACTGTCGAAGATGTCAGATTGGGATAAGTTTTGGTCATTTTTTCACATATTTCTGAATAAGTGTTGTCGTGTATTGTGCGGAATTTTACTAGATTGCGATTGTATACAATAGCATTAATATAATAGAAATCCTGACGTCACATCATTTTTCCTGACGTCATTTTATTGTTTCTGTCTTGACGTCACAATGAATTATTAGCAACTGAAAATTGTTCTAGGTCATATTACACTTGTACCATATGCAAAATTAGTACATGGGCGAACTTACTGGATATCAGGTGGATTTTGTGATAAATAAATAAAAAAGTACTTTATGAAAATATAATCGAATTCATTATCGTTCCTGTATTTCTGTTTAAAAATGCAAGTTGACAAAACATAACGATGATTGAAAAAAGGTGATTAATTGAAACGTGTTTGAAACAAGTATGAAGCCGTTTACAACACCATAATTGAAAAATAGAAACAAACATGCAGGCTAATGGGCGCCTGATCTTGATTTGCTTCGGATACTCAAATTTAATTGCCACTTGCCAAATTACTTATGAAATTACCCTTGCTTTTAATAGGATGTAAATAAACAAACAAAGCAAACACGGTTAACCTGATTTTTGTCGTTGTATCTGTCTTTGTATCAAGAAAAGCCAATTAAAATAAAAAGTATAAATATTGATAGAGTTATTGAGGTATCGACAGAAATAGAAATGAACACATATACGTTGATAATATATACTTTATTTCATTCAAGAAATCATTAAATAACACTTGATGATTAAACTTAATTATTCATCAATCAAAATCATTTAAAACCTTTTTATATCACAATCTTGATTTTCTTTACTAAATCCTATGCGTGTTGGATCATTAATATACAACTAGTTTGTGTTTTCCAACTGTCATTATATAACAATAAACCGCATTTGCGTTGGTATCAAAACATGTAATTATTTTTCTATAATCTTTATATCAAACACAACATATAAATCAATAGTGTTTAGACCTTGTCTAACCTGGTCTTGTGTTCTAACCTATTGTTTGTTATAATACAGTTGACCTGCGATAATCCGAACGCGCATATTCCGAAAATCTCATAATCCGGACAGAAATATCAAGAATTGGATTTGAAAATTCACCAGGTAAGCAGACTATCCGGAACATTCATAATCCGGCAAATTATGTTGGAGAAGTGTTCGGATTATGGAGGGTCCATTGTCATTAAAACAATCAAATGTGACTTTAAATAAGACAATATTTAAAACAAAAATCCTTTCATCGGTTCCGTATATATGGATATTTTAATAAATGATATGCATTTCTTGTCTCCATTTTGGGCATGTTGGGCATTGAAAAAGTGCAACAATTGATTAAGAAATACACAAGCATATCATTGTAACAAAATGATTATCTGGTTAAGGTTTGAAATAAACAGTTCAAAAAAACATTTCAAAGTCTGGTGCAAAAACCATCCTAAACTTATACAATATAAGCTGCCAAAGCCGATCTATGTCTAATAGAGCTTTTTTCTTTCTTAAGTGTAGTAATGAAAACTTTATAATCCCGAAACCTGTCTAAACCGATCATTTATTCCGATGGTATCCGATTTAGACAAGTTAAAATGTGCTATAATACATCCACTATCATATAATAATATGACTGTGAAATGTTATTCATAGTATGAATTCGTATATAATACAAGTAAAACAAAATTGTATTGATTCACAAATTTAAAATTGGACGGTGTACTAACATACACGCTTGCTAATCCAGACAACTGTATAATCGGTTATTTCCGCGGGTATTTTTTGTGATTTTGACTAAAAGTAAAATTAAAATATAAAAGAAGCCTCAAAGTTTCCAAGTCTTTTGCTATAAGGGTATACATAGCTTGTCAATTTTCTAATAGTTTGCATATGAAATTTTCGCAACTAGAGCAATACCAAACAAAATAGCGGTAATATTTCCCTCGCTAAAATAACCGCTTAACTCGAACTCATATAGTCGAGTATATATTTGAATTTGAGTTAAAATCACACAGTTATCTCAGATTCATTTTAATCAATAATTGTAAAATATAAAATTTGAGTCTCGTGGATTTAAAATAATGTGAAAATAAAAGCCTATTGATCGTGGCTAATCTTTCATGGCACTCATTGTTGGTACATCGGTTAATGGAATACATAGGTATTTTGTAAAAATACATGCATACGAAAGTATAGATGCTTACCATTGAAACTATGAAAGCACGATAAAGTTATTTCAAAGATAGGAAATCATCATCTGATATCACAGTTACAAAGTAAAATTGCTGATTTACAAACATATATTCATTAAACAGTAATTTCATTGTCAAAATGAATGTTAAAATAATTACATTAACAAAAGTCTATGCGATTAAAATTTTTCTGATAACAACTATGACCAATATTCTCTTGTACTTTTGTTTTCGGTCTATACATCGATAAACTAAATTATCGTTGCGTTCTATCCTCAATCTTCATTATTTAAGTTGTACGCTTAAAGAGTGAGACAGAACGGTAAAACAAGATTTATAGACGATAGCGATGTTATAAACGAAATCGCCTTCTTCCATCATCACGTTTTCTGGTTATGTAACCTTACATCATTCATTACTATAATTTCGTTTTATGATATGGATAAAATCAAAGAAATATTAGTTATGAACGGAAAGCAGACAAATCATTTAAAAATTAAACAAAAATATAAAGTTATTTTGTCACTTGATTGTGACTTTATGATATGATAATCAAATTGGTTTAACCAATGAAAGCAAACCAAATTAAAATTATGTGTTTGACTTAATAAACGAAGAAACTAAAAAAATAATATTATGATTCAAGTTCTTGTTTCGGTCATTACAAAATCAGCTTTGCCTCGACCGAAAAAGTTTATTTTAGACTCAATATTTTCCCGTAATAGGTCACTAACAAACTCTGTAACTAACATTATCCCGTCTCAGACAAGAATCTTGTATTCCAATTGGTTAAAATTACGTCACGTAATATTCTGTAACTAATACTATGAAGTTACTTATATATCATACGTCTTATACAACTATATTCAGGATGAGTATTTTGATACAGACTATAGTTAAACTTTGTTTTGGCATTCTCGAATGGTCAGCAAAGCTGTGTAAGTATCTGAGGTGACATACACGTCAATCATATAGAAATTTTCATCGTATGTCTCGCCAGACTGACCCAATGTTGTAACGTAACAACATGTATAAGTCATCATGCTATACAATGAACAACATTGTCAACGCGAAATTATTACAAGTGACGCGAGTATTGAGGTTTTGCCCTATGAACAGTATCACTGTTCTCATTCGAAGCTTTAGCCATTCAATATTTATTGGTTTTATTAAAACATTTCTTAACAATACCACATAACGAGTTTTCCGTCAGTGTCAGTAAAAGCTGGTGAATATTAACTAAGAAGGGGTATGCTTAATATATAGACGGATGATATAGTGGTATGCAAAAAAAAAAATGGCCAATCAGAAAGCCAGATTTGGTATAAAAACAAAGAAAAATTAATTATATGTAAGTAAACCTATTTCACTGCAACTTACCGTGACGAGTAAACGAATTTCAAATCAATCAAATGATCAATACTATTGTATTTCGTAATCACACATGTTAATATATACATAAAAAGGTTCAGCAGATACAAATGGTGGTACTAAAAACTAGTATTAACACCCAGTAATATAACAGACGTACAAGGCACTTTTTAAAAAAAATATATCAAAAATACAAAAATAGTAAAAATACGCAAATATGATATAATAAAGTTAGTGATAGGAAAACATCAACTGGTAACTTAGCATATCTCTCTGATAGTTTACTTTTCCAATTTATTGCAGTAAATACGTTCATATTGTATATTAATAATTATAACAGATTAACCATTGCAATTTTCTTCTACAATATATATACATTATAATTTGGAAAAAAAAATCATTAAAATAATAATTATATCATGTTACATGTAATAGCTGCATGCAAAATGTCAAGGCTTTTAGATAAATTATTATTACGACGACACAGTTGTATTAAAAAACGCAGTCAGATATCTGACTGATAAATCATACAACGCAGTTATCGTGTATAAAGCATTATTTACATACTATAAGACAGAAACGAAAATGATAGGACTGCTAAGAATTCCTTAAATCTTAAAACACTTTTTTCGGTCGAGAACTGTTTGATAAGGTATTATTGAGAGAAAAAATATATACTTCTCTTGTATTTTCATGTAATATATCATTCAGGTGTTTGGGGCATCTAACCAATAACAACACATTATTATAAAAAAAGACCATAGAAAATCATCGAATCATAGAATAAATTAAAAATATAATCTCAACTATTCTCGACTTAGAATACCTTTTTTATAAACAATCAGCTAATTTCATTATCAGGGCCAAGTTTTTCAGAAGATGATAAGCTTAGAATATAATTTGTGAAATTAGGAAATTATCGTTTAATTGTGATAAGCCTAATCAACGTTTGAACAACTGCGCACAGGTAGTCATCACAGAAATGTTACTAAATGGTCACAAAGATAAACAAAATCATCAGTTAAATTAACAATATTTACATAATTTATTACACGTTACTGCTATATGGAAAATATTTCTCAAATAAATAGGGGCACATTTCTCACCTTTATAGTGTCAAAATATTCAATATTTGCAAATATTAGGATGAGCTGAATTTCAGTAGGAAAGACTGAATCAGTAATTTATGTCATTATCGTTAGGATAAGGGTAAACAATAATATTACTCATGCGCGTCGCCTGGAATAAGATATATCGGCAAAATAGTGTCCCCGTCAATTTTAGACATTGATTTCAGCTTAGTTATTTATAAAAAATGAACACTGGTACTTGATGAGTATGAAAACTGTTCGAAATCATTCACATGTCGATTTAAGAAGTGATCCAGTAGGTACGCGAAGAGTGCCCAATTTATTTAACAAGAGTTGTTCAGGTCAACGTTAAAATTATCGTTCAATTAACAAAAAGTATCTGAAAGCATAATATCATATCTATCCTGTACCAGTACATTTAGACAGTGGCCCGATAATGAATAATACAATGCATTGCTGTACAAACATAGAAAACATATATCAATCAATAGTTCACATTATACAGTTGTTGACTGGGATTGAGGGCAACATATGGTTTGTTGGGCCCGAAGACAAACTGTTAGGTGTGACGTCACTCCGGTCCAACAGCACATTTAAACAGTCGATTTTAACAGTTCTTTGGACCGCTTGACGGAACAATTCATTTATTGGCATTTTGTCAATAGAGTTTATATAGAAGTGCTTGTATAGGGGTATAACAATGGAAACATGTTGTCATCCTTACATGAACTATGTAAGTATCACATTGTAAAACATAACACACAAAAGATATGTTAGATATGCTATAATAACAGGTTATGATTTTGAATTTAGTAATTTACATATGATACCTTCATAACATGATCATTGTAACTTATAAGAATATCAACAGCATTATAACTTAATGGTTCACATCATGTAGTCTGTACATATAGTACTTTATAGTTATTTACAAGAATACAACAATATATAAATATCAATCAAAAATGTACACACACAATCTGATGACATTTTGAAAAAAAAAATGTTTGTAATGCAATCCCCGCCTTTGTAAGTGATTTGACAATGATATTGTTCAACTTAAAGCGGATTGGAAATTTCAGAGCAATGCATCAATAATATATATCAAGGGCGATTGTCATTGTACATGCTGGGTAGGCAGTATAATCTTTAGTCTAATATTTTAGAAAAGAATTTCATTCTTGACTAAAAATTTATGTCCATCTAATATTATTCTTTTACTAAAATTTCTTTAATTCAATCTTAAAAAGGGAAATAATTTTACCCGTAAGAATATGGCAGGCGTTTGTGATGTCTGAGAAAAATTCTATTATTTTTTTTAAATAAAATGTTAAAAGAAAAACAATTCACTCTTAGACTAAAAGATCACACAAATATAGTAGTCATTGTTAGTAATTTGACATAACTTATGGAAATGTGGCAAGGGAAATGTTAGAACCCAGTGCCTGAAGTATGGCATCGATTGGTGTGACAACTCCCACTTTATATGGGTAATCAGATAACACACCATGGCCTATTGCCATTCCGACACATTGCAATTGACCATTGCTTGAGTCTTGGTAAAATACACCCGAACCAGAATCGCCTCCATCGAAGAAGTCTGTACTTGGATAAATACCTATGACCAAATACTGGTTTTTCATCAATACGCCACCGGCATTGTTTGGCAAACCTAGTGCTGTTGAAAACGCTCGAACATCAGCACCGAATACACTTAATGCTCCCCTAGTCACGTCTGTTCTGCTTCCGAATTTTACCACATTTGGTTTACATAGCAAGTCGTTGACTTGAGCACTTATCATAGCTCCGCTGTTGTATTCGGGAAGTTCGCGAAATCCTGTTGAGAAAATTCATTGATGAATGAAATATTAGCATAATAATAATAGTAGCATTCATACATCAATATGTTAATCAATAATTACGTTTATCAAGCTATAACGAAAACATATTTCTGGAAATCTCCTTTTGGGCACAAGAATTGATAGAGAGATTAATGTTTCGGAGCCTTCTGATTGGGCATTAATGGTGCACCTGTTTCAATTTTTTAATGTATGGGTAGGACAATATATGTAGATATAAAAATGTAAAGAAATTTTGGAATTATTTTAAGTCTGTTTCTGACAGGGGATATAACCATGATAGGAATTTTAGTGCGGAATTTAAAGAAAGATGGAACCCCCCCCCCCACAACACACACACATAAAAGTTCAGCAAGATGATACTTCTTCACCAATTTGTATTCATATGTGTGTGAGATGACCCTCTCCAAAATTAGCGATAAATAACCGAACTTGAAAACTTCATTTAACCTGGACAGTGGCAAACGTTAACATAGTTGTCTGTGGAAGATCATTTTGTTCTATATTTTTTTTTTAATTTTATTTAAACAGAACAGAAGCTACTAAAACAAATAACGGCAGCTTGTTTTTTATACAAAAAAGTACATCAGAGCTATTGAACCGTTAAAGTAAATGATGATCATTATGTATAAAAAGGTTACAAAAAGAGAAGATTTGGATATGCAATTTGTTCTACAAGAGTCAGTTATTGTTTGAACGTTATAAAAAATGATGTTTTACCGAATTTCTTTTATAATCTTATGAGTGTGGAATAAAGCCCATATCGTCATGTGACGACTTTCGTCCACAGTTACATTCGTTTATAAATGATTATCATCCTATAAGAAAAAATATAGCAAGGTTCATATGAATGTCTATTTTTTAATAAAATTCAAAGAAGCTGAAGTGATAGTTTCATCAGCAAAATAAGTACTGTTTGCTAATCAAGAACAACTGAGAGCAAAAGCTACAAAGCCCTAGATAGACTGATTATTTGAATGTCAGAAAATGCAGTCAATGTGTTATATTTCTTTCATATGACAATACAAGGTCTACTAAATACTTCTGTGTCTCTAATTCAATAACTTGAAACTTCTGGTCATATTATCGTTGTGACGTCAATTGAAAATTTCAAGTCTATTTATAGAATTAATAATAAAAACATATTAACAATATCGTACCTGTTTTTTGATAACTACTGTGTCGTTCATTTGAGAATTGGCCTGCAGAAGGTACTGTTGATTGGTCGGTTAGCTTCACAATCGCAGCATCAATACCTATGGGTCCTGTTGGATCGAACATGGCCCTCTCTACAACTCCACATGGTGTCCCACTGACAAAAAGCGTCGCATCACTTGATGGTTGGACTACTTCAATCAAGGGGGGAGCTACTGCTGTATAATCGATAGTATGTGATGGGGTGGGGATATCAAACAATACATGTGAGCAAGTAAGAAACCCAAGATTGTTATTATATCTCACGAATGGACCAAGAGTGCCGCCGCTAGGTAGGTGTCCGCTGGCTCCAATTTGGGGTTTCAATCGTCCAATTTCACAGCCCATTTTGAGAGTGGGATGTGGCCACGTGCTTGGTATAGATTTGTAGACACCAAATTCAAAGAAACCTTCGCGGACAGCCACTTTGATCTGTACATCATTTTGTATGCATAGTGTCCTTGGAAACTCATTTTCTCCCAACGGAATGACGCCCTTGGTGCTACAGTAAAGAACAACGCATGCCTCGCCGATTTGCGATCCATTTATGTTCACTTGTTTCCCTGTAATGATATTCAAGTTACTGTGCTTTTGCCATAGGTGATCACCATGGGTTTTGATCGCTTCTCTCACTCTCTTAGCATCTTTCTGTGATGACTCTACATCGTCATTAGATAATGTCTCTGTACTTTTATTTAATAAACCCATTTCACTCCCGGAAGCAAAATTGTTCGATCTTTGTATAACATACGGGTTCCGGAGCTTCACGAGCCCGAGTCCATTGGAGTCATAGTCTTTAGACTGAACGACAGACATCGAGTATACAATGAACACTCTCGATTTAGTACCGTTATCTTCGCGCCGATGACCAGGGACGATGATTGGCTTCAGTTCAGCATGCTTTTGTCGAAGTCTATCAGCTAGTTCCAGCATGAAGATATGTTCTATTTCATTGCTAAATTTCAGTCCTTGTAAACATGACCTAATGTTATCTTCTCCGGCCAGTTTGACTAACGATCGTACTGTCTCTGTTCTCTCTAGACAAGTTGCTAAGTATAACGCTGTCGCTTCCTTGACTTTAGGATATCGCGATGCTCCTTTGAATATGTCTTCATGGATAGTATGTTGCCTATCCCAGTCGATCCTTGTCCATCTCTTCATACAGTCGATCATCTCTGCTGTTCCATATACAGCGACTATATGTAACAGGGGCCATGGAGATTCCCCAATTGGATATGCTGCGACGAAAGTGTCTTTTAACGACATTAACGACTCCATGTCGTTTTCTTGAACAACTGTTGCAATTTGTTCTACACCTAAAAATAGTCAAATATCCCTTATGAACACACTTTGCCCATGTGATACTAGCACTATCTGCGCTGTCATATCAGCGCCAGGGCTGATACCAAATTAGGACGTCATAATTTGATATCAGCCCGGGCGGATGAGATATCAGCCCGATATCAGCTCGGGCAAATATATCACGTCGTGCGGAGTGTTCACTCCGGAATTTATTGTTGACACTTCGATTCGATTTCAATTTCAAAATAGATCGTTTTAAACCAATTGGATAAACGTATTGACTATTTACAGATATCATAATTAGACAGTTGATTATGATATGACTGGAGACTTTATCTTGCAGATAGTATAAGATTAAGGGAGTATTGTCCTCATTCCCGAAACAAAGCATCGCCATTCATATATACCAATTTATAACACAAATAGGAACTATTTTGGATACAAATAAAATCACTGATTTGCATCTGTCATTAAAACAGAGACGACTAATTTTGCTTTAGATATATATCGAAAATTGTTCATTCAATTGTTTATTCTGTATTTGTATACTGTAATATATATAGTAATGAAACGCTTCCCACTAATAAAACATTGAATTGACCTATATCAATGACAAGTATAAATTCTTATTATGAATCTGATGGTCAATAGAGTATGCTCCATATGTTTTTTATTGTTAGAATGATAACTTTTGATATGACAATTTGATATCGTACCATTTTTCAGCCGTCATAACAGCCCGAGTGCGCGATATAAATAATGGCATATAATAATCTCTAAGTATTCCATAAAAATATGTAAAAGCTACACCGTGAATTTATAATGATACAATTTAACAGCATTAACTAGATCAAATTGACGCAAAAAATAGCGTTCGTTAAGATTTATAGTTTTAATAAACCCGATTATTTAATAAATGTTCGCAATATGTAGCTTTACCATCCATGCGTTTAGTTGTGATATTTCCATCTGGATGTAGTTCGCTGTCTTCGTCAGTTAGAGTGTCCTGAAAGGAATAGCCAATGTCAGTTTGTGATTTTGTTTATTTTATCACTATTTTGTTACATGTATGTTTTGATAACAACCAAAACAGGATGTTTGACATATTTAGGGATCAGAAAGAGAACACATTATACATATTCCTGGATATGGAGATATTAATCTTTTAAAATCGGTCCCATACATAAAGTTACACACACACACACACACACCCCGTAACACCCAAACACACGCTCAAATATGGATAATAAGACTGGATATATAGTTGGTATCTAATGATTAAGGCTTGAGCTGCAATATAATAGTGCACAGAACTATGAATTACTATTTAGTTAGTGGTTCCGCATGGCGTGCTAGTAAATGAGTGCTACCTTTACTTTGATCTAATAATATGTCTATCAAACCCTTTTCAGTTACCAAATCGTGTTCCTGTCTGATAAAATGGGTCCATATGTAATAGCCAAGAGACTGAAAAATGTATATTTTGACATAATTAAGCACATTTATTTGAAAAGAAACTTAATATGATAAACCCACATAGCGATAAGGTCTTTAAGTCTGATTTAAATCTCGTATAATCCACTTTTTAATTTAATATTAATGACTGTATCTGTGCAATGTGTTACGATACAGCATGTTAATTCTGACGAATTGTTCCTGATTTCATGACCAAAACAAAAGCCGAGCGTAATCAATTGTGTAATACAAATAATCATAAAAGGAAAAGTTATGATGTGGCTTACTTGTGTGTATCAATAGTTGATTATTATAATAATCACAGAACAAAAAAAAAAACCAAATACTTAAAATCAGTTGGCCAATTGACGGTTGCTTAAAGATATAACAGGTATGACAAACCTGTAATTGACAAGTAACATAGGGTATTGATTAGAAACGAACTGTTATTCATGATACAAACATAACCTATTCTAGGAATCATGTTTGCCTTCTTCATTTCACTTACCAAGATAGTGTTCACGAATTTTTTAATCCCGAACTTTACATATTCCTTGGCAGAATGCGTTACTTTTGTTACGGTATCTCGAGGAAGCTGAACATTACAAAGACTTGGCATGAAAACATTTTTATTTTTTTTTAAATTTTTGTCTATTTATCTGTATATAAAATATGCTGCATTTGGCATATTAACTTTCCCCGATGATAAGTAAGTGAGTGATGACTATATACAAGTTGTTTATATGCAAAATGTTTAATGCAATAGAATATAGAAAAATTATACTACTATTTATTTATTTTGTTCTGGATCATGATATTTACACTTTTATGAGACAAGTTCATGTGTTGTTTCGATGTAATACATATATGTAGCCAGGGCGGAAATCAAACTAAACCCGATTGCTCACCCGTTTTAGTACCAATCCACGTTTCTACCAAAACATTAAGCATTTCGACGTCGTCAGTATGTACGAGTCTATCTATAACAGGGTCAGGAATCTGAAAAACAGAATCAGACAAGATTATATCGCAGGTTTTGGAAGTCATAAATACGATTTCGCTGACTACTGTTATTAAATTCTTCACTAAAATATCAAAAAAGAAATGTTACTATTTTCTTGACTACAATTATCAAACTTATCTACCACAAGGCTATGATCAAGTAACAAAAAAGATATATCATTGAATGACACAAGAAAAGAAACTTTTTATAATATACAAATATATCGATTTAAATCACAATAGGCTGAAATGATCAATGAAAAAATATCACTTAACAGGCTATTGTTGCTGATTAATTTAAGTTGCCACAGCTCTAATAGGTCTTCTCCTTATTAAGCTTTTTTTTGTTAGGATTTTTTTTTTAATTACTTATAAGAGGAGGGGATCCATTCAACTCGCAATTTTTATACGTATTTAAATTCCAAAGACACGCTGTAAAATTGCAGGGTTCAAGCAGAAGAAAAAATTAGTAAAAGCAAGAAAACTTGAAACTTCATAAAACTGCATTTGTAATCTCAGGCCTATTTTTAATCGGGGCATTTTAAGCTGTAAAGTTTCAGATGGTCTGAGATATAGTTCATGGCAAAGTAAACAAATGTTAATTTTTGGACTATAATGGAACTAACTGTCATTCAAAATGGTTTGTATAAATATGAAATGTCCTGACATAAATTGCCTTTTCTTGACTACTTGAACCCTGTTTTAAGAATCACATGAATACCGGTATGTTTGTTTGTACAGTACAGTTGTGCAGAATATTAAATATGAACAAACACATGGACATCCAGGCCGCACCAATTTACTTCTCAACTACTCAAGTATAGATTCCGGAACAATGTATATAATAATGCTGACGAGGGTTGCCTACACCAAACATTTCTAACCTATGTTGCTTTCCTCTTCCAGATAGTCGAGAGGTAATTATATATACATCTATAAGTAAAATTATAATCATTCTTAATCCTCTTTATATTACATTTCTTTGGGTGAATATTATCAGTATATAAGAAGGAAAGAGAGAGAAGAGAGGAAAAACAAGAAGAAGAAAATAAAGTGGGGTGTGATTGGGTGTGAAAGGGTGAGCTTGAGGAGTGAGATCTGGGAGGAGTAGGAAGGATGGATAAGAGGATGGTACTATATCAAACTGATAATTTATACAAATTCAACTTGATGATATAGTGAATAAAAAAACATCTGCTTATTCATAAAATATTGATCAGGCAACACTGTTGGTAGCAATGGAGGAGTAGTTTATGGAGAGACGAATATCTACTATAGTTTAGAAAATTTTCCCCGTGTTTCCAATTCTTTTTCAAAGTTTTTCTTTTCCAAATCACCTTTACCGTTTGCAATATATTTTTTGCAAATTGTAGAATTGTTTCAAAGCACAAATCAGACCATTTTATGGTAAGTGACTTGCGCATTTTATAGATATATTCTTTTATAATGAAAATAATTTCATTTTCAGCTTAACAGTTGTCGAGGTTTTCAGATATCAGACCAAAAATAAAGGATTGTTTATTGAAAGAAAATGAGATAGAAAGAGCATCTAATAAAATTCTAAGGCTTTTAAGTAATTTTTTTACTTCACCACATTCCAACAGTACATGTTGAATAGTTTCATTCTCTGAATTAGAAGAATACATAAAGGCGATATAACTAAATGTGATTTGAAGAGAAAGAAGTTATTAGTTATATTATGATGATTAATTCTGTATTGAAGCCATTGCAGCTTGGTATTTTTTGTAACAGTGAAAGGAGCTTTGTATATCATAACCCATGCTGTGTCATCCAAATCAAAAAGTTCATTCCACTTCTTTTTACCGATTGGCTCAGTATTTATCTTGATGAAAATATCATAAAAGTCTTTAGCACCATTTCGATTTCTCACGAATATTTCAATGTTTATTGGTATGTATGGATATGATATTTTACTTTTAGTTATTTAATTGGATGATATGAACTTTTTTAACTGCTGACACAATACTGTGGTACTGAAGGAAATTAGATTTTACTTTATATATACGAATGGTTTCCTGGAAATTGTAAAAACGTCCAGTATTATGGTCTGATATTAAGTCGTTTATAATCAGAATTTTTTGTCAAAGATATTCTTTAGAAAGACTGTTTTGTGGCCAATAAGTATATTTTCATTATACCACAGTGGAGATTTCAACACAGAATTATCAATAAGACTATTTTTTTTCAATTAAAGAATTCAAATGGAACCAGGCTTTAAAAACATCTACCCAGAAAGGATTATTGCATTTTTTAAGACATTTCTGCACATAATCATTGCCGCAATTAACAAGTAAATCAACATTCACATAGTTTTTCAAAATAAGTTGCCATTTAGATGTCGTCTGAAGAAGCCTTCGAATCAAAGACAACTTTAATGAGTTTATAAATGCTTTTAAATTGATCATTTTTAAGCCACCATTTAAATAGTCTTGGACGACAACTTCTCTTTTAACTTATATTTTATAAACCTATATTGATAAAGGAAAAGTATTTAGTAGTGATTTCGTATAACAAGTATTATTCGTATTGCTTTTCACGTTGAATATTAATTACTTTCCTTCCAAAACATTTGGCTTTCTTTATTGATGTTTAAGTCATATAGGTTATTTTCAAAATACTGTTTTCCGATGCGAATTATGGGAAGATAAATGTCACCTGGAGAACGAAAGACACGACATATAACACCAAGTTCGATAACCACATTATGTAGTCGATGTCAGGAAATTGTACAGAAAGAGCTTACCCGTTTTAGCTCCAATCCTCCTTCTAACAAAACTTTTAGCATTCCGATGTTACGCTTGAATACGAGTTCATGTATACAGCTGTCAGGGATCTGAAAATAATATACAGATGCACATAAATAATATATGGTTAGTATCTCCTAATACAAGGTTGGTTTCGGCGGTACTTGTACATGCATAACATAATAATGTGTGTTTGGACTTTCTCATCCATCAGAGTTCCATTTGTGTCATTTTTTCACCAGTAGATTGTCGTACATTTCGTATGCGTTAGACACAACAAAACACAACTAATTGGCATCAGTACAAGACAGAATACAGCCGTTTGATTATCTACAAGTAAATAGTCGAGCAATATTTTGAGACGTCACTAAGTGATAGTAATTTCTTAAAACATTATGACTAAATGAACCAGAGACACACCCATTTTTTTTTAAAACAGTTAACCACACACGAGGTATTAATTGTATAACCTGTTCCAAAGACAATTAGTTTTTGGAATGCGAGTGCCACTGAGTAGTACTTCCTTTAACAAATTTAGATTCGCCATCGAACATTGAATAAAGGAAGATTACACGTGGAACGCCATACACTTATGTATGTCTCTGTATCCGAGGGCAATTTCTAAAGATTTTTACTGGAAGCACATATAAGTGTTCATGCATTATTGCGTGTAATGCATGTTTACAGTCTTGACAATGAAGCAGACCTCTGGTGAAGTAATAAAATTTATATTTCAAAATAAAATTTTACCTTATCAATATACGGAAGCGTATTTATGGCATCAGACAAAAAAATAGCAATCTGCCCCGGCAAATAAATAATCTGCTCGGGCAAAATAATAATCTGCTCGGGCAAAATAGTAATCTGCTAGGGCAAAATAATAATCTGCTCGTACAAAAAATAATAATCTGCTCGGGCAAAATAATAATCTGCCCATGCAAAAAAATGATCTGCTAGGGCAAAAAGATAATAATATACCCGGGCAAATTAACTATCTGGCATAACAACCATACGTACAGGCAATATGTCAAATGGTAAGCTAGTAATAAGCTCAGTAAGTAAAACAGCAAAGGATGGATGAGTATATTGGTGTATATTTCGATCTCGGCTTAGTTAGCCAAAAGGAAATCTTAACATGTTTAAGACAGAATCACGGAATATATATCAGTCAGAGACTAAACGTCAAACGAGCTACACGATCTTGCTTCGTAATGGAAAGGTATGTACCAGACAATTAATAATTAATTAACAGGTATTTATATTACCTACGTATTTGATTTTAAGTAAGTAATGATAATATCATGCCTATATCCTTGCCATCGAGAGTGATTTGCATAAGTTGTATAACTTGTTTCGTAATCGATGTAAAAAAATAAAGTTTATATTATTGAAAGTGCATGTTTTTCATACAGAATAACAAAGAGCAAAAGCGATGTTTGTAATATAATAGCCTGACCAAGTACTTGATGCAGGTCTCTCCTTTTTCGACTTACGGTTATCCCTAACCCTAAACATGAATACTCTTGACTGCATCTACATTATTAGTATTTTTATTTATTTATTTTTACCATTTACTTTTGTGTATTTTTTTCCAGATAAATATGGATACAGTGGCAAAGTTAGGACCCCATAATCAGGAGCTTGCACAGTTTCTTTGTTTGGGAGACCGCATGGATCTTCTTAAGTTTTGTACTGAGAAAAAATCCAGTATTTGGCGAATCGAAGAACTCAAAAAGGAAGAAAAGACATTATGACTCCATTAGAAAGAAAATGATGCTAGCTATAGGTAAACCAAATGATCGTGATGGAGAATCTGACGAGGAAGTGACAAAATCACACAAATGATTGGAAATCAGAATGCGAAAAAAAGAAACTAGGACAGTAGAGATCGGGTGGTACCATGAAGGCGTTAATGTTCGAGGATGCCTTGGAGGTGGGACCAGGAAAATGACTGTGATGCAAACCTACACGGTTGACAAGTTATTTTCAACTCAAAATGTCAGTATAAATGAAAAGTATCAAGTTTAATTTCATGTGGTCGATATTCGTTTCAATTGAATATTCCCAAAGGCGTAGAGTCAAGTGAACATGCGCCCATTTTAAAGATTAAAGTATATTTTTTATGCTCTAGTTTCCTTTTTTTTTTTTTGTTAAATCTCCAATATAACGATAACCACAATCATGTATATCATATCATGTTAAGCATTATGTAAGATGCAACATCGCCGACAGCTTGGAGTCGATGCGATGTATGCGATGACATTAGTAACTACTATGGCAAGCCAATTTAACATTTATTGATGGAGCAAGGTCTATCCCGTATTTAATCGAATTATATAAGATTATATATATATATTAGATATCTTATATCTATATAAGATATCTTATAAAGTATACAAGATATCTTATAAAGTATATAGATCTTATATAAGATATAAGATATCTTATATAGCATATAAGTTATATCATTAATATATAAGATATCTTCATAATTATATAAATATCTTATATAGTATATAAGATATATCATATGAAAATTAAATAAGATATCTTATATATGAATATAAGATATCTCATATAGTATTTAAGATATCTTATTTAATTTTCTATATAAGATATCTTATATCGTGTATAAGATATCTTAATTAATATATAAGATATCTTATATAATTGAAATCTCGTTGCTATATAAGATATTTTATATAGAATGAGATTTCGTAGCATTTAACACCAGAAACTAATTTCTCCCTCGAGCATCATTCGGAGCACTTCGGAACACATTTTAGAATCGTTCGCAATGACAAAGATGCCACTGAATGGGAGAATCAACCGCTGTTTGGTTGCATTCATCGATGTATTGAAAACACAGAAGCAGTTAATTCCCATCACTCTAGTTGTCAATTCGAACATGGCGACAATAAATATATTGGCTATAATGGTGACCTATCTATACATGCATACTTTTGTCTAGTTCAACCAAACGCTTGATACTGGCGTAGCATGCGAAGCCAACAAGAGTCTGGCTGAACGAGTAGTAGTATACGTGTACTTTACCAATCTCTCCCAGGACTCATCGCGGTCCTCACATTCACCTCGTAAAATTGTGGGGACCGCAATGCACCCTGGGAGAGATTGATACTTTACAGCTCTCTATGACTTCCGGGTAGGGAGACTTCATTTCTGGGCCTTTGTTGAAATCTCGTTGCTTTACAAAATATCTTATAAAGCAACGAAATTTTCATTATATAAGATATCATATATATTATATAAGATATCTTATATATTATATAAGTTATATAGATATCTTATATATATAACTTAAATAAGATATCCTATATACGATATAAGATATCTTATATAGGATTAATTAAAATACATATGATATATCTCATATATTAGATAAGATATCTTATATATTAATAAGATATATTATATATCTATATATCTCATATCTATATAAGATATCTTGTATTTCAATCAAGATATCTTATATATGCAGTGAAATTAAGGATCGACTTTGCTCTTTGAATAAATGTCATGTTGGCTTGCCATAAACTACACATAATATACAATCTTTGTTTTACAACCTTCATAGAACTTTCCTTTGTAACGTTCTATTGTAAATAAAATGTCAAAAAGTAATCAATTACATTTCGAAGACATTTTGGGACATTATAAAGCTTACAACTATCGGGGTTTTCACAATGTTTACATTTAAAGATACACTTTTTTTGTGTGTGGTTTTCTAATGTTAGACGTATGTATTAACAGTAGATACAGTTTGTCTCTGTCGGCGATGTTGCAATTGTAATTATCATACAAGACATCATTCATGTAGTTTTTTTTTTTTTATAATTTTTTTTTTTTTTTCCATGTTTTCCCAACTGTGAGCGTATGATATACTAGTACTATGAAATTCAGGACTTTTTGCTCCATGTTTCTTGCTTTCGCATGACTTTCAATAGGTTCAATTATTTAATATTGAGATATGTTCAAAGAATATTCTGCCTTATACTCAAGAAAGAATTTCTAACTCTGCATCCATTTTTATTATGTTCCAACGAAGCATGTAATGTAAGGAGATATACATGTATGAAGCATATATTGTTATAAGTTGAAGCATGCCTTAATCTTCATTCAATTAATGTTTACTAATATGTTATTTTAAGTAAAAAGAACTTCTCTTTTTGATGTGTTTATTTATCATTTTTTGTCAACACAGCATCAAAATCAGGTCCAAATTGCTACGGTTATGACACATAAAATGGTTAATTGTCACTTTTACGTAACGACCACAAGCAATGACCTTTGCATAGATTCTTTATAGAAAATGAAGATCGGATCTAATTTAGTTTCTCAGATTAATATATGATTTGTGAAGCTTCATATCCAGTGACTGGGCAAGACCAGTCCATGTTCTGCCATTAAGATACAGGATATTTCAAATATGTCTCTATCACAGGGATGGCTCTCCTGTAAACACATCCAGATTCACACTCACGCACGTCTTCTCGATTGATGGGTACAAGTTTGTCTTCTGCTTGGTACAACTCCGGTTGGGAATGCAAGAGCATAGGACGTCCTCCTTGGCTATTTGTCTTTCTGTTTGGCCGCATTCTATGAGAGTTCCATGGAATATTGAATCTGATCTAGATCATCCTAAAATGTGAATAGCATTCATAAAACAAAGTAATGAAAGTACTTATGTGAAGCGATTGTTACCGGTAAAGAAATGCAGCCAAAATGATGTGAATCTATGTATTAATACATTTGTATATATAATCAACTGAAGTGGGACTCAATATTCTTACCAAACGTATACAAGTTCTTTAAATGCTTTTCACTTGGCGTATGAATATATCAGATATGGTAAAAATATAGTCTGTGGTCATTTTTCATTATATTAAAAAGCTGGTTCACAAGTCATGTCAGAAAAATATAATCATTTTGGCCTATGCTCTGTGGAATATCAAATAACCCTTTTTCTCTTAGATATTGTTATAGATGTACATGTTATTACCGGAAAACGACTGTAATTACGACGATTCTGGTTATCTATCACACAACGCTTGAATGACAGTTCCCCTAGTTTTCTGGGGATAGATACTTCCTTATTTTAATTACCTGAATGATTTCCATGAAGCAAAATCTAACCAATTTTGTGTCCAATTGATCTCCTATGAACTCTCCGTCTTCTTTCAATATGTGCAAAATATCAATGTAATACTGCACACAGTTTTTTCGAAGAAATTCCCCACCATGCCTCTATCCTTTGGTTTGTGACGCTGGTACCAGAAATAAAGCTTCGTTCTCCGGCTAATCTGTCCGTGTCGTGTCTCCGTAAGAATGTTTGTGCTGTTTTAATATGAATGTTTTCAGTTCCCATGTCTGCCCTTATTTTCCTTGGACAGCCATCCATTTCCATAACAGCACGCATATAGTGTCTCAGTATTACTTTTGGATTATTGATTGTATGATATGCTTCTAACCATGTAATATTTCTGGTGAAACCATCAATTCACCCACTAATAGCGATGGCGAAAGGTTTAACCTCATCATACCCATCAACATGCCAGATTCCATTCTGTTCATTGCTGCGATTCTGACGACGAACTAGCCTGTGTTTTCTACGAGCTTCAACACCTTCGGGGTCTAAGAAATTGAGAATTTCACAGACAGATTTGTGGGTTATAACTAGTCCGTGTTGTAAGCATTTGCTTGTGCATCTACCGGTAGCCAACAAGCTGGCCAGAAGTTTCCAGTTGTTCTTCGATAAATAAAGCAACCGTCCATATATCCGTTTGTCTGCTTCGTCTTCTCAGTTTTTGCTTCCTTAATAGTCTTCGTAAATGTCTCTGACTGATATATATTCCGTTATTTTGTCTTAAACATGTTAAGATTTCCTTTTGGCTAAAGCCGAGATCGAAATATACACCAATATACTCATCCATCCTTTGCTGTTTTACTTACTGAGCTTATTACTAGCTTACCATTTGACATATTGCCTGTACGTGTGGTCGTTATGCCAGATAGTTAATTTGCCCGGGTATATTATTATCTTTTTGCCCGTGCAGATTATTATTTTGCATGGGCAGATTATTATTTTGCCCGAGCAGATTATTATTTTTTGTACGAGCAGATTATTATTTTGCCCGAGCAGATTATTATTTTGCCCGAGCAGATTATTTATTTGCCGGGGCAGATTGCTATTTTTTTGTCTGATGTCCTAAATACGCTTCCGTAGGAATACCAGGAAATTCTTGTTGAGTAGTCACAGCACCACCTGTTTTATCAGGGATACTGGACACTAAGGGCCTACCCTAACTTCCTCTCCAGCCACCAATGTGACAGGCCCAGTTACCAAGTCAGACTTTAAATAAACAACAAGAATTAGCTTCCCAAAAAAAATTTAAGAAGGTTACCATACAGCATTATTTATTAGGAAGCGATGATATGAAAGCTCGACGCATTGTTCTGTTCACAGTTAGCTGCCATAGTTCTTATAATAATTCATTTTCGAAGAATGGTGCTTTAAATGCTTTTGCATTCAATGTAAAAGAAAATCAGCTTCATGATATTCATGAAAGGGCCACTAGGCTACTTTTCCGAAACAAGAAAAATAAAAGTTTTCTTTAATACAATTATAACATAATATGGCCAAAGATGAGGTTACACCACCAAAGAGATGTTAAAGTTTTGCCGTCTGGCGCAGAAATAGTCAAATGAGGACGTCGGAAAAAATAATACGACCTGCGTTTTGAGAAAAGAACGTTTTTTGTTTATTTCAATAAAGTTGTTCAGAACGTGCAGTGGGCCTTGACCAGACGTATCCAGTAGCAAAAAGACACCCCAACCACAGGTCAGACAGGAGCCGTAAAGCAGCAAAACGAACAGCCGGAAGCTAACCTCCACCACACACTCAAACAAAAGAATTACAAACCTAAGCGTTGTAATTTAAGGCTACCCTCGGCCTGGTTCAAAAAGAAATACAAACGATAACTTACCAGTACTGACAACCTACCTCGGGTGTAAGGAACCAATAAACAACGCGCAGCGATGGTACAATCCATGAGAATAAGGCAAGGTACCCCCTCGTTCCAACACTACAAAGAATAATATTCGACTTACTTGTTTTTGGCCGCCTAAATTGGCCGGCAAGGTTCCCGCAGTGGTGAGGATAAAGATTGGATTAAAGGAGTGATAAACAATCCGCTCAGCGAATAAATTATTTCCTTTCCCCTTTTTGAGAACGCAGTCCCGCCCGCCGCGATATTATTTTTTATAAAAAGTGAGAATATGTCAACACAGACAAAACCGTAGAAATTTTGAACTTATTACTTCGAAACGGCGGATTTTACAAACTAATACCACTTTGTAAATGACATTAAACAAAAAAAATATCCAAACCAAAGAGCTATTGGGGGATAGATAGTATTTTAAAAAAAAAAATAGTCTGGATAAGTTTTTATATTAACACAAAAGGTAATTCAACCTATTTATATTTTTTAATAATTTAATTACTCATTGACTGTTATACACACGCCTTCTTCTCTTTACAACCTTCATTACAAAACCTATCTCCGTCACCTTACCTCCGACTTTTACTTTCTTTCTTTTTAAAAACTTTAAACTTCTGATACTCGTTTATAATTTCCCTTACTTAAACTTATCTGAACATAATTTCGAGTTTCCAAGAGAGTTGTGTGTTAGTTAGCTATAATACTGAAGATGATAATTACAATCGTTGACAGATTATTTAAGATGATTTGTTTTAAGATGTTTATGTGGTCAGAAACTATTCAAAAGAAGGGGTTTGTGTAGTGATTTTGAGAGTATAGAGTGCGTTATTAGAATGGCTATATGTTTAGGAAAGAAAGAAGTTTTATTTAGTGTAAAACAGGGAACATAGTTTTAGTCAAGTTCATCTATTCTACTCTAGTACGGAGGCCTTTGAGTACGGTAGGCTGTGTAATAGTATTCTGGTAAAGGTTTACGCATCTCGCTTTGGTTTGTAGAAAGCACCTTGCCATTTAAACGTTATAGTTAACGGAGACACTGAAAGTCAGTTGTTTACACGTAGTGGTCATCTTGGTAAAGATGATTGCGGATATAGCCTAGGTACATATAAGGTACATGTTGAGCACGTTTGAGGTAAAATGTTAAGATTGGTCAATAGAACAATTTGGTAGTTAATGATTTTAAATTGTTCGTGAAGCGGTATAAATAAATGTATGCGCGTTTCATATTCGAGAGTTTCCTGTAGTTTTAGAAGTAGGTGGAAGTTGTAAATAGACTTGTGTGAATATTGTGTTATGGGATTTTATACTGTTGTTAACTTATGTTCTTCGGATTCACTGTGGATTAATAAAGTTCGGAACTATAACCATGTTGTCAAGTCATTTATCGCACGACATTTCATCCCAAAAAGAACTCATAAACGTTACAAATGCACATTAACAAAACCTAACTCTTGATGCACAACACTACTACTACTACATGTCTCCTCAGACAAAGGCATTAGGCTATCTGATATCAAAGAATGAGAACCCCAGTATGTCGCAAAATCTTCGCAGGTTTCAATTGGTAATATCACTAGTAAGTGAAACAAAACCTTCAGAGAGTACTTCTCCAAGACACTACCAAACTCTGAGCTCTTAATATCAACAGACAATTAAGAACACAGAAGGAACTGACTGTTAAAGCATTTGCTCCTTACTCTGGAGAGAATAACATTCAGACATTACATGCCCTACTTTCTTGCAGTATTTACAAACAGGACCAAAAGGAAACCCCACACCTGCCCTATGACCTGTTTTAGAATCAGATTTACTCTTATTAACATAATTTAAGTTTGTAGTTAATGATGTACTACATACAATAATATTCTGAAAATGTACTCATTTCATAATTAATGGGACTTTATTTATTGATTTAATCATAAAAAAAAATTATCCAAACTATTTATTTTCAAAATACACGGAAAAGTTAGGAATAGTCTGCATATGTAAAAAACGCAGTTATCGGTCCTTTTTGGTAGTCACGTGGATTTCATTTATGTTCTACATTAATACCTTTCGAAAAGTTCTCTCGGTGCACTCTTTTCCGTATATTAGAACACTTCCAACATTTGGTATGATATTTTACAAATATAACATTTTAATGAGGTCGATAATGGTTATATCGACCAAAAGACAAAAATATTTACAGAGGACGTATTCCGAGGTGTGCGATGTTTTTTTCTGTGGTATAACCATGTATTGACAGAAATCAAAATGCTGTAATTTTTTTTGGATTTTTACATTTTGAAATGAGTGTGAATCTAAATAAACATCGCATTGTAAATTCTGCTTTGTGAGTCTACATGAGTTATTGGAAAGGGTGTGCCGACCGACCCTCTTTACGGAAGGGGCTTAATGCTTATCTACCATAGCAACAGTAACGATAATGAAAGCGAAAGTAAAACTAGAGAAAGTTAAAAAAAAAGTTAAAAAGTTCCGAAATGTTGAATTGTCACCATCGTATAGAGTGAGGTTGGTTTACACTACTAAAAAATAATAATGCATGTGTACATGTGTGTACAAAGCAGTGACGCAATCGTTTTCCGTTTGAAGTGTGCAGCGGGGTAAAGGTGACCACATTTGAAGTCCGTCGATCGTGGCGTAATAGCGCGTGTGAGCTGTATTTTCCCTACCCAGGTAAAAGACAGAGTTAGCAACCGCGGGATAACGCGGTCAAGTATGGGAGAAAGTCTTTTCTTCTATGTGACATGACATGGACAAGTCGATTGATATGTTGCTAGATACCATTGATATGCCACACTGGTATCTTTTTCGAACCAATTACTACATTTTTACTTCTCGACAAGCTGAAAATGAATATTGATATAATGTTTTTGCCATATTTATACACTAGTTCTGGTTTTAGAGACACATGTGTTATGCGTCAATTGCTCGCAAATTAAATGCAAAACAGACGTATTACAACCGGTTTGATCAGTATTAATCTTTAATGAGTTTTATACATGTGCTCATGGTGTCTTCTTTAGCATCACAACTTCACAACTGCCTTACGATGTCTTCACGTACTCGTGTTGAGTTCTTAAGGCCATCGGATAGCTTCGTGTTCCCTTAGTATTGCATTCGATTATAAACGAAGGAAAGATCAAGAACACGAGAACTGTCCTGATGTCCTCACGAATGCCTTACGAAAAGGCAAGATGGACACACGAATTCAACACGAAAATGAACCTTGGTTTGGTATTGGAGCAATTTTTTGGTATGCCAAACATTTGGGCGTCACTCACGAAGCTATAGCCGAAACCAGTAAAACTTCCTCGGTTGTCATACGATAGCTAAAGATGGCCTCACGAATGCCCCGATGCGGCCACAATCAGCGCCGAATTTGAACACTTTCATTGTTGTGCGTCCATCCTGTGTCAAATTCGGGACAGTGTAACGCTAGCATCAACTATTCCTATTATAGATGACATTCAAAACGAAAGCAAATTGTCGGCTATTTTCTTGGCTTTGCCCGAAGCGAACCGCTTCTTTGATATGCAGGAAAGATTCATTCATTAAACCGAATGAGGGGTGTACTCCTTTACACTGCCGTGGCAAATATATAAACTTCACAGAACTTACCCGGTTTACGTCCCATCCTCCTTCTACAAATATCTTCAGCATCTCATCGTGGCGCTTGTATACGACTTTTAGTTATAAACAAGTCAGGAATCTAAAAATAAGATACAAGACTATATGTAGCTGTTTTGTTGAGTATCTTTCTGTTAGAAATATGACTTAGTTAGCTTTTGTTGCCAGATATTGTTTGGTGTCATATCCATAAAAAAAGCTTTTTTTTTAATTTCATTTTGATGGTTGCAATAAGCAAATTAATAAACTGGGCTTTCTCATATCGACTTAATTTTTTCAAATGATAACTTTCATCAGAATAAAGACATTGTGCCGCTTATCGAATAGTTTTTTTTCTAATATAGATTTTTTAAGAAATAAACAAAGTTAAATCATGACATTAAATCAATATCGTGGTGTGGCTTGGGTTTGAGCTATTATGAATCAAAGATTACCTAGTTGATATCAATCGTGATTTTACCGGAATTTCACCATTTTGAGCATACACATGACAAACAAAAGCAGCATTTCGCACATTGGTTGTCTGATTCATATGAATAATAGCAAAACTGTCAAAAACGATGAATTCTTCAAGAAATAATACTATATCACACACTTAACCCATTATTTTCACTCAGAACAGATGTATATGTTACCCCTTCCCCCTTAATTTTGAAGATGAGTTTCCCCGTATTTTACCAATTTTGGCAGATTCAACGTTTCACAGAAAAGGTTCTGAACACTATTTTTTAAACAAAATTTGCAGTACAAGAGAATGAAAGTTGCAGTTACTAAAACTATCATAAAGATATAGGGCATTAGTGTGATTGTTTTTTTGTCATGATACAGCATTTTTCACATTTCTTACTAAAAAATAAATCACTTTATCTTCACTTCAATGTAAATGTACATTTTTTTATCATGCTGTTCTGTTAAAATAGTTTGAAGCGGAATTTCAAATTTTCAAATCGCAACTAAGATATGTTTTACTGTGAAATAGAAAACATTGTGTAAATATTACAGTTGAAGACGATTGTTTAAGATTGCAAATGATATCGAGGTGGCAGATAAAATATAATAGTGCCCGTTAGGATAAATCTTTAATTGTTGATTAATAAAACCCAAATCTTACATGGTCAGAGTAAGATGTTTTTTTGAATGACCCAACAACATGACGTTTAAACAGCACAGTTCGCTGTCAGGAAAGTGTACGAAAGAGAGCTTACCTTTTTTAGTGTCCAATCCTCTTTCTTTACAACAACTTTTAGCATTTCGATCTCTCCATTGTGTGATCGAGTTCATGTATACAAAATGTCAGGAATCTGAAAGTTATTACAGCACAAGGATATATGATGCTGTTTTTTGTTTCGCTTTTTTCTGTTGATAAATATGACTAATTATGCTTATTGTTCATAGAAAATAAAACAAACCATATTTCATTTCATAACTTGAATAAGACAATATTGTATCATATTTTTTTTTTTAACTTGTAACTGATCCCATCATTAAAATGCGATGGTCTATGCGTCAAACATCTGCTCAAATGCAAATTACATTCATGAAATGAAAACAGTAAAGGAAAGCATTTTAATGTATCGACAACGGTATAATTTATTTATAAAGCGCAAACGTAAATTTAGAGACAAAGGCGGGACATGTTTGTACAAAACAATATTCAAATTACAACTTTAATTTCACATCATAAATGTATTATTTGGTATCATTGAGATTGTATTGATGAAGAAAAAACACAATGAGTTGGTGATTTTATATAAACGGGCATTCCTCGTTATGCTTTCAGATGCTAATATATGGGAAGATAAATGCCACCTTGAGAACAGCTGATTCCACACAGCGCGCTATGTATGCTGAATTTGTTGTCCAGCTATAATTCATCCCCCCAGTAATGGCAACCAACTACATATAGCTCAAAGCTAATATTGATATTTAAAAATGATTTTTTTCTGTACTCAGAATTGGCTCGTCATGTATTGAAATACAATTTATACATTTATACATATCATAGTCATATCATTTATAAATAATAACGTTTATGAATATATATAAAAAATAACTAAAATTAAGTAAATGAAATAAAACAAAGAGTTGTTTAATCTTAAATGTAGTGAAATTAGTATTTATTAAATTGTGCTGTTAATGTCTTGTCTAATATTTATCTATTTATGTTATATTTCGTGCCTCTGGCACGGAGCCATTTCATCATCGTACTTTTTTTCTGTCGTATTATTTTTTCATACTTTTATTTTCATTTTGGCATTAGATTGTATTCTCCTCATGTATACTCTTTCATTCTCTATCTCACTTTACTACAGCTAATAAAGAAGTTTTGTTATAATATTATATCTTCTCTTACTCTCTCTCTCTGGACACATTCATTTATTCCCATTCACTCTCCCTCTATTAGTCTTTCTGTGGGGTGCCAAGTTAATATTGTAACAGTGTTAGTTGGTGAATTTTGAATATTTACCAAATATATGTATACTGTACTGTACTGTATATTTAAAAAAAATAAATAAATGAAAAAATAAACTTTAAGGTTGAGAACATATTTCCAGTATGAAAAAAAGATTGTTTCCAGCGATTGGGAGTCCCCTACCTGCATGGATAATCTAGTCTTCACACAAGAAAAAGAACCCAAAGAAAAAAAAACACACACACACAAAAAAAATCCGGGATTAGCGATTATGGTTGGTTTTGATTTTACTATTTTATAAAAATTCTTTTTTTTTTTTTTTTTTTTAATTTTTTTATCTATCTAGATTATCTATATTTTAGGTTCTGCTGTTGTCATTAAATTTCCGTTCTTGTTTAATAATGGCTAAAGAAAGTATAGTTCTTAACGTCCTATCTGATGAAGTAGGAATTACGTGTTGATCTGTTACGGGAACCGATTATATTGCGCCTCGCCGTGCACGGACAAGTGTGACTAGGTCGTCTGGTCACGATCGCGACCGCACGATCATGTAATAGCTCGGTGCTTGGTTAGAATATCAGATATGACATAAACTAGCTACCAGTATAGCCTATGAACTTAAAATGCATGAACTGTTTTATGTTGGGTAACATGTAAGATAGCCTAATGCTTTCATCTTATTATCTATGATACGCGTAATATATAATACCTACAAGAAATTTAGGCCTAGTTATTTTGTCATAGCGAACCAACTAAACACACATACTTTGCATATTTTTTATTAACTTAGGTCCTATTTATTGCATCGAATTGGCTGGTTCTCGGCGCAGGTGCTAAAAATAGATGTGTGTCATATGCCCGAGTTTGTTTACATTTCGCGTACACGTGTCACTGCATATATCCTACATGTAGGTTTCATTGTGAAAAACCCTTGGTCTATATAGAGTCTATTTGCACTAGGCCAACTGCGAAATTTTGTGATATTGTCAAATGTAATAACAAAAAGTGTGTTTAGAATATATATTTTTATCTGGTATGTATTGGAGTCATTAAAAACAAGGGGGAAAAAATAATTTGACACATTAGATCTCGAGGCAAACGTTAACAGCAAGGTGCAACTTGCGTTTCCCAAGGGTTGGGGATAGCCCTACCAGCGAGGTTTGCTCAATATGCACCATCAGTTAATTGTAAACAAACTACAATGTATTTGTAAAATATATATACATTGTCGTTATATTTAAGTCAGACCAGAACATGATGATATCCTTAATTCTATCATCTCTATATAGGATTTAAGGTTACCACAGGTATCATATACAGCATGTTCAAGTTAGATTACTGTGATTTTCCGTCATGGACTAGGATTTAATGAATCGCAATATTTATGATGTTTTTTGTTTTGTTTTGTAGGACTGACATTTCTAGGATTATCCGAGTTTGAAGAATTTGTGCGTCTGAAAAATAATTCGAGGATTGATTATGTGACTGGCTATCAAGACTTCTACGGTTTTGTCGATATGGTTTCTAAATACATTAATGATGTCTATGCTATTTTTCTTTTTGTGACTTATGTAGTAGCATTTATAAATAATTAATCATATGATTGTAAGTAAATAATTAACTTCATAATATTCTTTTAATTCTATTTTATATCCTATGACGAAGTATTTTAGGTTGAACATATTTTTTTTGTATCCGAATTGTTCAAAGAGATTGTTTATTTTTTGCTTAAATGATGTTAATATTTAACATGTAATGAAAAAATGATTGTAGTCTTCAGTTTCATTGCATATATTGCATAATTGATTAGTTTCAATTTTCCATTGATGTAAGATCTGTTTTGTTGTTAGTATTTTATGTAATAGTTTCCATCTGTATTGCTTAAGTTTATTTTCATGCAGGTAATTGAATATGAAAATATTTGTACATTTTATCTGGTATTCTTCAAAGTTTTCTTTGAAAATGTTGTGCCAGTATAAATATGCAACTGGTTTTTGTGAGTTTTTTTTGATGAGAAGATTATATGTATCTTTGTTGTTTACTTTGTCTATTGGTTTGTTAGAGATAGTTATTTTCTTTTGTGGTCCATTGTTTATTTTTATTTTTTCAGGGTTAATGTTTTCACTTTTGATTTTGTTTATCCAGGATTTTGGTATAGCATGTTTTATCATTGCAAACTGTGCTATCCAGTTATATCTATTTTGCAATTTTTCATAAATGAACTTTGCATCAATTTCATTTCGGGTGTTAAGTAGATCTTTTATTGTAATTATGTTGGAATATATCCAGTTTTTGAAACACAGAGTATGGTTATTGGTTTGTATGTGTTTATTGCCCCAGATGATTTGAGATAGTACTTCAGAAGCTGACTTTGGCTGGATGATTGTTGTAGGTTTTGTTTTTGTTCAAACCATGCTTTCATGATGTCATGGTAGAAGGGAGATAATTCAGTTCTTTTCTCAATTAGTTTTATATCATTAATATTGAAGTGACATATAAACATGTTTGGACCAAAGTAGTTAAATTGGTTTATTGGGATTATCTTCCATTGGCAGTCTTCCTTAGTACATATTTTCCTTATCCACCCTATTCGTATTGCATTTACATACGAGTTGATATCAATCATTTTCAACCCTCCCTCAATGTTACACCTTATCATTGTTTTTCGTTTAACCTTTTCTCTCTTTCCTTCCCATATGAAGTTATATAAAAGTTTTTCAGTTTCTGTGATGAATTTTAGTGGTGTTTCCAAGACAGAGACAGAAAATGTAAGCTGTGGTAGTAATAGAGCTTTCACTATTTGTATTCTTCCTATTATTGTCAGTTTTCGACTTTGCCAAGCATGTAAAAGTTTTTTGATTTTTTCTGTTATTTCTGACCTATTTCTTTCTGTTTCATTTTTGTTTAGTCCGAAGTAAATACCTAGTGCTTTAATAATTGTTTCTGACCATGATATTCCTTCAAATTCATTTTCCACTGTTATTCCCAATTTAAGCCCTTTTGATTTATCTCTGTTTAATACTAATCCCGAATAAGATCCAAAAATTTTAATCCATTTGATAAAGGACTGTTTGAATTTAAGCTTTTCCATGGTGATAAATATGAAGTCCCATTCAATGGTATCAAAGGCTTTTGCGAAATCTAAGAATAGTATTGTTCCTTTAATATTATATTTTTCAATATTATCAATTATATCTTGTATAAGTCTGATGTTGTATCCAATGTATCTTCCTTTTATAAATCCATTTTGATCAGTGTTAATTATGTTTGGTAGAATTTTTTTTAATCTTTCCGCAAGGCAATGTGCTAGAATTTTGTAGTCTACATTTAGAAGCGTGATTGGTCTCCAGTTGTTTAGATCAAAAGGGTCATTTTTCTTGTATATTAAGGATAACATGCCTTTTCTTTGAGATGATGATAGCATTCCATTGTTGTAACATTCGTTAAAAACAGTTATAATGAGTTCCTTTAAATCATACCAAAATTCTCTATAAAATTCCACAGTGAGACCATCTTGTCCAGGTGATTTATTTTGTTTCATTTTAAAAATAGCTTTTTTGCACTCTTCTTCGTTTATTAATCCTTCACATATGTTGCTCTCTTCATCACTTAGCGTTTTTTCAAAGGTTGTGTTTTGGATGTATTCTAGTATCTGTTCTATGTCTATTTGTTTTGAGGTGTAAAGTTTTTGGTAGTATTGATGAAGTCTTTTAAGAATTTCTTTTTGTGAGGTTACCATCATGCCATTTTCAGTTTTTATTTTATCCATTGTTTTGAGCATTTGTCTTTTCTTCTCAAGGGATAAGAAATATTTAGTGTTTTTTTCTCCTTCTTCAATCCATTTGATTCGTGACCTTATTTGAGCCCCTAAGGCTTTGTTTATATAGCATGTCTCTAGTTTGCTTTCAATTTCTTCTATTTCGATTTGGTCGGATTCATTACTTTGAAGTCTTTTAAGTTTATCTTCCAGTTCTGTAATATTGCATTTTTGATTTTTTGCTAGATTTTTGCTAAATTTTATACTCATTTCTTTTATTTCAATTTTACATAGATCCCATATTTTCCTAATGTCTGATTTTTTTGTCTTCCATTCCTCTAAGTGTTTTTTAATGATATATTTTATCATTTGTATGTAGGCTTGATCTTTTAGCAAGCAGTTGTTAAGTTTCCAATAGCCTGGCCCTCTTTTAGTAGATTGTATATTAATTATTATGGAGACTGCCTGGTGGTCAGTAGTCTTTATTAGAGCTGGTCTTATGTCTGTTTTGATTACTTTTTGTAACATTTCTTTAGAGATTAAGAAGTAATCAATTCGACTTGCTTCATTGTTTGTGTTTTTTCTTCGCCATGTATATTGTTGTCTGTTTGGATTAAGTATGCGCCATGCATCTACAATGTTGTTATCTTTTTTTAGTGTTTTTAGGCTTTGAACGGTCTCTTGGATTTTATTTACTGATTTCCTGTCTTGTATAGATTGTGTTTCATTCCAATCTCCCCCTATTATTAGTAGTCCTTGGTTAAAATTTTCAATTTTTTGTTTTACTTTTTCAAAAAACGTGTTTCTATTCTTTCTGTCATTTGGTGCATATACATTTATGATTGTGTATATCTGATTATTGACTTTGATATTTATCATAAGATATCTTCCTTCATTGTCCTGTATCGCGTTTAAAAATTCGTATCTAGTGTTTTGTTTTATAAGTATTGTTACTCCTCTACTATTGCTTGTTCCAAAACTATGAAAGGCTTCTCCTTGCCATTCAGCTTTAATATCTTTTTCATTTTTCTTAGTAAAATGAGTTTCCTGTAGAAGCACCACGTTTGCTTTTTGTTGTTTACACCATTCATATAATCTATAACGTTTTTGTTTTTCTCCTAACCCTTGTGCATTTAGGGTTATAATATGTATTTTGTCAACTATTTTGATGTCTTAATAAAGGATGAAATGTTATCTATTCTTTGGTTTTCTTTGCTCTGGACTGCCATTGCTCTGCAGGTGAAAGAGGACTTCTGACATCTGCACTTACACTACTGGACTTCTGACCCCTACTTGGAGTTGCTTTTACAAAGCGATCCAGAGTATCCTGTCCGTCTTGTAGGTCGTTGCAGGAATTGCCAGACTTCCTCTTTGCCTTTGCCTTTGCCTTTTTCTTTTCCTTATTTTTTGAGTTTACAGGTTCAGTATTGTTCCTGAAATCAAGTGTTACTTGAGAGTTGGAACATCTTTTTTGGTCTGCTTGGTAAGAGGTATCGTCTTCCTCAGTCACTGGAATTTTGGCTTCCTTTTCAGAGTCCGAATCTGATTGACTATTTTCAGAGCTGTCATCGTCTGATTCAGTGGGGGGTGTACATTCTGCTTGTACGTGTCCAGGCAGTTTACATTGTCTACAGACTCTTTCACTTTTACAGTCTTTTGTGAAATGACCTGTAGCGAGACAATTACCACATTTTGTGTTTTCATTTGGTTGACCTTGGTGTTTCAAAACTGCACGATGTATACCCATGGTCATCACCAATGGGAGTGGGAACGACAAGTTCCTGATCCGTTGGATCCTATCCCCATTCTCAGTTTTTCTCTATACAAGCTGACCAATTCACAGGTTGTGTCTATATGGGATATGGCCTGTTTTATTACTTTATCTTCAACATAGATGGGGATGTTTTTAACCCTGACCTTCACCGCGTCGTCATCATTGTACATGTAGCTACTGGTTGGGTTGTATTTATAAATTGGTATGTTACGCTCTCGCAGTATTATTCCATTGATTATTAGATCGTTTTTTAAGTCGTTGCTGTCGACATATATGCGCCAGAGCCCGCCGACTCTTTGCAAGCCGCTCAGATTCTCCGGGGGGATGGCATTTGCTATTCCTTTGAATACCTCCGTATGATTAAGCCATTGCTCTTTTGTTGGTTTGTTTTCTCCAAAAATGTCTCTTTCGGAGAGAAATACAGGTCTTGTTGTTTTGGACTGCGTTATAACAGCACCGGCGTATGTACGGGCTGAAGTTTGTTGTTCAGATACCTGTATATCGGCCTGTCCGCCATTTGCCGGTTTGGTTGGTGCATTGTTTTCTAAAGATTCTGCCATCTTTTGCTGTATGAAGTATTTGATATTTTCCTATATCTATATATTCTGATATCTGCGTTGTTTAACACTAATTAGGAATTGATTTACCCTGTCTTTATAGCCAAAAACGGAAATCTTACCTGGAGCCGATAACTTTCCCTCCACATTGGTTAAAGGGTAGATAACTCCACTCAAAACTGATTTGTTTTTTTAAAATTATCTGCACTTTTAATGAAGAAAAATGCATTTCCAAGGTATGGTGCTTTAAGTTAAATAGCCATCATCTGCGATCGCTGTCACAACATTGTACACACCAAGCTTACCTGTTTTAGTTTCAATCCTCCTTCTAACAAAACTTTCAGGATTCCGATCTCGGGAATGTCTACGAGTTCTTGTATACAATCGTCGGGAATCTGAAAATATTACTTGAATTAGCAATATCATATCGATGTTTTTTTTCTTTTATTTTTAAACTTCTTTAAGAAGAAAAAAATAACTTGTGACTGATACAATCACAAAAATGTGATTGTCCATGCGTCAAACAACTGCTAAAATATAAAATTACATTCATTAAATGAAACAGGAAAGCATTTTCATATATCGACGTGAAATGATAATGACGATCATTTGATCACACATGACATTAGCTGTAATAGTATAATGATGGCATTATGTAATGATGAAACTGTAACCTGTAAAAGTAAACATTACCTACCGGTATACTATCAAAAGCGAGCACGGTCAGATAAGGCGTTTGATTGGATGGTCCGCCTTGAGCTTTAAATTGATTGTGATTACGATTTCTGCTTTGATTACAGCTTCATTTTTGGCTATAAACGCGAACTTACAGAAGAGGACGTGAAATGTTAGTGGGAAAGAATAATTGTAGCATAATCTTAATTTTACATCTATAAATTGTTTAGATGTATTGATATTGATCAAGAACAAGTAGACGTTAATGAATGTGTGTTCAGTGATAGTGTTCGCATTGCTTTTAACGTTTAATAAAGTCAAATATGTTTTTTTTTTTTTCAAACAGATAGATATTTTTTCAGCTGTGAATAATAGGTAAATGCCACCTGGAGAACGACGAACACGATATAAAGCAATTTCTATGTCTATGTTGAATTTACTGGTAAAATCCATTCTTCCAGTAATAACAACGGCAAACAGATGAAAGCTAATATTGATATTTGAGAGCGATTTTGCAGAAATATCGCAAGGATGTTGCATTTATACCGGAGACACTTGTTGTTTTCTCCAAGGATATAACATCAAATTGAATAACCACATTCTGCGATCACTGTCAGGAATTTATTCAAGAAGAGCATACCCGTTTTAGTTCCACTCATTCTTCTAACAAAACTTTTAGTATTTTTTCTTTTCGGAAAAATGATTTACAGTACGCGTTAGGTTGATTTGTCTTCACCAACTCCCATAGTTACGAGTGTCACACGATTGTAGGGGAATATTGTAGCCGGTGTTCCAATTCGGGAGTTGACGAGTGTAGGGGATTACGATCGTAAAATATAGGTGTCAAGACTCATAGCTGGAGACATGATATTGTTGCTGGCAGTAGGTTACTATTGCACCTAATTATACCAATCCAGATATTTCGTTACATCGACAGCACAATAATATTATACCCTAAAAGCTGAACTGAAATATAAGCCTTTTCATGTTTATTTTCTTATTTTCAAGGACGAAATGAAATGAGACTCATATAATATATACGTGTTCTTGGTTTGTTGACAAAGATGTACATTTTCGATAATTAGTTAGATATATTTGTAAAAAGAAACCAAAACTATTAGGAAGTAATATTTGTATAGGTGAATATTTGATTCAATACAAATCGGTCGATGGAGTACTCTGTGTAGGGAGCATTATTGTATAGAATGTTTTATAATAGTAAAAACTTAAACATAAGAGATATATACGTTTCGTATATGTATAGAATTGTATTCACTCAGTACAATTCAATATGTTCCAGTAAAGTACATGTATTTTTAATTGATAAGCATGCATTGGCAGAAATACAAATTGTGTATTACATATAAATTTATATACAATGTACAATGTATGGTGTCGGTATACGGGCGGCCACTCGAGTTTTGAGCCAATGTCAGCCGGTGTTTCAGCCAAAAATCAACTGATTCGGTCGACGAGATTAGTGCACGACACTGTGGTGGTGTTTGGCAACTTAACCACCAGATGCGTACTCTAACAGGCTACAGTTACTAATAAACTGAAGCTGTCTTATACATTTAAAGGAAAACAAACTTTTAATGATTCATGTGCCAAAAAACTACACACTGAAATTTCTAAACTCTTCATTTGGAATTTAGTAGATTTAGGAGCCAAACAGAGCCATTACCATATCTAGTCTTTTCTAAAATATTTTAAAGCCGATTTTTGAAATCGACAAACAGTTAGTAAAATAAAAGTTACAATTTAACATTGACTGACGCTAAAAATCTCACCTGGTTTGGATCAGCACCACTTCGTAGAAGGTGACGAACATTTCCAATGTCTCTGTCAAGTACAGCCTCATATAAGTCAAACATGACCTGAATGATATCATAAAACAATATGCATATTAAACTTTCTTATTTCGCATAGAAAAAAATGAATATATTATTGGATATACAAAAAAACATACATATATTTCTTTATTTCCTTTCGTTAGAGATTTACATCAATCATATCTTTGTTTACATCAAAACAAATCAACAAAGTATATGCAAAATCAGAGAAGAGTGTTCATCTCTGAGATCATTGCAGGCACCAGATCAGCAATGTTCAACATCATTAAAGCCCACTTTTCGTGGTCCAAGTAAATGTCCTTTGAACTTCCAAGAATAAAATTGCATTGTCTTTCGTCTGTTAAATGGTCAAATTTTACGTAATCCGATACGTCTAATACGTTTACTAAAAACTCTAATAATGCATCGCGACTTTTGAATAGTGCCGGACACTGGACTAGAAAATGAACCGTTATATCATCAGTTTAAAAAAATAATAAACAATATTGAAAAAAGATAAAACAAAATTACAATAAATCAAATGATGCCGCACAAAATATTTTGTCTGCTTTCAAACTAATTGAGAACCCCTTTGGTGTTACTATATGAATATATCACTTATCACTTGAATATATACTTAGGTTTGTTCAATAAAAAAATAATTAAAAATAAAACATTTTTTTAAATCCACTTAATTTATTTTTGTAAATACTATTTTGTGTAATAAATGTTTATATTACACTAAATAATGCTGTATTCAGTGAATGACATCTTATATTATATATTATTAACCTAGTTACTTTCTTTCCGTAAGCCACTCTATTAAGAGACAACTCTCCATCAAGAGACCAATTTTCGATTTCTCTTGAGTGGTCGCTTTAAGACAGATTCGACTGTGTGCTTTTTTGAATTGCATGATTTAAACCATTGCATCATAATAGCACAGCAAACTGAATATAGAATCACGATGTTTTCGATCGGTAATTTAATTTGAGAAAACCCCACCTATATATCGATACAAGCGCGAGTTCACTTTTTCGTGAAAAGCTTCGAAACCGTTTAAATATCATCTAAACTGAATACATTAGAGTTAAGTGACATATTCGAAGAGTCGTGCAACACTTGTTTACCTAGATTTTAGATAAAATGATATAATCGTTGTGAAAGAGGGTAATTTTGTACTATCGCGTCACCAGTTTCACACTGGCTGCTTCTTTCCCTGTGTCCAAGATTATCAAAAATATCAAGAGCAATGAAATGAGCAAAACAGTAAAAAATATGTTATTTCTTTTGTGTCACTTTTGGAGTGAACAAATAAAACTATCTATTTTTTTTCTCAAGTATGGAACTGATAGCAGATATAAACCATCAAATCTGTGTTTTCTGTTCGTCCCGACTGATATATACCATCGTAATATATGCTGTACAAGAGTACTGTTAAATTACTTGTTTCTTTGTATTTTGGTTAGTAAATTCTATACATGAATATTAAGTTTCCTAACAATTTTTAAATTATCATGACTTTTTGTCGTCTAGGGATTCAAACATTTTTTTTTAATGTATTACTAAATAATTCACAAAATTTACATGCTCATAGCTCTTCATAATGTTTTTTTGTTATCTTTTGTTGCACTTCTTTTATCGCTTAAAATTTGTTCAATAGTTTCCTCTAATATTTTTAAAATTATTATTATTTTCCCTAGTAAATGGTAATTATTTTTTTTTCTTTTAGAATTTGAATCTCAGGCATTGATTTTCCATGTTTTTATTTATCTAACAACAAATTACTTTTTAGAAAAGATTATTCACTGGTTAAATGAAAAGCGAGTGGAAAAGGGAAAAAAAAAAGATACAATTAATATTGAATGGAACAGGGTTGCCAAACAGCTGACGCGTGTTGTTGTACATGATCATGAGTATATACATGGTTAAGAGCTAATGAACAACATCACCCCTAAATGTACCATATCGTTGTTATATAATAAGATAAATCAATAAAGCCAACCTTCTTGATTATTTATACAGACAGCGCTCTGTCTCCCGGTCGCCCAACTTCCTCTTTCTTCAGCACAAAACAGTGCACATTTCACAAAGAAAGCCTTTAATAATTTTGGATAACTTAGATATTTGGATTGATACAAAAACAACCTATCCAGATATTGCATGGTATATAATGTCGACTCTAGCAATTTCTCAGATATTGAGGAGTGCGTTTGAATAATTCAGACACCATATAATGCATTTGACCTCCCTAGTTGGAAAATCTACAAAATTGTACACACTAAAATATTAACAGGTTCACTTTGATTGCTACCCTTCTTCACATCTTGCTGAATAATGACGTCACAATAGCTTATCATGACGTCATGGAAAGTCCGTTTTCGCTAGATTTGAGTACGACATGGACCTGGTGGAATCTTATACCAACCCCAAAGGTGATGGTGACGTCATATCACCTGACGTCACCATTTCTGTATTTGGGTACGACCACGATGTTTTGGAACCTTTTATCAACCTGGGATGATGTCACGAAGTGCAGAATGGTATTATTTGGTGGATATCGTGTTGTATTAAGGCGGGGCAGTGTATTTTCAGCCAATCAAGAGCGTGTAAAACACACAGCCATATAAAATATGATTTTTTTATAAAACATGTCAGCACACAAACATGCAAATTTGCGCATATATGTATATTGTCCCCTTACAGAGACACACCATGGTCTATAAAAGTTGACGTTCCTGCTACTGATAAGCGCTCGGTATTAAGGGAGTAGGACAACTGGTTCGTCAGTTTTCAGAATAATGTGACCGGGTGGGATGTGTTGCTTAGTGTCTTCGACAGCATGTTTCAGTGATATACATTATAAAAAGGGCAACAGTTCCACTATACAAGAAGGCACAACACGATTAAACTGCAGTCTCCCAAAACACCCAAAGCGCTCTTCATACACACAACACACAACATACATGGAAAGCTAATTATGGAAAGATAAATATCACCTTGAGAACGGCTAATTCCACATAAAGCGCTATATATGCTGAATATTTTGTCCTGATAGAAATCACCCTCGCAGTAATGAAAACTAAAAAAAGCTAAAAGCTAATATTGATATTTGAAAATGATTTTTTGAAAATATCTGCACTTTTTAATGAAGAAAAATGCATTTCCAAGGTATGGAGCATTAAGTTAAATAGCCATCATCTATGATCGCTATCACGACAGTGTACACACAGAGCTTACCTGTTTTAGTTTCAATCCTCCTTCTTTCAAAACTTTTAGTATTCCGAACTCGCGATTTTCTACGAGTTTTTGTATACAATCGTAAGGAATCTGAAATTTATACAGGACAAAAATATATGATGCAGTTTTTGTTTGCTTTTTTTCTGTTATAAATGTGACTAGTCATACTATAGTATCGATACTTTTTTCTCTATTTTAGCTTGTGATTGATCCCATCATTTAAATGTGATGGTATATACGTCAATTAATCGTTCAAATGCAAATTACATTAATTAAATGAAACAGTAAGGGAAAGCATTTTAATGTATCGACAAAGGTATAATTTGTTACTAAACGCAAACGTAAATACGAAAGTGGGACATGCTTGTGCAAAACAATGTTCTAATCGCAACTTTAATTTCACATCTTATAGGTATCATTTGGTATCATTGAAATTGTATTGATGAAGAAAAAACACCATTAGTTGGTGATTTCATATTAATGGGCATTCCTCGTAATTCTTGAATTAGCAATATTATATCGATGTTTTTTTTCTTTTATTTTTTTAACCTTTTTAAGAAGAAAAAAATATCTTGTGACTGATCCAATCATACAAATGTGATTGACCATGCGTCAAACAACTGCTAAAATATAAAATTACATTCATTAACTGAGAACAAGAAAGCATTTTCATAAATCGACGTGAAATGATAATGACGATCATTTGATCACACATGACATTGGCTATAATAGTATAATAATGGCATTATATATGATGAAACTGTAACCTGTAAAAGTAAACTTTACATACCGGTATACTATCAAACGCGAGCACGGTCCGGATAAGGCGTTTGATTGGATGGTCCGCCTTGAGCTTTAAATTGATTGTGATTACGATTTCTGCTTTGATTACAGCTTCATTTTTGGCTATAAACGTTTATAGCGTATTATCTCATTTTCCATATCCCTTCTGTTTTTATCCCCTTTAGCCTGTAGCATTTCATTGACATACCGGTAACATTAACAAAATATGCATGATCCAGACTTTTAGTTTTGTGTATACTTTAAATTTTGTTGATAAACGCAACTATGTTAATTAATTGAAACTCTTAAGGAAATTAACTATATATTGATGTGAAATGAATCTTATAAAATATTGACTGTAATACTATACTAATGCTTGTATGTAAGAATGAAGCTGCAAAGCATGCACAATTTTATTTACATAACAGTATAGTTTTTTTTATAAACGCAAACCTTAATAAACAGGCGAATATGCTTCCACAGCATAATGTTAATAGCACATGCACAACTTATATATTTTACATCTAAAATGAGATATTTTGTTTAAATGCAATTATATTGATCTTTTTTTAGATCATTTTATATTGACAGGCAATGCGATACCAGATGTGAATTATAGGAGACTGACTGCCACCTTCAGTAAACATTACCTACCGGTATAATATCAGAAGCGAGCACGGTCAGATAAGGCGTTTGATTGGATGGTCCGCTTTGAGCTTTAAATTGATTGTGATTACGATTTCTGCTTTGATTACAGCTTCATGTTTGGCTATAAACGCGAACTTACAGAAGAGGACGTGAAATGTTAGTGGGAAAGAATAATCGTACCATAATCTTAATTTTACATCTATATATTGTTTAGATGTATTGATATTGATCAAGAACAAGTAGACGTTAATGAATGTGTGTTCAGTGATATTGTTCGCATTGCTTTTAACGTTTAATAAAGTCAATTTTTTTTCAAACAGATAATTTTTTTTCAGCTGTGAATAATAGGTAAATGCCACCTGGAGAACGACGAACACGACATAAAGCAATTCCTATGTCTATGTTAAATTTACTGGTAAATCCATCCTTCCAGTAATGACAACGGCAAACAGATGAAAGCTAATATTGATATTTGAGAGCGATTTTGTAGAAATATCGCAATGATGTTGCATTTTATAACGGAGACACTTGTTGTTTTCTCCAAGGATATCACACCAAATTGAATAACCACATTCTGCGATCACTGTCAGGAATTTATTCAAGAAGAGCTTACCCGTTTTAATTCCACTCATTCTTGTAAGAAAACTTTTAGTATTTTTTTTCTTTTCGGAAATACTTTACAGTACGCGTCAGGTTGATTTGTCTTCACCCACTCCCAGAGTTACGAGTGTCACACGTTTGTAGGGGAATATTGTAAGCCGGTGTTGCAATTCGGGAGTCGACGAGTGTATGGGATTACGATCGTAAAATATAGGTGTCAAGACTCATAGCATGGAGACATTTCGTTACATCAACAGCACGATATATTATACCCTAAAAGCTGATCTGAAATATAAGCCTTTTCTTTTTTTATTTTCTTCTTTTCAAGGACGAAATGAAATGAGACTCACATAATATATACGTGTTCTTGGTTTATTGACAAAGATGTACATTTTTCGATAATTAGTTAGATACATTTGTAAAAAGAAACCAAAACTATTAGGAAGTAATATTTGTATAGGTGAATATATGAATCAGTGCAGATCGGTCGATGGAGTATTCTGTGTAGGGAGCATTATTGTATAGAATGTTTTATAATAGTACAAACTTTAACATAGGAAATATATACGTTTCTCATATGTATAGAATTGTATTCACTAAGTACAATTCAATATGTTCCAGTTAAGTACATGTATTTTTAATTGATAAGCATGCATTGGCAGAAATACAAATTGTGTATTATATATAGATTTATATATAATGTACAATGTATGGTGTGTCGGTATACGGGCGGCCACTCGAGTTTTGAGCCAATGTCAGCCGGTGTTTCAGCCAAAAATCAAATGATTCGGTCGACGAGATTAGTGCACGACACTGTGGTGGTGTTTGGCAACTAAACCACCAGATGCGTACTGTAACAGGCTACAGTTACTAATGAACTGAAGCTGTCTTATACATTGAAAACAAAACTTTTAATGATTCATCTGCCAAAAAACAACACACAGAAAATTTCTAATCACTTCATTTGGAATTTAGTAGATTTAGGAGCCAAAACAGAGCATTACCATATCTAGTCTTTTCTAAAATATTTTTAAAGCCGATATTTTGAAATCGATAAAAGTTAGTAAAATAGAAGTTACTATTTAACATTGACTGATGGCTAAAACATCTCACCTGGTTTGGATCAGCACCACGTCGTAGAAGGTGACGAACCTTTCCAATGTCTCTGTCAAGTACAGCCTCGTATAAGTCAATCATGTCCATCTGAATGATATCATAAAACAATATGCACATTAAACGTTCTTATTTCGCATAGAAAAAATGAATGTATTATTGGATATACAAAAAAACGCAGATAGATTTCTTTACTTACTCTGGTTAGAGATTGACATCAATCATATCTTTGTTTACATAAAAACAAATCAACAAAGTATATACAAAATTAGAGAAGAGTGTTCATCTCTGAGATCACTGCAGGCACCAGATCAGCAATGTTCAACATCATTAAAGTCAACTGTTCGTGGTCGAAGTAAATGTCCTTTGAAACTTCCAAGAATAAAATTGCATTGTCTTTCGTCTGTTAAATAGTCAAATTTTACGTAATACGATACGTCTAATACCTTGACTAAAAAACTCTAATAAAGCATCGCGACTTTTGAATAGTGCCGGACACTGGACTAGAAAATGAACCGTTATATCATCAGTTTAAAAAGATAATAAACAATATTGAAAAAAATAAAACGAAAATTACATTAAATCAAATGATGCCGCACAAAATATTTTGTCTGCTTTCACACTAATTGAGAACCCCTTTGGTATTACTATATGAATATATCAATGAAATGAATTATCTATACTTAGGTTTGTTCAATAAATAATAATTAAAAATAAAACATTTTTTAAAATCCACTAAATACATTTTTGTAAATACTATTTTGTGTAATAAATGTTTATATTACACTGAATAATGCTATATTCAGTGTATGGCATCTTATAATTTTATATGATCGACCTAGTTACTTTCTTTCCCTAAGCCACTCTATTAAGAGACAACTCTCCATCAAGAGACCAATTTTCGATTTCTCTTGAGTGGTCGCTTTAAGACAGAATCGACTGTATGATTTTTTTTTAATTGCATGATTTAAACCATTGCATCATAATAGCACAGCAAACTGAATATAGAATCACGATGTTTTCGATCGGTAATTTAATTTGAGAAAACCCCACCTAGATATCGATACAAGCGCGAGTTCACTTTTTCGTGAAAAGCTTCGAAACCGTTTAAATATCATTTAAACTGAATACATTAGAGTTAAGTGACATATTCGAAGAGTCGTGCAACACTTGTTTACCTAGATTTAAGATAAAATGATATAATCGTTGGTATTCGATATTTGTGAAAGAGGGTATTTTGTACTATCGCGTCACCAGTTTCACACTGGCTGCTTCTTTCCCTGTGTCCAAGATTATCAAAAATATCAGAGCAATGAAATGAGCAAACCAGTAAAAATTATGTTATTTCTTTTGTGTCACTTTTGGAGTGAACAAATAACTATCTAGTTTTTTTCTGATGTATGGAACTGATAGCAGATATAAACCATCAAATCTGTGTTTTCTGTTCGTCCCGACTGATATATACCATCGTAATATATGCTGTACAAGAGTACTGTTAAATTACTTATTTCTTTGTATTTTGGTTAGTAAATTCTATACATGAATATTAAGTTTCCTAACAATTTTAAAATCATCATGACTTTTTGTCGTCTAGGGATTCAAGCATTTTTTTAATGTATTACTAAATAATTTTCAAAATTTACATGCTCATAGCTCTTCATAATGTTTTTTTGTTATCTTTTGTTGCACTTCTTTTATCGCTTAAAATTTGTTCAATAGTTTCCTCTAATATTTTTAAAATTATTATTATTTTCCCTAGTAAATGATAATTATTTTTTTTTCTTTTAGAATTTGAATCTCAGGTATTGATTTTCCATTTTTTTTATTTATCTAACAACAAATAACTTTTTAGAAAAGATTTTAAATCAATTTTATTTATGTCGCAACACAGTTATTCACTGGTTAAATGAAAAGCGAATGGAAAAGGAAAAAAAGATACATTTAATATTGAATGGAACAGCGTTGCCAAACAGCTGACGCGCGTTGTTGTACATGAGTATATACATGGTTAAGAGCTAATGAACAACATCACCCCTAAATGTACCATATCGTTGGTATATGATAAGATAAATCAATAAAGCCAACCTTCTTGATTATTTTATACAGACAGCGCTCTGTCTTCCGGTCGCCCAACTTCCTCTTTCTTCAGCACAAAACAATGCACATTTCACAAAGAAAGCTTTTAATAATTTGGATAACTTAGATATTTAGATTGATACAAAAACAACCTATCCAGATATTGCATGGTATATTATGTCGACTCTAGCAATTTTCTCAGATATTGAGGAGTGCGTTTGAATAATTCAGACACCATATAATGCATTTGACCTCCTAGTTGAAGAATCTTACAAAATTGTACACACAAATATTAACAGGTTCACTTTGATTGCTACCATTCTTCACATTTTGCTGAATGATGACGTCACAATAGCTAATCATGACGTCATGGAAAGTCAGTTTTTCGCTAGATTTGAGTACGACATGGACCTGGTGGAATCTTATTGACGTCACCATATCTGTTTTTGGGTACGACCACGATGTTATGGAACCTTTTATCAACCGTGGATGATGTCACGAAGTACAGAATGGTATTATTTGGTGGATATCGTGTTGTATTAAGGCGGGACAGTGTATTTTCAGCCAATCAAGAGCGTGTAAAACACACAGCCATATAAAATATGATTTTTTTTATAAAACATGTCAGCACACAAACCTGCAAATTTGCGCATAAATGTGTTCTGTCCCCTTACTGAGACACACCATGGTCTATAAAAAGTTGACGTTCCTGCTACTGATAAGCGCTCGGTATTCAGGAGTAGGACAACTGGTTCGTCAGTTTTCAGAATAATGTGACCAGGTGGGATGTGTTGCTTAGTGTCTTCGACAGCATGTTTCAGTGATATACATTATAAAAAGGGCAACAGTTCCACTATACAAGAAGACACAACACGATTAAACTGCAGTTTCCCAAAACACTCACCGCGCTCTTCATACACACAACACACAACATACATGGAAAGCTAATTATGGAAAGATAAATATCACCTTGAGAACGGCTAATTCCACATAAAGCGCTATATATGCTGAATATTTTGTCCTAATAGAAATCACCCTCGCAGTAATGAAAACTAAAAAAAGCTAAAAGCTAATATTGATATTTGAAAACGATTTTTTGAAAATATCTGCACTTTTAATGAAGAAAAATGCATTTTCAAGGTATGGAGCATTAAGTTAAATAGCCATCATCTATGATCGCTATCACGACAGTGTACACACAGAGCTTACCTGTTTTAGTTTCAATCCTCCATCTTTCAAATCTTTTAGTATTCTGATCTCGCGATTTTCTACGAGTTCTTGTATACAATCGTCAGGAATCTGAAATTTATACAGGACAAAAATATATGATGCAGTTTTTGTTTGCTTTTTTTCTGTTATAAATATGACTAGTTATACTATAGTATCGATACTTTTTTTTTATTTTATTTTGTGACTGATCCCATCATTTAAATGTGATGGTCTATGCTTGAATTAATTGCTCAAATGCAAATTACATTAATTACATGAGACAGTAAAGGAAAGCATTTTAATGTATCGACAAAGGTATAATTTGTTAATAAACGGAAACGTAAATACGAAAGTGGGACATGCTTGTGCAAAACAATATTCTAATCGCAACTTTAATTTCACATCTTATAGGTATCATTTGGTATCATTGAAATTGTATTGATGAATAAAAACACAATTAGTTGGTGATTTCATATTAATGGGCATTCCTCGTAATTCTTGAATTAGCAATATTATATCGATGTTTTTTTCTTTTATTTTTTTAACCTTTTTAAGAAGAAAAAATTATCTTGTGACAGATCCTATCATACAAATGTGATATGACCATGCGTCAAACAACTGCTAAAAATATAAAATTACATTCATCAAATGAAACAAGAAAGCATTTTCATAAATCGACGTGAAATGATAATGACGATCATTTGATCACACATGACATTGGCTGTAATAGTATAATAATGGCATTATGTAATGATGAAACTGTAACCTGTAAAAGTAAACTTTTCATACGGTATACTATCAAACGCGAGCACGCTCCGGATAAGGCGTTTGGTTGCATGGTCCGCCTTGAGCTTTAAATTGATTGTGATTACGATTTCTGCTTTGATTACAGCTTCATTTTTGGCTATAAACGTTTATAGCGTATTATCTCATTTTCCATATCCCTGCTGTTTTTATCCCCTTTAGCCTGAAGCATTTCATTGACATACCGGTAACATTAACAAAATATGCATGATCCAGACTTTTAGTTGTGTGTATACTTTAAATTTTGTTGATAAACGCAACTATGTTAATTAATTGAAACACTTAAGGAAAGTGACTATATATTGATGTGAAATGAATCTTATAAAATATTGACTGTAATAATATACTAATGCTTGAATGTAAGAATGAAGCTGTAAAGCATGCACAATTGCATTTACATAACAGTATAGTTTTTTTTTATAAACGCAAACCTTAATAAACAGACGAATATGCTTCTACAGCATAATGTTAATAGCACATGCACAACTTATATATTTTACATCTAAAATGAGATATTTTGTTTAAATGCAATTATATTGATCTTTTTAGATCATTTTATATTGACAGGCAACGCGATACCAGATGTGAATTATAGGAGACTGACTGCCACCTTCAGAACGACTAATGCCACACAGGAAGCATTACCCCGGTACCAGTATTGCTTTCCTCGTTCAGATAATTTTTTGTTCATAAGTTATACGGAAGATGGCACGTGCAAAGTATTTTGGTTTAAATCTTTAGTTAAGTTGATGAAATACAAAAACAAATATAAAAAAAAACAAACAAAAACACTTTACATGTTATAGTGAAGATGATCATTTTGCATCTTTGATCTTCATGAGAGGGTTGTGACAATTTGAAGTAGTTCACCCTCTTTTAGTAATAAGACCAATTGAATAGATAATACTACTACTACTAGGAAACATTTATCTGGGAGAGAAAATATCATGGATTTTCTTAATGCAACAAGACGCATGCTCCGTCAGATCATATTTAACACTATCGATGCCACGCCGGTCGCTAACTTTAACACTTCTCGTCGTGCTTTATTTGTGATTTGTAGAAGGAAGAACAGGCACAAAGATGCCCATGTCAAGTGTCCAGAACATGAATCATCGAACACTGGTCTGGTCGTGAACAAACACGGCTGTACCGACAAGACCAAAGAAGCATGTACCAGTAAACTGAATGCTTGGAGGCGTATTTATCACTATGTACGAGCAAAAACTGAACTGCTTATTAGTATAATAATAAATGCAATATTTTATGTATACCCATTGCATTGTTCCAACAGCTGCTACAATGTACAACAAGCAAAGGCACTGTGCAAAATACTAGCATCAATTTAATGCTTTATCTCGTTTTCATCAGAGTCTTTCTATTATTACCCGGGTTAATCAATGGACATGCCAGGTTTAGGGAGTGAGGGTTAATGGGGATTACATTACTTGGAAAAAGCTGTCCAACTAAGGTTAGTTCCTGACTGCGCTGCGAAGGGATTCATAATATTTTTTTTTCTTTGATGATAAAGTGGACAAAGAAAATGCATTAAGTATTTGTTTAACTGTAGACTAATTTTGCTTTGATGCCTATGTCGTACTTAAACCCTAATATATAGCAATATAGTATTTTGAAGTATTTGTAAGGAGAGCCAACATTGATATGATAGCAAAGGATCTGTTCTACTGCAGTTTCAGTTATCTGTCTCGAGAACAGGTCTTACTGACGAAACAAATATTTACATTTCCGTGTATTCCTTGATATATAATCCTTACCAACTGGGAAATCGTTTACACTTGTGTAAACGCAGTCGTTTCTCGCTCAAGAATACATACACTGGATTACTGACTTCCACAAGTAGTGTTAATGCGCATAATATTTGACCTATACTGTTTCTGTATGTTTTATTCTTTAATTAAACAATTTGAATGCGATGAGTATCTTAAATCATATTTCAGATAATAAAATATCTGATAAATATTGCATCAATACAAAGAAAAATGATAGTGTTGTTGTGGAACTATGTTTTGTGTACTTTCTGAACTTCAAAACATTTCCCGCCAACTTGGAATCAGCTGTTCCGGGATTCCATCAAGTGATCGACTGTTACATCAATCGTATAACGTTCAAAAAACGAAGTTTCATTTTATCAGAACATTACATTTTAAAAAAAATACTCGGTTGAAATGTAAATATAAGCAATTTTTTTTTTTTTTTTTACTGGTGTGTAAACTGCATTTGTTGGGACAGATATTTCAACATAATGCCGCTAACGCGCAACATTTAAAAAAATTGTCCCAAAATAGCAGTTTACACATCAGTAAACAACAAAAAATGAAAATCATCATTCACTAAGTGTTTGCAGAAACATTGCCCTGCCGTATGACGAGAATCAAAGTTTACATTTGAATTTCTACCTCAAGAGACGGTGATATTCAAACTCTCAGAGACATTGAATAAACGATGCAGCTGTTGATTATTAAGTTGTTTATACCGCGACGTGGAATTAACTCTCGGTAGAACTTTGACCGATTTACTTATTTCTCAGTGCCACGTTCATCATTGTCAGCGTCATCAATACTCACAAATGACGTCATCCCTATGTTGTGATTGCCACTTGACGTCCAAAAACTGATGTTGGAAAACGTATGTATCGTGGTCATTGTGTAAAAATACGTGACGTTTTCATACATGTTTAATTAACCTTTACTACTAATAATACATCTTGACGGATAATAATTCCATTGATAAGTTTTGTAGATTTAACGTGTATAAAACGAACTAAACCTGGATGGTAATGGCTTGAGGCTTGATGATTATCTGGCGGGAAATAGACGATGCTGTGTCGTGCGAATGCTTTTACATGTATAAATTTAGTCCGACATTGAGTTTTATTTTCTGGAAGCAACTATGAAGATTTGAACACAATAGGGACGTTAATGAGTATTATTTGACCCTAAAGATGTTCCCAATTAGAAGAATTTGATATCGATTGATTTCTTTATCAAATTGTGATTTTCGAATACTAATTAGTGTCTTTTAGCTACTGCAAATATTACTACACCTTATTTGCATATTTCGGTAAATACACGTTACCTAGAAAGCCCTGCCGTATTTCTATCGGCTAAAGACGAAACATAATTGTGGTTTAAAAGCAGGTGGCACTACTCGTGGTTGTTGAGTATTGAATCTATCGTGTGGAATAAATTCAATAGTCAATAACCACTCATTGTGTAACCTCTATTTAATCTAAAGCCAAGATTATAAAATTAAAGTATCTGCACGATGCACGATGGACGGAACATGATGAGTCAGATGACCTGATAAACCGTAAACAATAAAGGTTAATTATTAATATTCACTGACGCTAAACATCTCACCTGGCTTAGATCAGCATCTCTTTTTAAAAGTTTTGCAACTTTGTTTTCGTCTCCGTTCAGTACAGCCTTTGCTAAGTCAAACGTGTCCTAAATGACATCATGAAATCATTATGCATATAAAACGTTCCTATTCCGTATAGAACAAAATTAAAACCAATATATTATTCGATAATAAATATGCTAGAATTGCATAATTTAAACGTATGTTTTCATTATAATAGCAGTGCAAACTAAATTAAAATCATTACCTTTTGATCGGTGATTTAATTGGATAAAACAGAAAAACACCATATCCAAAAGTCGACATAAACGTAAAAACGAAAGGAATATAAATATCCACAAAGCAATTTGCTAGATCATCGCGAAATCGTTACAAAACCATGTACATAATATCTACAACGGAAACATAAAAGGAAAAAAAAACGTAAATATGACCCACAGGGCAATTTGTTAAATAACATTAATATTACTTGTGATATTAGTTCAGGATTTGCTACAATTCATATCTCAAACGATCTTTAAATACCGATTACTGTTTTAATAGTATCTAGGATGCGATTATTATATATTTTATATTTGTAGTGAAAGTGAGAACTTCCAAATATATCGACTAATTTTCCTTTTTTGAAGTATTTTACTAAAGTGACATAACCCATCGTGTCTTACGTTACTGTGGTATTCAACAGTATCATTTGCATTGAATTTTACTGTTGGTCCCAACAGAAGAACACATACTTCTCGATTAATGACATCAGAATTGCTAAACGTTGATGATTTGATAATCGTTACTGTTCTAATATCTAAAATTAAAAATAAGGAGGACATGCAACATCAACGGATTGGAAACAAAGTATCAAATAACAATTATCCTCTGATCTCTGTCATGGACCTTCTGCACAAAGAGTGCTTACCTTGTTTAGTATCAAACCTTCTTCTATCAACACCTCTAACATTATGCTATCGTCCATATCTACGATACGCCTAAAACAGTCTCTAGAAATCTGAAAATAATATACGACATGAATATATGTTAGTAATATTGTTTTCTTTTCAGAAATATGATTTACAGTACGCGTCAGGTTGATCTGCCTTCATCCACTCACAGACTTACGAGTGTCACACGAGTGTAGGGGATTTATTGTAGCCCGTGTTGCAGCTCGGAAGTTTACACCGAGCGCGACCTGGCGGGAGTCGACCAATGAAGGGGATTACGATCGTAAAATATAGGTGTCAAGACTGAAGACATGCTATTGCTGCTGGCAGTAGGTTAATATTGCACCTTACTTGTGTCGATTAATAGTAGCTGACACATCACTATCCATACACATTTGTCACATTTTAATGGATGAAATGAATTATGAATATACCATTTTAATTACACCAATCCAGATATTTTGTTACATAGACAGCACAATTATATTATACCCTAAAAGCTGATCTGAAATGTAAGCCTTTTCTCATTTTTCTTATTTTCAAGAGGAAATGAAATGAGACTCACATAATAATATATACGTGTCCTTGGTTTCTTGACAAAGATGTACATGTTTCTGCTTTTTTCACTCAAAATTTTGACATTTTCTGTCTTAAAAATGTAGCAAAAATTTTATATGTTACATTTTCCTTACAAATTTGTGATTATAAGGGGTAATTATTTACACTCTTCAGAAAAATAATACAATTTGATGACATAAAACATTATTTTGATGCCTTTTTGGATCAAAAAGGGAACCCTGTCATACACCTCTACTGGGCAACTTTAATTTGGCCACAGCACAGGCCCGGGGACCTTTTGATTTTTTTTTAAACATATTTCAAAGATTTGCAATAATGTTGCTCCATATAACATTTAGGTTTGATAAAATTGATCCTTGGGCAAATTTCCATTGTTCGTGAAAGAGATCCTTTCATTAGAAAGGAAATTACAAGGAGTTGGTGATTTCATATTCACGAAATCTGAGCTACCTGGAAAACGACTTATTCCACATAAACGTACTTTTTGAATTTGATGTTGTCCTGCTAGAATCCATCTTCCAAGCAATAACAATTGAATAGAAGTGAAAGCTTGAAACACCAAGTTCAATAACAATTTTCTGTGATCTCTGTCACGACATTCTGCACACAGAGAACTTACCTTTTTTAGTTCCAAACTCCTTCTATCAACACCTCTAACATTCTGCTATCGTTCAAATCTACGATACGACCTAATAAAACAGTCGCTAAAACACTGAAAATAATGTAAGACATAAATAAATGTTGGTAATAGTTTTTTCTCTTTTCAGAAATATGATTTTCAGTGCGCGTCAGGGTTGATTTTTGTCTTCATCCACTCCCAGAGTTACGAGTGGCCACACGAGTGTAGGGGATTATTGTAGCCCGTGTTGCAGCTCGGGAGTTTACACCGAGCGCGACCTGGCAGGAGTCGACGAGCTGTAGTGGATTACGATCGTAAAATATAGGTGTCAAGACTCATAGCTGGAGACATGATAATTGTTGCTGGCAGTAGGTTACTATTGCACCTTACCTGTGTTCGATTTTATAGTAGCTGACACATCACTATCCATACACATTATGTCGCTTTAATGAATGAAATGAATTTATGAATATTACCGTTTTAATTAAACCAATCCAGATATTTCGTTTACATCGACAGCACAATTATATTATACCCTAAAAGCTGATATGAAATATAAGCCCTTTTCTTTTTTATTTTTCTTATTTTTCAAGGACGGAATGAAATGAGACTCACATAATATATTACGTGTTCTAGGTTTCTTGACAAATATGTACACTTTTCTATAATTAGGCAGACATTTTTTTCAAAAAATATACACATCACAACATATACAGAAGATACAAATGAAAGACGAAGACAATAGAAGTTACATTTGTTGAGTTATTTCAAATTGAATATTTTAACGTATGTACATACATATATTTACTAGTAACTTATTAACGTAACAAATACACACATACTACCATTCACATAAAAGGTCTATCAAGAGTTATTTCCCTTCCTACAGATGTAGTGAGAAATTGAACTAGGGAGACAACTCTTGATAAAAAATTACACCAAAGACAGGACAAAAAAGGGGGGGGGGGAGTAAACCTAGGTCACAGATCTTTCAATAATTTTTAAAAATATTACTGTGGTTATACATTTAACCAATTTTAACCAAATTTAATATGAATTTTTTAGACTGTTTAAATTGAGTTCTCTTTCTAGACATTTGCAGTTGTAAATGTATTGTTTTACTAGAAGCAGTATCAAATTATCAATATGGAAATTAGTATTTGTACTATCTTGTTTGCCGAAGATAAATCCTGTTTTTCAAATCTAAGACTTAAATTATTAGTAATTATAGAAATTCTTAATTGTTCAATCAAATTTGATACATTTTCACAGTCCCAAGATATATGAGTGATTGTATCTGGATGTGTTTTACAAAATGTACATAGATTGTTGTTTGATTTACCAATTCTTAAAAGAAATGTTTTTGTAGTTAGTATTCTGTGATTTATTCGGAATTGTAGCCATTGAAGCTTTGAGCTAGTAGTATCATTAAAAAGGTTGTTTATAAATATTTCCCCATTCATCCCGATCAATTTCAATTATTTTGATCCATTTATTTTGAGCAGTAGGTATAACTTCATTTTTAATTAAAACATAATATATATTTTGAACACCTTTTTTACAACTTAAAATCAATTTGAGGTTTATTGGTATGTTAGGAAGAGTTATATTTTTTTCAGAGTCAAAACTTTGTTGATTGTTTCTGATGACATGATTAATGGCATTTTTTATACCCTGATATTCTAGAAAATTGGTCTGAATATTATACGTTTTCCGAAATTCTTCTAGACTAAATATGGATTTGTCTGTTTTCAAAATGTTATAGATAAATATAACACCCTTTTCATACCATAACTTCTTAAAAATAACTTTATGATTTATTCTGATTTCATTATTAAACCAAATAGGGTTTTCTAAAATATTTGTTTTGTAAATATTACTTGAACTTAAGGTCGTACACCAAGCCTCTAGAACATCTCTCCCAAAATATTTTTTTTACAATTTTTAGATTGTTTCTTTATGTGTTCAATTCCAGTATTCGCTAATTTTTGTTTGTCAAATAGAGATCTATCCCAGTATTTTCCTTCTTTACAATAAATTCTTATCCATGATACTTTTAGAGCAGTTATAAAAGATTTTAGATGAATCATTTTAAGCCCCCATTCCTCATATATTTTTTAATAATTACATCTCTTTTAATTTGATCCGGTTTACCATTCCATAAAAAATCAAAGCACAGACAATTAATTGGTTTAATATAGAAGTTATCAGGATTTGGAAGCCATATAAATAAGTGCTTGAACTGGGATATTAGTAAGGTTTTTATTACAGCTATTTTGCCAATTGGTGTAAGAATTCTTTTGTTCCAAATTGAAATTAGTGATTTTTAGTTTGCAAGTTTTTTGTCGAAATTCAGTTGGATTTATTCTGCTTAGATCTACATCATATTCAATATCCAATAGATTAAAGCGTGTAATTAGGCAGATATATTTGTAAAAAGTAACCAAAAATATTAGGAAGTAATATTTGTATAGGTGAATATATGATTCAATGCTAATCGGTCGATGGAGTACTTTGTATAGGAAACATTATTTTATAGAATGTTTTATAATAGTACAAACTTTAACATAGGAAATATATACGTTTCTCATATGTATAGAATTGTATTCACTCAGTACAATTCAATACGTTCCAGTAAAGTACATGTATTTTTAATTGATAAGCATGCATTGGCAGAAATACAAATTGTGTATTATATATAAATTTATATACAATGTACAATGTATGGTGTCGGTATACGGACGGCCACTCGAGTTTTGAGCCAATGTCAGCCGGTATTTTAGCCAGAAATCAACTGATTCGGTCGACGAGATGAGTGCACGACACTGGTGGTGTTTGGTAACTAAACCACCAGATGCGTACTGTAAACAGGCTACATTTACTAAATTAATGAACTGAAGCTGTCTTATACATTGAAAAGAAAACAAACTTTTATGATTCATCTGCCAAAAAACTACACACAGAAATGTTTCTAATCACTTCATTTGGAATTTAGTAGATTTAGGAGCCAAACAGAGCCTTTACCATATCTAGTCTTTTCTAAAATATTTTAAAGCCGATATTTTGAAATCGGATATACAGTTAGTAAAATAGAAGTTACTATTTAACATTGACTGACGTTAAACATCTCACCTTGTTTGGATCAGCACCACGTCGTAGAAGGTGACGAACCTTTTCAATGTCTCCGTCAAGTACAGCCTTATATAAGTCAAACATGTCCATCTGAATGATATCATAAAACAATATGCACATTAAACGTTCTTATTTCGCATAGAAAAAAATGAATATGTTATTGGATATGCAAAAAAAAGCATAGATTTCTTTATTTCCTCTGGTTAGAGATTGACATCAATCATATCTTTGTTTACATCAAAACAAATCACAAAGTATATACAAAATCATAGCAGAGTGTTCATCTCTGAGATCATTGCAGGCACCAGATCAGCAATGTTCAATTAAATCATTAAAGTAAATGTCCTTTGAACTTCCAAGAATAAAATTGCATTGTCTTTCGTCTGTTAAATGGTCAATTTTTTACGTAATACGATACGTCTAATACCTTTACTAAAAACTCTAATAATGCATCGCGACTTTTGAATAGTGCCGGACACTGGATTAGAAAATGAACCGTTATATCATTAGTTTAAAAAAAATAATAAACAATATTGAAAAAAGATAAAACAAAATTACAATAAATCAAATAATGCCGCACAAAATATTTTGTCTGCTTTACACTAATTGAGAACCCCTTTGGTATTAATATATGAATATATCACTGAAATAAATTATCTATACTTAGGTTTGTCCAATAAAAATAATAGAAAATAAAACATTTTTTAAAATCCACTTAATATATTTTTGTAAATACTATTTTGTGTAATAAATGTTTATATTACACTAAATAATGCTGTATTCAGTGTATGACATCTTATATTTTATATTATTAACCTAGTTACTTTCTTTCCCTAAGCCACTCTATTAAGAGACAACTCTCCATCAAGAGACCAATTTTCGATTTCTCTTGAGTGGTCGCTTTAAGACAGATTCGACTGTGTGCTTTTTTTGAATTGCATGGTTTAAACCATTGCATCATAATAGCACAGCAAACTGAATATAGAATCACGATGTTTTCGATCGGTAATTTAATTTGAGAAAACCCCACCTAGATATCGATACAAGCGCGAGTTCACTTTTTCGTGAAAAGCTTCGAAACCGTTTAAATATCATCTAAACTGAATACATTAGAGTTTAGTGACATATTCGAAGAGTCGTGCAACACTTGTTTACCTAGATTTAAGATAAAATGATATAAATCGATATTTGTGAAAGAGGGTAATTTTGTACTATCGCGTCACCAGTTTCACACTGGCTGCTTCTTTCCCTGTGTCCAAGATTATCAAAAATATCAGAGCAATGAAATGAGCAAAACAGTAAAAAATTATGTTATTTCTTTTGTGTCACTTTTGGAGTGAACAAATAACTATTAGTTTTTTTTTTCTCAAGTATGGAACTGATAGCAGATATAAACCATCAAATCTGTGTTTTCTGTTCGTCCCGACTGATATATACCATCGTAATATATGCTGTACAAGAGTACTGTTAAATTACTTATTTCTTTGTATTTTGGTTAGTAAATTCTGTACATGAATATTAAGTTTCCTAACAATTTTAAATCATCATGACTTTTTTTGTCGTCTAGGGATTCAAACATTTTTTTTAATGTATTACTAAATAATTCACAAAATTTACATGCTCATAGCTCTTCATAATGTTTTTTTTGTTATCTTTTGTTGCACTTCTTTTATCGCTTAAAATTTGTTCAATAGTTTTCCTCTAATATTTTAAAATTATTATTATTTTCCCTAGTAAATGGTAATTTTTTTTTTTCTTTTAGAATTTGAATCTCAGGCATTGATTTTCCATTTTTTATTTATCTAACAACAAATTACTTTTTAGAAAAGATTTTAAATCAATTTTATTTATGTCGCAACACAGTTATTCACTGGTTAAATGAAAAGCGAGTGGAAAAGGAAAAAAAAAAGGATACATTTAATATTGAATGGAACAGGTTGCCAAACAGCTGACGCGTGTTGTTGTACATGAGTATATACATGGTTAAGAGCTAATGAACAACATCACCCCTAAATGTACCATATCGTTGGTATATGATAAGATAAATCAATAAAGCCAACCTTCTTGATTATTTTATACAGACAGACAGCGCTCTGTCTCCCGGTCGCCCAACTTCCTCTTTCTTCAGCACAAAACAGTGCACATTTCACAAAGAAAGCCTTTAATAATTTGGATAACTTAGATATTTGGATTGATACAAAAAAACAACCTATCCAGATATTGCATGGTATATTATGTCGACTCTAGCAATTTCTCAGATATTGAGGAGTGCGTTTGAATAATTCAGACACCATATAATGCATTTGACCTCCTAGTTGAAAATCTTACAAAATTGTACACACAAATATTAACAGGTTCACTTTGATTGCTACCCTTCTTCACATCTTTCTGAATAATGACGTCACAATAGCTTATCATGACGTCATGGAAAGTCCGTTTTCGCTAGATTTGAGTACGACATGGACCTGGTGGAATCTTATACCAACCCAAAGGTGATGGTGACGTCATATCACCTGACGTCACCATTTCTGTATTTGGGTACGACCACGATGTTATGGAACCTTTTATCAACCTGGGATGATGTCACGAAGTACAGAATGGTATTATTTGGTGGATATCGTGTTGTATTAAGGCGGGGCAGTGTATTTTCAGCCAATCAAGAGCGTGTAAAACACACAGCCATATAAAAATGATTATTTTTTATAAAACATGTCAGCACACAAACCTGCAAATTTGCGCATATATGTGTATTGTCCCCTTACAGACACACCATGGTCTATAAAAGTTGACGTTCCTGCTACTGATAAGCGCTCGGTATTAAGGGAGTAGGACAACTGGTTCGTCAGTTTTCAGAATAATGTGACCGGGTGGGATGTGTTGCTTAGTGTCTTCGACAGCATGTTTCAGTGATATACATTATAAAAAGGGCAACAGTTCCACTATACAAGAAGACACAACACGATTAAACTGCAGTCTCCCAAAACACTCACCGCGCTCTTCATACACACAACACACAACATACATGGAAAGCTAATTATGGAAAGATAAATATCACCTTGAGAACGGCTAATTCCACATAAAGCGCTATATATGCTGAATATTTTGTCCTGATAGAAATCACCCTCGCAGTAATGAAAACTAAAAAAAAGCTAAAAGCTAATATTGATATTTGAAAATGATTTTTTGAAAATATCTGCACTTTTTAATGAAGAAAAATGCATTTCCAAGGTATGGAGCATTAAGTTAAATAGCCATCATCTATGATCGCTATCACGACAGTGTACACACAGAGCTTACCTGTTTTAGTTTCAATCCTCCATCTTTCAAAACTTTTAGTATTCTGATCTCGCGATTTTCTACAGAGTTCTTGTATACAATCGTCAGGAATCTGAAATTTATACAGGACAAAAATATATGATGCAGTTTTTGTTTGCTTTTTTTCTGTTATAAATATGACTAGTTCATACTATAGTATCGATACTTTTTTCTTTATTTTATTTGTGACTGATCCCATCATTTAAATGTGATGGTATATGCTCAATTAATTGCTCAAATGCAAATTACATTAATTACATGAGGACAGTAAAGGAAAGCATTTTAATGTATCGACAAAGGTATAATTTGTTAATAAACGAAAACGTAAATACGAAAGTGGGACATGCTTGTGCAAAACAATATTCTAATCGCAACTTTAATTTCACATCTTATAGGTATCATTTGGTATCATTGAAATTGTATTGATGAAGAAAAAACACAATTAGTTGGTGATTTCATATTAATGGGCATTCTCGTAATTCTTGAATTAGCAATATTATATCGATGTTTTTTTTTTTATTTTTTTAACCTTTTTAAGAAGAAAAAAATTATCTTGTGACTGATCCAATCATACAAATGTGATATGACCATGCGTCAAACAACTGCTAAAATATAAAATTACATTCATTAATGAAACAAGAAAGCATTTTCATAAATCGACGTGAAATGATAATGACGATCATTTGATCACACATGACATTGGCTGTAATAGTATAATAATGGCATTATGTAATGATGAAACTGTAACCTGTAAAAGTAAACTTTACATACCGGTATATACTATCAAACGCGAGCACGGTCCGGATAAGGCGTTTGTTGGATGGTCCGCCTTGAGCTTTAAATTGATTGTGATTACGATTTCTGCTTTGATTACAGCTTCATTTTTGGCTATAAACGTTTATAGCGTATTATCTCATTTTCCATATCCCCTCTCTTTTTATCCCCTTTAGCCTGTAGCAATTTCATTGACATACCGGTAACATTAACAAAATAATGCATGATCCAGACTTTTAGTTGTGTGTATACTTTAAATTTTGTTGATAAACGCAACTATGTTAATTAATTGAAAACACTTAAGGAAATTTAACTATATATTGATGTGTGAAATGAATCTTATAAAATATTGACTGTAATACTATACTAATGCTTGAATGTAAGAATGAAGCTGTAAAGCATGCACAATTTTATTTACATAACAGTATAGTTTTTTTTTATAAACGCAAACCTTAATAAACAGACGAATATGCTCTCTCCACAGCATAATGTTAATAGCACATGCACAACTTATATATTTTACATCTAAAATGAGATATTTTGTTTAAATGCAATTTATATTGATCTTTTTTTAGATCATTTTATATTGACAGGCAAACGCGATACCAGATGTGAATTATAGGAGACTGACTGCCACCTTGAAGAACAGTATAATCTTGGTAATTTTACACTTGTGAAATATTGTTTAGAGTACGCGTTGTCAACAAGTTTGTAGTAGTTAATTCTTTCACTGTTCCGAAAGGTTAATCAAAAGACCATATCAGAGCAATGAACAGATAAAACAGTATACTAATAAAGCTCATTTTTTTATGAGAGAAAATTCAACACAGGGGGATAATCTATTTTTTAATGCTCAAGTATGAATAGTCAGATATAATTTAAACTATCCGATGCCACCGTTACTAACTTTAACACTTCTCGTCGTGCCTTTTATGTGATTTGTAGAAGGTTAAACAGCGCAGGTCATTATGTCATGTGCACAGGCAAGATGCGCCATGAGTTTATCGAACTGGTGAGAACAAACACGGCTGTACCGACTGTCCAAAGATGACTTGGTACCAGATGAAACTGAAAATTGGAGAGCGTATCTTTATCATTCTAGAAATATCGCAAAATGAATTGCTCTATTATATATAAATGCAATACTTGTTGTTATACCCCCTATGGATTCCAAACATGCTACAACAATGGTGCAAAGGCACTGTGCAATATTTCATTCATCAAAATGTAATGCACTCATTGTCATTTTTTTAAGTGTCTTTCTTTTTTCGCTTAAAATTTTTCAATATTATTATCTTTTAGATATTTGCGTAAAATTAATGGATTATTCTTCCCTTGTAAATGGTAATCTTTTTTCTTCTTTTATAATTTAAGTCTCCGGCAATTGATAATCCATTTTGTTTTGGGATAAACAACAAAAACTATTTAGAAAAAGATTTTAAACAGTTTATTTTTGTCTTTCAACACAGTTCTCCGTGGTCAAATGAATAGACTTAAATGTCAAATATGATTACATTTGCTAATATGAAAGGAACTAACGTGGTTGACAAACGGTATTTGCGTGTTGGTTGTCGACGAGTATATATGGATTAAGATGCTGATGAACTCACAATCAATCCCTAAAGTATCCATACCTAAGCTAATATCCACTAAATTAATTGCTGGGCAGATCAATAGCCATTTTTTATATCAACAGATGATTATATTACTACCTCTTTTTTAAAGCATAAAAAAACGTTACATTTCACATAGAGAGCCTTTAATCTTTTTATTAACTAGATTTGGGAATGATACAAAATGAACAATCTTTCATAGATATTCAGGTCAATATTATGTCGTTTCTTGGTAAACAGGGTCTTGACAAAGGATGTACATCCATTTTGATAATTGCAAACCATAGTAATGATTGACCTTTGTAAAAATCTTAAAATATTAGGATTTGTGGAATATATTTAACAGGTGACTTATGATTTCAATGCAGTCGTCACATCTTCGCTGAATGATGATGACGACTCACAATAGCATTATCATGTACGTCAGGGAAAAGTCCGTTTTCGCTAATTTGCGAGTAATTTTTAAACCCTGAATTCTACAAAAATTGGTCATCTAAATATTATGAATTGTTTCACGAAATTCTTCAAAACATGAATATAGAAATGGATTAAGTACTGTTTGTCAAATTGTTATAGACAAAATAACATGCTTTTCTCCTATACAGTTAAACAAATTTATGTGATTTATTCTGATTTCATATTGATTTAAAATACAATTGAACTAAATGTATGTTTTGTAAACATAGTTACATGGACTTTGAACCTCCAAGAACATCTCTCTGAAAAATTAATGTTTTCATCCAAATTGTCCCAAACTTACGATTCGTGTCACACGAAGTTACTGCAATTATTGTAGCCTGTGTTGCAGCTCGGAAGTTTACACCGAACAAAAATGGCGGGAAGTCGACGAAATGATAAGGGTATTACCGATCGTTTAAAACTGCAGGTGTCATATACATTGAAACAACAAATTGTTGCCAAATACTAATGGATTCATCTATAAGGAAACTTAGCACCTCATTGTTAGATTTATGTATATGAATACTGACAAATCACGATCACATACACATTTTGTCGACCTTTAAAAATCAAATGAATTAGAATATACCATTTAATTACGTTGGTCATTGTTCCAAAAATTACAAAACAATAGACAGCACAATTATATTATACCGGCCTAAAAAAAGACATCAGAGAGGTAAGCCTTTTCTTATTTTATAGCTTTTCAAACGATGTTAAAAAACGGTATCATAAACGCGTCCTTTACTTCTAAGTCATGGTAACCTAAATTTCGACATTTTTTTGCCTTAAAAATGTAGCCAAAAAATTTTTTTTATGTTACATTTTAAATACAATTTGTGATTATAATTGGGTAATTATTTTACACTCATTCAAAAATAATACAATTTGATACAGCTTTAAAAATATTTTGATACCTGTTTTTAGATAAAAAGGGAACCCAGTCATATACCTCTACTGGGCAACTTTTAATTTGGCAACAGCACAGGCCCCTGGGATCTGTTGATTTTTTTAAGCATATTTCAAGGGTTTGCATTAATGTTACTACATATAACATTTAGTTTTTGATTAAATTGGTTCGTGTGGCAAATTTCCATTGTTCGTGAAAGAGATCCTTTCATTTAGAAAGTACAATGAGTTGGTGATTTCATATTCACGAGCTCTGAGACACCTTGAAAAACGGCTTATTCCACATAACGTACTTTTTTTAATTTGATGGTTGTCCTGCTATAATCCATCTTCCTAGCAATAACAACTTAATTCGCGCTGAAAAGCTAATATTAGATATTTGATATCGATGATATGGTCATATCTTTTGCTTATAATAGGCTCAGTCTGAACAAGATTAATGCATATTTTTTTAGTATTTGTATTTGCAGTATTTGACAAAAACACGGAACAAAGGACTAGGTATGGTAAGGCCTTTTGTGTTCCCCGAATCAAAGTCTGTTATTTTAAGATATGAAAATCTTGCTTTTCAAATAATAACTACATACATGCATATTTGGTAGTGTTATTAAGTAATAATAGAAGTTCTAGTTGGCCACAGCAACCCATTCTTATAATGCATAGATTATGCAAAATGTGAACAATTCATCAAAATTGACCTTTTTTATGCAGTTTTTCTTCAAGATAGTATAGAGCGCAATCTAGAACAAACTTTATATTTCTCAGCATAGATATATTTTTACTGTCTGCTAATTCCTTAAAAATAAAAAGTTTTGTTTTCTTGGTTGTGTTCTATTGCTTTTAAAAAGATAAACTATCAAAAATAGGCCTGAAAAGTGACCAAATTTTAAAATTTGCAAAAGTTTTGCAAAGTTACCATGGTTATATAGCAAACATAGTTTCTTTTCAACAATAAATATCTAATATTTTAGATTTTATCAGGGGTGTATTTCAATTAATTTCACACACAGAAATTTAATTTCCAATCACTTCATTTGGAATTTGGTAGATTTGTGTCTGTCAAGTACAGCCTCATTTAAGTCAAGCATGACCTGAATGATATCATAAAACAATAATGCATATTAAACTTTCTTATTTCGCAAAGAAAAATGAATACATTATTGGATATACAAAAAGAAAAATTATATGAAGCATGCAAATGCCCTTTTATTGTGTAGCATGATATGAAAAATATTATTTAGGAAGGAATAATGAAAATAAAAAAATAATAAACAATATTGAAAAAGATAATACAAAAATGAATATCTACAGTATATCAAATAATGCCTCACAAAATATTTTGTCTGCTTTCACACTAATTGAGAACACCATTGATATTACTATATAAATAAGTCCCTGAAATGAATTATTTTATATTTAGGTTTGTTCCATAAAAATATTACTTAAAAATAAAACATTTTTTAAAATCCACTTAATATATTTTTGTAAATAATTTTTTGTGTAATAAATGTTTATATTACACTGAATAATGTTATATTCAGTGTATGACATCTTATAATTTATATGATCGACCTAGTTATCTTCTTTCCCTAAGCCACTCTGTTAAAAGACCACTCTCTCAAGAGACCACTTTTCGATTTCTCTTGAGTGGTCGCTTTAAGATAGATTCGACTGTGCACAATGTTTTAATTGAATGATTAAAATCATTGCATTATAATAGCACAGCAAACTGAATATAGAATCACGACGTTTTCGATCGGTAATTTAATTTGAAAAAATCCCACCTAGATATCGATACAAGAGCGAGTTCGAATTTTCTTGAAAAGCTTCGAAACCGTTCAGATATCAACTAAACTAGATACATTAGAGTTAAGTGACAAATTCGAAGAGTCGTGCAACACTTGTTTACCTAGATTTAAGATAGAATGATATAATCTCTGGTATTCGATATTTGTGAAAGAAGGTAATTTTGTACTATCGCGTCACCAGTTTCACACTGGCTGCTTCTTTCACTGTGTCCAAGGTTATCAAAAATATCAGAGCAATGAAATCAGCAAAACAGTACAAAATATGCTCTTTTTTGTGTCACTTTTGGAGTGAACACATAACTCTCTAGTTTTTTTTCTCAAGTATGGGACCGATGGCAGATATAAACTGTCAAATCTATATGTTTTCTGTTCGTCCCGACTGATATAGACCATCGTAATTTTATATATGCTGTACAAGAGTACTGTTAAATTACTTATTTCTTTGTATGTTGGTTAGTAAATTAATTCTATACGTGGTTATCAAATTCCCTTACAATTATAAAATCATCATGACTTTTTGTCGTCTAGGGATTCAAACATTAAATTTTGTTTTTTATGTATTACTGAATATTTCTCAAAATGTACATGCTCGTTGTTATTTTTTGTTGCACTTCTTTTATCGCTTAAAATTTGTTCAATAGTTTTCTTTAATATTTGTAAAATTATGATTATTTTCCCTTGTAAATGGTAATTTTTTTTTCTTTTTATAATTTAAGTCTCAGGCATTGATATTCCATTTTGTTTTATTTATCTAACAACAAATTACTTTTTAGAAAAGATTTTAAATCAACGTTATTTTTGTCGCAACACAGTTCTTCTGTGGTCAAATGAAAAGCCAGCGGAAAAGGAAAAATATGATACATTTAATATTGAATGGAACTGGCTTGACAAACGGCTGACGCGTGTTGTTGTACATGAGTATATACATGGTTAAGAGCTGATGAACAACATCATCCCTAAATGTACCATATCGTTGATATATAATAAGCTAAATCAATAAAGCCAGCCTTCCTGATTATTTTATACAGACAGTGCTTTGTCTCCCGGTCGCCCAACTTCCTCTTTCTTAAGCATAAAAACAACGTACATTTCACAAAGAGAGCCTTTAATAATTTGGATAACTTAGATTTTGGGAATGATACAAAAACAACCTATCCAGATATTGCATGGTATATTATGTCGACTCTAGCAATTTCTTCAGATATTGAGGAGTGCGTTTGAATAATTCAGACACCATATAATGCATTTGACCTTTGAAAAATCTTACAAAATTGTACACACAACTATTAACAGGTTCACTTTGATTGCTACCCTTCGTCACATCTTGCTGAATGATGACGTCACAATAGCTTATCATGACGTCAGGGAAAGTCCGTTTTCGCTATATTTGAGTACATTTTTTATACCCTGATATTCTAAAACATTGGTCTGAATATTATACGTTTCACGAAATTCTTCTAAACTTTGTATGGATTTGTCTGTTTTCAAAATGTTATAGATAAATTGAACACCCTTTTCATCATCCTATAACTTCTTAAAAATAACTTTATGATTTATTCTGATTTCACTATCAAACCAAATAGAGCTTTCTAAAAATATTTGTTTTGTAAATATTACTTGAACTTAAGGTCATACACCAAGCCTCTAGAACATCTCTCCAAAATAATTTTTCATCCACTCCCAAACTTACGAGTGTCACACGAGTGTAGGGGATTATTGTAGCCTGTGTTGCAGCTCGGAAGTTTACACCGAGCGCGACCTGGCTGGAGTCAACGAGTGTAGGGGATTACGATCGTAAAATATAGGTGTCAAGACTCATTGCTGGAGACATGATATTGTTGCTGGCAGTAGGTTACTATTGCACCATTCCTGTGTCGATTTATAGTAGCTGACACATCACTATCCATACACATTTGTCGCTTTAATGGATGAAATGAATTATGAATATACCATTTTAATTACACCAATCCAGATATTTTGTTACATAGACAGCACAATTATATTATACCCTAAAAACTGATTTGAAATATAAGCCTTTTCTTATTGTCTTATTTTCAAGACGCTAAATGAAATAGACTCGCTAATATATACGTGTCCCTTGTTTCTATGACAAAGATGTACACGATTCTGCTATTTCATTGCATCACCCAAAATGTTGACATTTTCTGTCTTAAAAATGTTAGCAAAAACTTGTATATGTTACATTTTCCCTACAAATTTGTGATGTATAAGGGGTAACTTAATTTACACTTTTCAGAAAATAATACAATGTTTGATGACATTATTTTGATGCCTTTTGGATCAAAAAGGGAACCAATGTCATACACCTCTACTGTGGGCTACTTTTAATTTGGCCACAGCACAGGCCCGGGGACCTTTTGATTTTTTTAAAATCATATTTCAAAAAGAATTTTTGCAATAATGTTGCTACATAATAACATTTTAGGTTTGATAAAATTGATCCCGTAGGCAAATTTCCATTGTTATGTTGAAAGAGATGTTTTTCATTAGAAAGGAAAATACAACGGAGTTGGTGATTTCATTGTTTACGAGCATCATGAGCAAACCTGTAAAATCATATGAAATAACGTACTATTTTGTATCGATTTATGTTGAACTGTTAATACAGGTGATACAGCTTGTAAAATTAAGTTTTCAATATATGCAAATTACTATATAATTACAAATGAAGGTCATCGTATTTTTTTTGAACCTTTTCACAGGATGTCAAGGTGCTTCTATTCGCTTTAAATACGAAAGTCTACGTTATACCATTGCAAAAAAACAGTTCTAGGATTAGCAATTTTTGAAATTTCAATTAAACATAAAGGTATATGTTGGAATCATTGCAGATTTCTTCTTGGTACCATTGAACATAGGCCAGCATTTTACAAGTATGATTGTATTGAATTTTGATTATTTAATGAAATTCTTGAAGACAAATTGCCACACTTTTAGATGTAAAGGGATTTTTCGTTAGAAGTCCGACAAATTATTCGGGAGTACAAATACAGATCCGAGGCTTGAAACCTTTGCTGGAGTCCAATGAATGTATAAAATATACGATCATTATAAAATAAAGGTGTCAAACCATAGGCTGGAGATAAAAAATTTTGAAACATGGCAGTCAACGGTTATTCATTGCAACTTTGATCACAGTCGTTTTTATTAAAGCTGTAATCAGCTCCAAACACATATGTACATCCTTTAAAAAATGAAAATGAAATTATGAATTAGCCCATTACTTTAATTATACCAATAGATATTTCAAATTACCGGATAACGGCGTCATGCATATACCCATTTCAGAAAGGATGACTGAATTTCAGAATAATGTCTGGATCTTTGATTTTTATATGAATTAGCTCTTTTATGAATACCGCACTCAATACAATACTTCAATTCTTTGTGGCTTCTTTGACAGAACTGTGTACACTTTTGTAAATAGCATTATTTGAAAATCACAAAACTCCAACAAATATTAAATCCAATATTATTATGCGTTCAAATTTTAAACTTCTATGATATTTGTCCATCAGGGCCCAAATCGCTATCCTGAGTTTTCATTAAACGTGAAACAGCTTAAGGAACGTCGTTTAAATATCTCAAAATAAAAACATATGGATTTGAGTCCCATTTTCAAAATGCGTGCATTTGTATACATTGATGATCATCCAAAAAAAAAAAACTTAAGTATATCGCTATTATTTTCACTACAAAATCGAATAATAACAAATCAATTATACTGTAATTTATATAAATACAATTATATTTCTTTAATCTGTACACCAAGCCACTAGAACATTTCCAAAGTTATATTTTTCTCTTTTCAGTATGGAAAATTTTATCATTGCGGATTCGGCAACATGTGTGTAGGGGATTATTGTTGCCAGTTACACTGTTGTTACACCCACAAAGTACGCTGAAATTAATATTATGCACAGTACAACAATTACGTATTATCCTCCATAACAATTTTAAATCATAGGACCCATCACGAATGATTTTCTAATTCAAACTTCAATTTGATTTTTCATAGCATGTATTAAAAACTGGCAATACAAACACTATTACATGCCTTAATGTGTCATAATGTTTTTTAGTACATATGAGCGCATATGTTACATTTGTACAATTTGTGATTATAAATGGGTAATTATTTACACTCTTCAAAAATAATACAATTTGATGACATAAAATATTTTGATGCCTTTTTGATAAAAAGGGAACCTGTCATATACCTCTACTGGGCAACTTTAATTTGGCCACAGCACAGGCCCCTGGGACCTTTTGATTTTTTAAGCATATTTCAAAGGTTTGCATTAATGTTACTACATATAACATTTAGTTTTGATAAATTGGTTCGTGGGCAAATTTCCATTGTTCGTGAAAGAGTACAATGATTGGTGATTTCATATTCACGAGCTCTGAGACACCTTGAAAACGGCTTATTCCACATAACGTACTTTTTTAATTTGATGGTGTCCTGCTTATAATCTTCCAGCAATAACAACTGAATTCAGCTGAAAGCTAATATTGATATTTGATATCGATGATATGGTCATATCTTTGCTTATAATAGGCTCAGTCTGAACAAGATAATGCATATTTTTTTAGTATTTGTATTTGCAGTATTTGACAAAAACACGGAACAAAGGACTAGGTATGGTAAGGGCCTTTTGTGATCCCCGAATCAAAGTCTGTTATTTTAAGATATGAATCTTGCTTTTCAAATAATAACTACATACATGGCATATTTGGTAGTGTTATTAAGTAATATAGAAGTTCTAGTTGCCACAGCAACCATTCTTATAATGCATAAATTATGCAAAATGTGAACAATTCATCAAAATTGACCTTTTTATGCAGTTTTTCTTCAAGATAGTATAGAGCGCAATCTAGAACAAACTTTATATTTCTCAGCATGATATATTTTTACTGTCTGCTAATTCCTTAAAAATAAAAAGTTTGTTTTCTTGGTTGTGTTCTATTGCTTTTAAAAGATAAACTATCAAAAATAGGCCAAAAGTGACAAAATTTTCAAATTTGCAAAAGTTTTGCAAAGTTACCATGGTTATATAGCAAACATAGTTTCTTTCAACAAAAAATATCATTTAGATTTTATCAGGGGTGTATTTCAATATTTCACACACAGAAATTTAATTTCTAATCACTTCATTTGGAATTTGGTAGATTTAGGAGCCAAACAGAGTCATTACCATATATAGTCCTTTCTAAAATATTTTAAAGCCGATATTTTTAAATCGATAAACGGTTAGTAAAATAGAAGTTACTATTTAACATTGACTGACGCTAAACATCTCACCTGGTTTCGATCAACACCACGTCGTAGAAGGTATTGAACCATTCCAATGTCTCTGTCAAGTACAGCCTCATTTAAGTCAAACATGACCTGAATGATATCATAAAACAATATGCATATTAAACTTTCTTATTTCGCAAAGAAAAATGAATACATTATTGGATATACAAAAAGAATAATTATATGAAGCATGCAAATGCCCTTTTATTGTGTAGCATGATATGAAAAATATTATTTAGGAAGGAATAATGAAAATAAAAAAATAATAAACAATATTGAAAAAGATAATACAAAATGAATATCTACAGTATATCAAATAATGCCTCACAAAATATTTTGTCTGCTTTCACACTAATTGAGAACACCATTGATATTACTATATGAATAAGTCCCTGAAATGAATTATTTATACTTAGGTTTGTTCCATAAAAATATTACTTAAAAATAAAACATTTTTTAAAATCCACTTAATATATTTTTGTAAATAATTTTTTGTGTAATAAATGTTTATATTCCACTGAATAATGTTATATTCAGTGTATGACATCTTATAATTTATATGATCGACCTAGTTATCTTCTTTCCCTAAGCCACTCTGTTAAAAGACCACTCTCTCAAGAGACCACTTTTCGATTTCTCTTGAGTGGTCGCCTTAAGATAGATTTCGACTGTGCACTATGTTTGAATTGAATGATTAAAATCATTGCATTATAATAGCACAGCAAACTGAATATAGAATCACGACGTTTTCGATCGGTAATTTAATTTGAAAAAATCCCACCTAGATATCGATACAAGAGCGAGTTCGAATTTTCTTGAAAAGCTTCGAAACCGTTCAGATATCAACTAAACTGGATACATTAGAGTTAAGTGACAAATTCGAAGAGTCGTGCAACACTTGTTTACCTAGATTTAAGATAGAATGATATAATCTCTGGTATTCGATATTTGTGAAAGAAGGTAATTTTGTACTATCGCGTCACCAGTTTCACACTGGCTGCTTCTTTCACTGTGTCCAAGGTTATCAAAAATATCAGAGCAATGAAATTAGCAAAACAGTACAAAATATGCTCTTTTTTGTGTCACTTTTGGAGTGAACACATAACTATCTATTTTTTTTTCTCAAGTATGGGACCGATGGCAGATATAAACTGTCAAATCTATATGTTTTCTGTTCGTCCCGACTGATATAGACCATCGTAATTTTATATATGCTGTACAAGAGTACTGTTAAATTACTTATTTCTTTGTATGTTGGTTAGTAAATTAATTCTATACATGAATATCAAATTCCCTTACAATTATAAAATCATCATGACTTTTTGTCGTCTAGGGATTCAAACATTAAATTTTGTTTTTATGTATTACTGAATATTTCTCAAAATGTACATGCTCATTGTTATTTTTTGTTGCACTTCTTTTATCGCTTAAAATTTGTTCAATAGTTTTCTTTAATATTTGTAAAATTATGATTATTTTCCCTTGTAAATGGTTAATTTTTTTTTTCTTTTATAATTTAAGTCTCAGGCATTGATATTCCATTTTGTTTTATTTTTCTAACAACAAATTACTTTTTAGAAAAGATTTTAAATCAATGTTATTTTTGTCGCAACACAGTTCTTCTGTGGTCAAATGAAAAGACAACGGAAAAGGAAAAATATGATACATTTAATATTGAATGGAACTGGCTTGACAAACGGCTGACGCGTGTTGTTGTACATGAGTATATACATGGTTAAGAGCTGATGAACAACATCATCCCTAAATGTACCATATCGTTGATATATAATAAGCTAAATCACTAAAGCCAGCCTTCCTGATTATTTTATACAGACAGCGCTTATGTCTCCCGGTCGCCCAACTTCCTCTTTCTTAAGCATAAAACAACGTACATTTCACAAAGAGAGCCTTTAATAATTTGGATAACTTAGATTTTGGGAATGATACAAAAACAACCTATCCAGATATTGCATGGTATATTATGTCGACTCTAGCAATTTCTTCAGATATTGAGGAGTGCGTTTGAATAATTCAGACACCATATAATGCATTTGACCTTTGAAAAATCTTACAAAATTGTACACACAACTATTAACAGGTTCACTTTGATTGCTACCCTTCGTCACATCTTGCTGAATGATGACGTCACAATAGCTTATCATGACGTCAGGGAAAGTCCGTTTTCGCTATATTTGAGTACATTTTTTAAACCCTGATATTCTAAAAAATTGGTCTGAGTATTATACGTTTCACGAAATTCTTCTAAACTTTATATGGATTTGTCTGTTTTCAAAATGTTATAGATAAATTGACGCCCTTTTCATCCTATAACTTCTTAAAAATAACTTTATGATTTATTCTGATTTCACTATTAAACCAAATAGAGTTTTCTAAAATATTTGTTTTGTAAATATTACTTGAACTTAAGGTCATACACCAAGCCTCTAGAACATCTCTCCAAAATAATTTTTCATCCACTCCCAAACTTACGAGTGTCACACGAGTGTAGGGGATTATTGTAGCCTGTGTTGCAGCTCGGAAGTTTACACCGAGCGCGACCTGGCGGGAGTCGACGAATGAAGGGGATTACGATCGTAAAATATAGGTGTCAAGACTGAAGACATGCTATTGTTGCTGGCAGTAGGTTACTATTACACCTTACCTGTGTCGATTTATATAGCTGACACATCACTATCCATACACATTTGTCGCTTTAATGGATGAAATGAATTATGAATATACCATTTTAATTACACCAATCCAGATATTTTGTTACATAGACAGCACAATTATATTATACCCTAAAAACTGATCTGAAATATAAGCCTTTTCTTATTTTCTTATTTTCAAGACGAAATGAAATGAGACTCGCATAATATATACGTGTCCTTGGTTTCTTGACAAAGATGTACACGTTTCTGCTATTTTCACCCAAAATGTTGACATTTTCTGTCTTAAAAATGTAGCAAAAAATTGTATATGTTACATTTTCCCTACAAATTTGTGATTATAAGGGGTAATTATTTACACTTTTCGGAAAATAATACAATTTGATGACATTATTTTGATGCCTTTTTGGATCAAAAAGGGAACCATGTCATACACCTCTACTGGGCAACTTTAATTTGGCCACAGCACAGGCCCGGGGACCTTTTGATTTTTTTAAACATATTTCAAAGATTTGCAATAATGTTGCTACATATAACATTTAGGTTTGATAAAATTGATCCGTGGGCAAATTTCCATTGTTCGTGAAAGAGATCCTTTCATTAGAAAGGAAAATACAAGCAGTTGGTGATTTCATATTCACGAGCTCTGAGACACCTTGAAAACGGCTTATTCCACATAACGTACTTTTTTAATTTGATGGTGTCCTGCTATAATCCATCTTCCCAGCAATAACAACTTAATTCAGCTGAAAGCTAATATTGATATTTGATATCGATGATATGGTCATATCTTTGCTTATAATAGGCTCAGTCTGAACAAGATAATGCATATTTTTTAGTATTTTGTATTTGCAGTATTTGACAAAAACACGGAACAAAGGACTAGGTATGGTAAGGGCCTTTTGCGATCCCCAAATCAAAGTCTGTTATTTTAAGATATGGATCTTGCTTTTCAAATAATAACTACATACATGTCATATTTGGTAGTGTTATTAAGTAATATAGAAGTTCTAGTTGCCACAGCAACCATTCTTATAATGCATAGATTATGCAAAATGTGAACAATTCATCAAAATTGACCTTTTTATGCAGTTTTTCTTCAAGATAGTATAGAGCGCAATCTAGAACAAACTTTATATTTCTCAGCATGATATATTTTTACTGTCTGCTAATTCCTTAAAAATAAAAAGTTTGTTTTCTTTGGTTATGTTCTATTGCTTTTAAAAGATAAACTATCAAAAATAGGCCTAAAGTAACCAAATTTTCAAATTTGCAAAATTTTTGCAAAGTTACCATGGTTATATAGCAAACATAGTTTCTTTCAACAAAAAATGTCATTTAGATTTTATCAGGGGTGTATTTCAATATTTCACACACAGAAATTTAATTTCTAATCACTTCATTTGGAATTTGGTAGATTTAGGAGCCAAACAGAGCCATTACCATATATAGTCCTTTCTAAAATATATTTTAAAGCCGATATTTTTAAATCGATAAACGGTTAGTAAAATAGAAGTTACTATTTAACATTGACTGACGCTAAACATCTCACCTGTTTTGGATCAACACCACGTCGTAGAAGGTATTGAACCATTCCAATGTCTCTGTCAAGTACAGCCTCATTTAAGTCAAACATGACCTGAATGATATCATAAAACAATATGCATATTAAACTTTCTTATTTCGCAAAGAAAAATGAATACATTATTGGATATACAAAAAGAATAATTATATGAAGCATGCAAATGCCCTTTTATTGTGTAGCATGATATGAAAAATATTATTTAGGAAGGAATAATGAAAATAAAAAAATAATAAACAATATTGAAAAAGATAATACAAAATGAATATCTACAGTATATCAAATAATGCCTCACAAAATATTTTGTCTGCTTTCACACTAATTGAGAACCCCATTGATATTACTATATGAATAAGTCCCTGAAATGAATTATTTATACTTAGGTTTGTTCCATAAAAATATTACTTAAAAATAAAACATTTTTTAAAATCCACTTAATATATTTTTGTAAATAATTTCTTGTGTAATAAATGTTTATATTACACTGAATAATGCTATATTCAGTGTATGACATCTTATAATTTATATGATCGACCTAGTTATCTTCTTTCCCTAAGCCACTCTGTTAAAAGACCACTCTCTCAAGAGACCACTTTTCGATTTCTCTTGAGTGGTCGCTTTAAGATAGATTCGACTGTGCACTATGTTTGAATTGAATGATTAAAATCATTGCATTATAATAGCACAGCAAACTGAATATAGAATCACGACGTTTTCGATCGGTAATTTAATTTGAAAAAATCCCACCTAGATATCGATACAAGAGCGAGTTCGAATTTTCTTGAAAAGCTTCGAAACCGTTCAGATATCAACTAAACTGGATACATTAGAGTTAAGTGACAAATTCGAAGAGTCGTGCAACACTTGTTTACCTAGATTTAAGATAGAATGATATAATCTCTGGTATTCGATATTTGTGAAAGAAGGTAATTTTGTACTATCGCGTCACCAGTTTCACACTGGCTGCTTCTTTCACTGTGTCCAAGGTTATCAAAAATATCAGAGCAATGAAATTAGCAAAACAGTACAAAATATGCTCTTTTTTGTGTCACTTTTGGAGTGAACACATAACTATCTAGTTTTTTTTCTCAAGTATGGGACCGATGGCAGATATAAACTGTCAAATCTATATGTTTTCTGTTCGTCCCGACTGATATAGACCATCGTAATTTTATATATGCTGTACAAGAGTACTGTTAAATTACTTATTTCTTTGTATGTTGGTTAGTAAATTAATTCTATACATGAATATCAATTTCCCTTACAATTATAAAATCATCATGATTTTTTGTCGTCTAGGGATTCAAACATTAAATTTTGTTTTATGTATTACTGAATATTTCTCAAAATGTACATGCTCATTGTTATTTTTTGTTGCACTTCTTTTATCGCTTAAAATTTGTTCAATAGTTTTCTTTAATATTTGTAAAATTATGATTATTTTCCCTAGTAAATGGTAATTTTTTTTTTCTTTTATAATTTAAGTCTCAGGCATTGATATTCCATTTTGTTTTTATTTATCTAACAAAAAATTACTTTTTAGAAAAGATTTTAAATCAATGTTATTTTTGTCGCAACACAGTTCTTCTGTGGTCAAATGAAAAGCCAGCGGAAAAGGAAAAATATGATACATTTAATATTGAATGGAACTGGCTTGACAAACGGCTGACGCGTGTTGTTGTACATGAGTATATACATGGTTAAGAGCTAATGAACAACATCATCCCTAAATGTACCATATCGTTGATATATAATTAGCTAAATCACTAAAGCCAGCCTTTCTGATTATTTTATACAGACAGCGCTATGTCTCCCGGTCGCCCAACTTCCTCTTTCTTAAGCATAAAACAACGTACATTTCACAAAGAGAGCCTTTAATAATTTGGATAACTTAGATTTTGGGAATGATACAAAAACAACCTATCCATATATTGCATGGTATATTATGTCGACTCTAGCAATTTCTTCAGATATTGAGGAGTGCGTTTGAATAATTCAGACACCATATAATGCATTTGACCTTTGAAAAATCTTACAAAATTGTACACACAACTATTAACAGGTTCACTTTGATTGCTACCCTTCGTCACATCTTGCTGAATGATGACGTCACAATAGCTTATCATGACGTCAGGGAAAGTCCGTTTTCGCTATATTTGAGTACATTTTTTAAACCCTGATATTCTAAAAAATTGGTCTGAGTATTATACGTTTCACGAAATTCTTCTAAACTTTATATGGATTTGTCTGTTTTCAAAATGTTATAGATAAATTGACACCCTTTTCATCCTATAACTTCTTAAAAATAACTTTATGATTTATTCTGATTTCACTATTTAACCAAATAGAGTTTTCTAAAATATTTGTTTTGTAAATATTACTTGAACTTAAGGTCATACACCAAGCCTCTAGAACATCTCTCCAAAATAATTTTTCATCCACTCCCAAACTTACGAGTGTCACACGAGTGTAGGGGATTATTGTAGCCTGTGTTGCAGCTCGGAAGTTTACACCGAGCGCGACCTGGCGGGAGTCGACGAATGAAGGGGATTACGATCGTAAAATATAGGTGTCAAGACTGAAGACATGCTATTGTTGCTGGCAGTAGGTTACTATTACACCTTACCTGTGTCGATTTATAGTAGCTGACACATCACTATCCATACACATTTGTCGCTTTAATGGATGAAATGAATTATGAATATACCATTTTAATTACACCAATCCAGATATTTTGTTACATAGACAGCACAATTATATTATACCCTAAAAACTGATCTGAAATATAATGCCTTTTCTTATTTTCTTATTTTCAAGACGAAATGAAATGAGACTCGCATAATATATACGTGTCCTTGGTTTCTTGACAAAGATGTACACGTTTCTGCTATTTTCACCCAAAATGTTGACATTTTCTGTCTTAAAAATGTAGCAAAATTTTATATGTTACATTTTTCCTACAAATTTGTGATTATAAGGGGTAATTATTTACACTTTTCAGAAAATAATACAATTTGATGACATTATTTTGATGCCTTTTTGGATCAAAAAGGGAACCATGTCATACACCTCTACTGGGCAACTTTAATTTGGCCACAGCACAGGCCCGGGGACCTTTTGATTTTTTTTAAAACATATTTAAAGATTTGCAATAATGTTGCTACATATAACATTTAGGTTTGATAAAATTGATCCGTGGGCAAATTTCCATTGTTCGTGAAAGAGATCCTTTCATTAGAAAGGAAAATACAAGCAGTTGGTGATTTCATATTCAATAGCTCTGAGACACATTGAAAACGGCTTATTCCACATAACGTACTTTTTTAATTTGATGGTGTCCTGCTATAATCCATCTTCCCAGCAATAACAACTTAATTCAGCTGAAAGCTAATATTGATATTTGATATCGATGATATGGTCATATCTTTGCTTATAATAGGCTCAGTCTGAACAAGATAATGCATATTTTTTAGTATTTTGTATTTGCAGTATTTGACAAAAACACGGAACAAAGGACTAGGTATGGTAAGGGCCTTTTGCGATCCCCAAATCAAAGTCTGTTATTTTAAGATATGAATCTTGCTTTTCAAATAATAACTACATACATGGCATATTTGGTAGTGTTATTAAGTAATATAGAAGTTCTAGTTGCCACAGAAACCATTCTTATAATGTATAAATTATGCAAAATGTGAACAATTCATCAAAATTGACCTTTTTTATGCAGTTTTTCTTCAAGATAGTATAGAGCGCAATCTAGAACAAACTTTATATTTCTCAGCAATATGTATTTTTACTGTCTGCTAATTCCTTAAAAATAAAAAGTTTGTTTTCTTAGTTGTGTTCTATTGCTTTTAAAAGATAAACTATCAAAAATAGGCCAAAAGTGACCAAATTTTCAAATTTGCAAAATTTATGCAAAGTTACAATGATTATATAGCAAACATAGTTTCTTTCAACAAAAAATATCATTTAGATTTTATCAGGGGTGTATTTCAATATTTCACACACAGAAATTTAATTTCTAATCACTTCATTTGGAATTTGGTAGATTTAGGAGCCAAACAGAGCCATTACCATATATAGTCCTTTCTAAAATATTTTAAAGCCGATATTTTTAAATCGATAAACGGTTAGTAAAATAGAAGTTACTATTTAACATTGACTGACGCTAAACATCTCACCTGGTTTGGATCAACACCATGTCGTAGAAGGTATTGAACCATTCTAATGTCTCTGTCAAGTACAGCCTCATTTAAGTCAAACATGACCTGAATGATATCATAAAACAATATGCATATGAAACGTTCTTATTTCGCAAAGAAAAATGAATACATTATTGAATATACAAAAAGAATAATTATATGAAGCATGCAAATGCCCTTTTATTGTGTAGCATGATATGAAAAATATTATTTAGGAAGGAATAATGAAAACAAAAAAATAATAAACAATATTGAAAAAGATAATACAAAATGAATATCTACAGTATATCAAATAATGCCTCATAAAATATTTTGTCTGCTTTCACACTAATTGAGAACCCCATTGATATTACTACATGAGTAAGTCCCTGAAATGAATTATTTATACTTAGGTTTGTTCCATAAAAGATATTACTTAAAAATAAAACATTTTTTAAAATCCACTTACTATATTTTTGTAAATATTTTTTGTGTAATAAATGTTTATATTACACTGAATAATGCTATATTCAGTGTATGACATCTTATAATGTATATGATCGACCTAGTTATCTTCTTTCCCTAAGCCACTCTGTTAAGAGACCACTCTCTATCAAGCGACCACTTTTCGATTTCTCTTGAGTGGTCGCTTTAAGATAGATTCGACTGTGCACTATGTTTAAATTGAATGATTAAAATCATTGCATTATAATAGCACAGCAAACTGAATATAGAATCTAGACGTTTTCGATCGGTAATTTAATTTGAAAAAATCCCAACTAGATATCGATACAAGAGCGAGTTCGAATTTTCTTGAAAAGCTTCGAAACCGTTCAGATATCAACTAAACTGGATACATTAGAGTTAAGTGACAAATTCGAAGAGTCGTGCAACACTTGTTTACCTAGATTTAAGATAGAATGATATAATCTCTGGTATTCGATATTTGTGAAAGAAGGTAATTTTGTACTATCGCGTCACCAGTTTCACACTGGCTGCTTCTTTCACTGTGTCCAAGGTTATCAAAAATATCAGAGCAATGAAATCAGCAAAACAGTACAAAATATGCTCTTCTTTGTGTCACTTTTGGAGTGAACAAATAACTATCTAGTTTTTTTTCTCAAGTATGGGACTGATAGCAGATATAAACTGTCAAATCTATATGTTTTCTGTTCGTCCCGACTGATATAGACCATCATGACTTTTTGTCGTCTAGGGATTCAAACTTTAAATTTAGTTTTTTATGTATTACTGAACTGATATTTCTCAAAATGTACATGCTCATTGTTATTTTTTGTTGCACTTGTTTTATCGCTTAAAATTTGTGCAATAGTTTTCTTTAATATTTGTAAAATTATGATTATTTTCCCTAGTAAATGGTAAATATTGCTTTTTTTTCTTTTATAATTTAAGTCTCAGGCATTGATATTCCATTTTGTTTTATTTATCTAACAGCAAATTACTTTTTAGAAAAGATTTTAAATCAATGTTATTTTTTGTGGCAACACAGTTCTTCTCTGGTCAAATGAAAAGCCAGCGGAAAAGGAAAAATATGATACATTTAATATTGAATGGAACTGGCTTGACAAACGGCTGACGCGTGTTGTTGTACATGAGTATATACATGGTTAAGAGCTGATGAACAACATCATCCCTAAATGTACCATATCGTTGATATATAATAAGCTAAATCACTAAAGCCAGCCTTTCTGATTATTTTATACAGACAGCGCTATGTCTCCCGGTCGCCCAACTTCCTCTTTCTTCAGCATTAAACAACGTACATTTCACAAAGAGAGCCTTTAATAATTTGGATAACTTAGATTTTGGGCATGATACAAAAACAAACTATCCAGATATTGCATGGTATATTATGTCGACTCTAGCAATTTCTTCAGATATTGAGGAGTGCGTTTGAATAATTCAGACACCATATAATGCATTTGACCTTTGAAAAATCTTACAAAATTGTACACACAACTATTAACAGGTTCACTTTGATTGCTACCCTTCGTCACATCTTGCTGAATGATGACGTCACAATAGCTTATCATGACGTCAGGGAGAGTCCGTTTTCGCTATATTTGAGTACATTTTTTATACCCTGATGTTCTAAAAAATTGGTCTGAATATTATACGTTTCACGAAATTCTTCTAAACTTTATATGGATTTGTCTGTTTTCAAAATGTTATAGATAAATTGAACACCCTTTTCATACTATAACTTCTTAAAAATAACTTTATGATTTATTCTGATTTCACTATTAAACCAAATAGGGTTTTCTAAAATATTTGTTTTGTAAATATTACTTGAACTTAAAGTCATACACCAAGCCTCTAGAACACATCTCTCCAAAAAATTTTTTTGCAATTTTTATATTGTGTTTTTTTAAGTGTTCAATTCCAGTATTCGCTAATTTTTGTTTGTCAAATAGAGATCTTAGAATAATATCCCAGTTTCCTTCTTTACAATAAATTCTTCTTATCCATGATACTTTTAGAGCAGTTATAAAAGATTTTAGATGAATCATTTTAAGCCCCCCTTCCTTATGTTTTTTTTAAATAATTGCATCTCTTTTAATTTGATCCGGTTTACCATTCCATAAAAAATCAAAGCACAGACAATTAATTTACTTAATATACAAGTTATCAGGATTTGGAAGCAACATAAATAAGTGGTTGAACTGGAATATTAGTAAGGTTTTTATTTACAGCTATTTTGCCAAATGGTGTAAGAATTCTTTTGTTCCAAATTGAAATTAGTGATTTCAGTTTTTGCAAGTTTTTTGTCGAAATCAGCAAATTGAGATGATAGAATATCATCTTCATGTAATAGTATACCTTTAATATTTTCATTATTTCTTAGTAGTATGGATAAAATTTCTGCATATAAAATAAAAAATATATGAAGAGACGGGGTCACCTTGACGACAGCTTCGCTCTATATGCAAAAAGTTGGACAGATTTCCCACAATATTTACTATTGACTGTATAACATTTCTAAAGAGTTTTATCCACTTGATTATTGTAGGACCACAATTAAAGTATTTTAGAGTTTTATCAATAAATTTCCAGGATACAGAGTCGAAAGCTTTTTCAAAAGTCTATTAAAAGTAAAAGTCCCGGTATATTTTTTTCCTCTGTATATTGCATAACATCATATATTAACCTTGTGTTTTCGCCAATGTATCTTCCAGGGATAAATCCAGTTTGATTATTGCTAATTGATTTACTGATTACCTTTTTGAATCGTTCTGCTATTGCGCCTGATGTTAATTTATATATATTATTTAAAAGTGTTATCGGCCTCCAATTACTTAATTTATCGCGGGGTTTATTGCCTTTTGGAATGCATGTAATTATTCCTTGTTTTTGAGTAATTGAAAGTTCTGATGTGCTAAAAACTATAATAAACTGATCTTAAAACAAATGGTCCCAATTGCTTCCAAAATATTTTAAAAAATCCCACTGTAAAACCGTCAGAACCAAGACTTTTATCATTTTTCATTTTTAGCAGTGTGTTTTTTAATGCATTTATTGTAAGGGGTCCTTCAATATTTAAAGAATCTCTTTGATAATTCAGGAACAGTATAATATTCTAGAGGTTGTTCAAGATTGACATTACTTAGTGTGGTATTTTCTTTATATAAGTTATTATAGTAATTTTCAGATTCATCGAGACTTTTTTTTTATCAGAGATTACCGTTCCATCTTCTTTAGTTATGTAAGGAATAATTTTACTAGTGTAGTTGCGAGACTCTAAGTTGCAAAAATATTTAGTTGGTTTTTTCCCCTTCCCTTATCCATTTCGCTCTAGATCTTATTATGCTACCATTTTATTTTTTGCTTTCTTATTTCTTCTAATTCATTCTTTTTATCTTCTAACTTGTTTACTGATGCATTATTTGGGCCTGTTTTTTCTAATGCCCTAATTTCATTAATTATTTTTTCCCCTTTCATTAGAGATTTTTATAAGACTTGAGTAGGATATTGTTTTACCCCGAATTTCCATCATTAGTGTTTCTACAAAAAGTTGGTCATTTATTGTAAATACTACAAGATCTGATGATATATCTTTTACATTATTAAAATTATATACGGGTACTGCATATTGAGATTTGATATCTTCTATTGTTGATTTAATAAGGTTTAAAACATTATCGAATAAAAGAGAATTATTAAATTTCCATAAACCTTTTCCACGTTTAAAGTTATTAAAAGACAAATTAATTATTGAGAAAGAATTATCTGAACGGTAACCTGGTTCAATTACTGAAGAAGTGAAACTTGGTAAAAGACTATCTGAAATCAGTATATAAAATAATCTGGCCTGTTTGTATTGATTTTTTCTACGCCAAGTATATCTTTTAGTCTCGGGATTCTTTTCTCTAAATATGTCTACTAGTTCAAAATTGTCTATATATTCCAAAAACTTTCTTTCTTGCATTAGGGTTGTTTATGTTTTTATAGTTATCACAATCTAATTTAGGATCAAATATCATGTTAAAGCTAACATGTTACCGTTCAGATCTTTCTTTTCCTGTAAAATTTTATATTCAAAATTATTATTGGAAAGTATAGCAGTTCCTCTGGAATTGGAATTAAATGAGTTAAATACACAGTCGAAAACACCAGTAAGAACGAATAATTTTTTCTTTATAAGATGTTGTACTGTTTATTTTTTAAAGAGGAAAAGACGTCTTTTCTTTTGAGAAATCTCCAAGACCCTGGCAGTTGGCAGATAAAATCTTTAAACTTTCAACGACGGGCGTGACGCATGGCGTGATGAATGACCTAGGTTTAACAGATAAACCGACACAAAAGAACAAACAATAACATTAAACAAAAATACATACAAATGCATAATGAAACAGTCTTACAGGTTACGAAGAAAGGCTATAACTCGACGAAAGAGACATGTTGTTATATCCAATGATATACCACCAAGTTCAATAACCACTTTTTAGTGGTCAATGTCAGAAAATTATAAAGAAAAAACTTACCCGTTTAAGTTTCAATCCTCTTTCTAACAAAACCTTTAGTATCGCGTTGTCGCGAGTTTTTACGAGGTCATCTATTGCATATTCAGGAATCTGAAAATAGTATACAACCCAAATATATGTTGCTGTTTTAGCTAATTTTTCTTTCCGAAAGAGATGTGACGTATCAGGGTATTGTTGGCAAATATGTTCAGCTATCATATTCACAGAAACAAATCAAGTCATGTTTATAATTCCATGACTGCAATTATCAAATTGAATCTCATATCGATTTTTGAATTTCAATCTCCAATTCCATTCAAAAGAAAACATAATGCTGTGGCTTATCTGATCTTTTTAATTTTCATGGTTTGTCTGACAAACAAATGCTGAAAATACAGAATTATTCTATATTAATAAACGAAAAAATAAACGGAGGTTGATAGTATAATAATAGTGTCAATAAAGCATGAAATTTTAATCTGTACAATTCTCTTTACATCGCAGTTTTATAAAACAATGATTGGCCGTGTGGTTGGATGGTCGCTTTTGAGCTATAAAATTAGCTGCATTCATTATACTTACATTTTTCGTCTATAAACTCAAAGGCAAATTTACAGACGAAGACGGGACATCCTAGTGTAATATAATGTTCATAACACAACTTGAAATCCACATCTAATTTAGTTATGGTAATATCTGGTAAAATGTATATAAATAATGACCAATAAAAAGTTTTAAGTTGATAATTTTTGTTTTAAAGGGCATTGTTCGTATTTTTTTCACATTAGGATTCAGGATTTGTTCAACTAAAACATGTATCATTTCTTTTTCGCTTTTTTTTCAAAACGGTAAATTTTGTTTTTGATGGTCGCTTTTGAGCTATAAATTAGCTGCATTCATTATACATTACATTTTTCGTCTATAAACTCAAAGGCAAATTTACAGACGAAGACGGGACATGCTAGTGTAATATAATGTTCATAACACAACTTGAAATCCACATCTAATTTAATTATGGTAATATCTGGTAAAATGTACATAAATAATGACCAATAAAAAGTTTTAAGTTGATAATTTTTGTTTTAAAGGGCATTGTTCGTATTTTTTTCACATTAGGATTCAGGATTTGTTCAACTAAAACATGTATCATTTCTTTTACGCTTTTTTTTCAAAACGATAAATTTTGTTTTTGATGTGCACTATGGAAAGAAAAATGTCACCTGAAAAACGATAAACACGACATGAAACACTATAATGCTGAATTTACTGTTGTTCTGCTAGATTCCATCCTTCCTGTAATGGCAACAGAAAACAACTCGAAACTTACCTGATTTACTTCCAATCCGCGTCTTGAAAGAACCTTTAGCATCTCACTGTAGCGGTTTTTTTTAAGACTTTATCCATATAAAAATCAGGATTCTGAATGAAAATAAGATACGACAATAATATAATAATATGTTGCTAGTTTTAAAGGATTTCTTTCTGTCAAAAAACATGACTAAGCAGGATTAAGTTGCCAAATAAGTTAAACTGACCTGTTCACAGAAAACAAGTCAAGACATGTTATAATTTTATGACATCAATCAACAAACTGCAGCTAATATCGATTTCAGAAAAGTCTGAATCTGAACATAAGATACTGTAGTATTTTCAGTCGTGTAAGTGTACGTGCACGCGAGTCTTATTGTCAATATGTGTTGTTACCTTTTGGTACTTGTGTGGGAGTATTAAGTCAGGCATGTCTTGTGTCGTGGTGAGTGTGGTTTTACACGTTGTACGTTGCCCGCGTCTTGGTTTACCCAGGTAGCTACCGTTGCAAGTATAAAAAAACACGTGTTAACGATCAATCATGATTTCTTTTACGAGCCAAGCTGAACCTGTAAAGGTATCTGAGAACGCACTGAGGTACCGGCAGGCAAACGGGCGGTGCGGAAGGTGCGTGGGCGGGGTTTGGCGCAGGGCGCATGAGGTGCCGAAAAGCGCCGGACAAACGTAACGCCAGCGGTGTCGCCGAGGCCGCCGATATAAGCACAGCTTATAGTTACATTATTAAACGTGATCTCCGCAACACTACCTGGATACATCTGCATCATTCTCATCATTCTCATTTGTAAACTATTGCAAACGCTTAAATAAATTGCTTATACACTCCTCTATTGCGTTGTTTGTACCGACAAACGTTACAATTTTGGTGAAAACGTTGGTTCATTGATTTGTACAACGGGCGCAAGATGGAGGACACATCGTATTATACGAGTTGACCAAAAGAGATAAAGGAGTAGAAATAGAGATAAAGGTAGAAATAGCTTACTAATCAGCTAACTATATCATCACACAATTCAACGCCATGCCGAGGCCTAACGCCTAGAAATACACCACGGCCGTTTTCGTTCATTCGGAACAACCGGTTCGACCGTTGGTTAAAGTCATTATTTCAAGTATAAATACTGACGGACCTGCATTTTTTGATACAGGCCTGTGAGGGCTTTGTCAAAGCTCGCCTGAAAACAATATAAAATCACCAGGTCTGTCTTTAATTAATAAACGAACAACTAGGTCCAACCAGTCAAACCGCATAATCGAAAACGGCCCACGACTTCGGCGAGACAAATTTGATGCGTTCAGTGGTGCTTCTGCCGGGGGACGCCGGAAGGCGGCGTACCTCCAAATCGTCTAAGGTAGAATTTAGACCTGAACGGTCATTGAATTTGCGCAACAATAAACGACTGGTTTTACGCTGAAAAGGGTATGTACCTTGCAATGACTTTAGGAAATTTAGAAAAAAGAGTCTTGGGTATTCTCTCTGAAAAGGGTACATCGCACTATGTAACGTTGACGGTGGTTGTTCAGCAAAGGTTTTCGCCTGTCAATCAAACAGACTTGCACTGTCCGCAATTAAAGAGTCATTCTCTTCGCAGAAGTTAGGTCAAGGTATATTACGGCTCGCTCAATTGGCGTAACCAAGCGCTGAATTGAAAGCTTTTGAAAGGGTAGAGCGTTTCCGTCCAGATTATAAAGGGCATACAAGAAACTGCCGAAGAAAGCGAGAAACCGATTAAAACGTTTACTAATTCTGAAAATATGCAAGCTATACTAAATATGATAACAGCAATTCGGGCTGAAATAGATGCCCTAAAGGTGTTTCGTAATGCCAATCGGCGGCGAGGGGGATGCCAAGATATGACATAGTTCTGTTATATTTGTGAATTATTGATAACTTTAGTATATGTGTTGATTTAGGGATTAAAGTTTTCCCTGTTGGAGATCTAGTATACCTGTTCTGTGGGGTTTACCTGTAAGGAAGCCGGGTGGGCATTTTGTAGCCAATCAGAATTAAGCTAGACCGATCTCAGGGCAGCTGAGAAAAACACCTGGGCGAAACGCAGCATGGTTGCGGCCCAATACTGGTTTAGAAGAACTAGTTGTTTGTATTGTTCACATTGAAATATGAGTACAAACTATGTAATACTATCACAACAATGTTTAATCATGTATTTTTCAATGTCACTTAGTTCATACAAGATCACTCTTTTACGTTGTATAGTCGTTACGGTAAATATTGCGAAGTTTTGTATATTGTGCAAAATCAGCGTAAAACGAAAAGGCACGGAAGTCATTTTCACTTCCGGGGTCACCGGAAGCTTCTGTAAATATGTAAAACAGTACTGACAAGGTTATCTGACTATGTTGTAGCAGTAATTCATAGGCGACGACCTGTAGTACCGTGGTATTATGAGGGCACTTCTATTGCTGACCACACGAACCATCCTCTGCGGCTCATCTTCATGCGACTCCATCAACGCAGAGGCGACACATCTGGAATTCATGCGCCGTGACTGACTCACCTTGCTGAGAATATGGTAACACACTACAGTGGCTCCGATATGTGATAAACTTAACTGAACTGTGTAATGTGAAATGTGTTGATACAGATGATTACAACTTCTTAAAGAGACACTAAACATTCCATGGTATGGTGACACTTTGGTTTAACTAGTCTTTATTTAAGTATTGAGTATAGGTCAGTATATACTAGTATGAAATTCAGTTTTGTAGGAAATTACATCTCTATAATATAGATAACGGAATATTGCAATGGTGAACTTCTGCTAGATTCCATCCTTCCTTTAATGACAACAGAAAACAAGTTGGGGCTAATACAATGGCGATTTTTATAGATGTATTTATAACGAGAAGACATGTCGCTATTTCCAAGAGTATATCACCACGTTCAATAACCACTTTTGTACAGAAAAACTTACCTGATTTACTTCCAATCCGCGTTTTAAAAGAACCTTAAGCATCTCAATGCCGCGGTTTGTTTAAGACTCTTTCCATAAAAAAAAACAGGATTCTGAAAATAAGATACGATAATAATATAATAGTATTTTGCTTTATAACGGTATACAATGCAGTTTATTGATAAACACACACGTACGTTTACATGCTTGTACAAGATAATGTTCATAATGCAACTTCAATTACATATCTAAAAACGAAATATTTGGTTAGAATGCCATTTCATTGACCAAGACAAAACAATGTTGTTTTCATATTCACGGGCATTGCTCGTTTTGCTATCAGATTCAAATTGTAACAGAATAACTGCTACCTTCAGCGCCACTAATTTCACACAACGGGTATTGCTCGTTTCGCGTTCTTTCGGATTTAATCTTTGAGCTTTGAGATATTCGTTAAAATTTTGAGATAGTTCATCCTCTTGTAGTAAAATAACGTTACTGCAGAAGACCAGTTAAATAGAAAATCTGGCCACTAGCAATAAAACACATCTCTCTAGGGCGGAACTACCATAGCTTATTCAACGAGAAGCATGTTCCGTCAGATCATATCTAACACTACTTTTGTCATGCCGATCACTAGCTTTAAGAATATACTCGCCCTGCCTGATCTTGAGATTTGTAGAAGGACAGATAGAAAGATGTACATTCACGTCGAGTGTTGAGAACAAAAATCATCGAACAATGATCGAGGCTGTATTTTTCACTGCGCACAAGCCAAACCGACCCGATTATTTTACACATCAAGAAACAAAGAAATAAGGAAAGAATTTCTTTTCCATCCATATATCCATTCATTGCAACCTTTAAAAATACAAGTTAAATTTATTAAAGCTTAACTTCTCACCTGGTTTGGATCGGAACCACTTTGTGGAAGTTCTGCAATTTCCTCTTCGTTTCTTTTCTCTATAGCCATAACTAAGTCATACGATTCCTGATTGGTATCATAAAATCAATATGCATATTAAACTCATCATGACATACTACATGTACATGTAAAGCACATCAAACAACGTTTTCTATTGGTGATATAATTATTGGATAGAACAGAAAAAAAACGCAACCAGAAGTCGATAAAAATGTTTCAAACAGTTTAAATCTTTTTCAAACGGGATACATAAAAGGGAAAAATCGAATATAGTATCCACAAAGCAATTTATTACAACACGTTTGGTATTATTAAAAGTATTCGAAATTCCTCAGGATTGACATTTTAAACGTTTTGTTTAGATATCAATATATGTTTAGAAGTATTTTTTAAATACTAAATGTCTGTTTAGCAAATAATGAACTCATAATATAATCGGCTAATGCTGATATACTGAATAAAAAACATGGTCAAAGAGTCGTTTTTGCCAATATAAACATTTGTTGACTAAAGACAAAAAAATCATTATTATTGTCCTAGTCGCTGGTATTCGATATATTCAAGTGAATCAGTAGGTGAAGTTGAACTTGAAACCAACTTAGTCAGTGTTCTGGGGTTCTATACGTAACACCACTGCAGCACTGAAGACTTACGTTTAATGATAGCGAATGAAACATTACTCACCTGAATAGGTCCTTTGGTTGAATTCATTTCATTTTCATAATCCAATATCACTCTGAAACAAGCTTCATCAAACCTCGTGATGGTTACAATTTTACGCCGTAATCTTCTCCTTTAAAAAAATAAATGCCTCCGTTTATTAATAAAATATGTTTAATTATTTTTGAATTTTATAGAAGTTTTAGTTTAGAGTTATTATTACCTTCGATTATATGTAAAATAGGGGGTAAAAACTTAAAACATTTTTTCTAATAATGCGTTTTTTTATACATACAATAACGACAAAAAGTTATTGGATGATTTAAACAATACTTTTTCCCCATATAGATAGGGGTAAAACGTGATATTTCATCTATTTTGAAATTTCCCAAGTGATACATCCCAGACGACCCCACGAATAACTTTACAATACCAAAAATAATAATTAAATAAACAAGAATATTTGAGTTTGGCTTGTCTTCCTTTATCCTAATTGCCAACAGCTTCCATTTGTCATTTAGCTGGTTTTTTGCTTTCACCTATCAAAAAAAACATTTGCTACTGTCCAGAGAATTATCTGTCTCTGACCTAAATCGTGACTGTCCGTTTGTCTTTATTTATTTTTTATAATAAAGTTAACGGTTGACCAGATAGGGTACTTTATATTCCAACTATTAATAAACTTAACAAATCTATGAAAAATGTTGGTCGGTGTAACTAACACCCTTACCAAATTATTGGAAAAAGAGCAAATTCACACAATTTGGCTAACCCAATCGGTTGAGTGACATTGAAACGTTATCTTGCAGTAACACATGTAATGGAATATATTTGATTATTCATCAGGGACTCTGCTCTTCTATCGTCTCGTCAGCCATTTGTATTTTCGTACTATTTTCAAGTCTACAGTTATAAAATATCAAGGTTTATTAGATAAGTTATTCACACACTCTTCACGGTTTGATATTGATTTTCGTCTTTCACTACTGCCTAAAGTACTCCAAAGTTGCTCTGGGAAGGCTGAAGTTGGTTCCAATTCCGAGTTCCCGTTTAAGCTAAAGCGGACCCCGGAATTGAAACTGGTTCTGAGTTCTGTTTTACTTTAAACGGAACTCGGAAATAAATGGGATGGACGATCGAAAGTAAATTTAAAGTTAAGTTAATTTGCCACTTAGCAATCTATAAAAAGACAACAGGCAACATTTGGCAATCTGTTTAAAACTCTTTAACTGGATATATTTCATATTGAAAAAAATCCTTAAACAAAACTCGGAACTGGTTCCGAGTTTTTTTTTGTATAACTTAAACGGAACTCGGAAATGGCAGTTAATTGAAAACGTAAATTTAAACTGACTCTATCGCAAATTATCCATGACAAAAACTAAAGCTGACAACATTTGTTATATGTTTTCATGACATGAACTGAATTGCATTTGTAAAGTATACATGGAATGTTTTGGCATGTAAGGCTTGATAAATGCGTCATTTGAAACATTTTGATATGGATGGAGAAAGTACGAGTTTCATAGCTATTACGGTATTAGAGATAATGTGACTTTTCTTAGCTCAGCGGATTTGTGCAGGTATACATAAGAATTGTGCTATTTTTGGTTACAAGCATGAAAACTTGGCGTGCTAATAGATAAATATATTTAAAGTAAATTAAGATTAGGAGCCACCCGAAATCATATCTGTAATTAGGTCACGGCGTCATTCAAGATGGCCGCCATCATGATTTTTCGGTAAAATGGGAAAAATTCACATAGGATCGTCAAATATCGGTCAAAATACTATAAATGAGGTATCAAAATGTAGGTAATGAAGCATGTGATGTGATAGATTACAAATAATTAAATTTTAATACAACAAAGTATTCAAAATGGCCGTCGAAAAGTGAAATTAATCTAAATTCTCAAAAATTGGTGAACATTTTTAGCATTTCTTATCTTTTTCTATTCTTTTCAAGGCTTATAGTTGTCCTATACCATTCTAAACCAATTTTTGTTTAATATTGGACGTGTTTCTGGAGTTTTTTATTGACAAAATAGTCGCCATATTGAATTTCCACTATTACTTGAATGTTCCATACCATTGTCGTTTTGTCATTTTTCGATGTTTTTTTATTAGGAGCTGCGTATACCTCGCAAATATAGGACCAATAACAATAGACATAATAATTGACATATATATACATGTGCATCATTCCTTTGTTTACATAATATGTATTATTTGTTATTCTTATTATCGCTAGCGTTTCGGACTCGTTTGTTTTGTACGTATTATATTATTTCCATTTTAGGGTCAAATATATTGAATGATATGTAACGAGAGAAACATACCATGTCAAAGTGGCATTGCATCATAGATCCACAGACCCCTAAGTCACATTAGACTATTTCAACGGACTATGAAAAATGTGTCATATGTCAAATTGATACTTCAGAAAGCTTACAGTGGCCTTCTCAATCTAAACGTAAAGATGTTACCCCTGAACAAGTTTATTCAGCATTTACTGAGAATATCCTTCGGTTTCATGAACTACAACAGCTACCTGTTCAAATAGATTTGAAACGCCTAGATGATGGTGATGATATATCGATCACCTTACTAAACCATACAGCGAAGTGGCATAAATCGTGCCATGTGAAATTCAACGCCACGAAGCTTAATCGGGCAGAAAAAAGGAAGAAGGTTGATATTGAACCCGGACCTTCTGTTACAAAGACGTTTACTCGCCGAATTGGAAAATCTGAAGTAAACGAAAAAGCACCAAGGACTTGTTTCTTCTGTGATAAGGAAGCTTCAGAATCTGAACCGCTTCGGGAAGCTTCTACTTTTCGTCTTGATACCGTGTACGCATGTGTGCCGTTGAACATGCAGGATGAAAACCTTCTAGCCAAATTGAGTGTAGGCGATTTAGTCGCCCAAGAAGCTAAGTACCACCCTCGTTGCCTTGTGTTATTATACAAAGCTGCATCTTCACTGAACAATTCCAACCAGCCGGATACTGACAAAATTAGTCACGGAATCGCCTTAGCTGAACTTCTGACTTATATCGACGAGGCCAGAATTGACGAAGATGTCGCTCCAATTTTCAAGTTGGCCGATCTTGTGAAGTTATATTCGTCCCGGCTTGAGCTTGTTGATACACAATCACGAATCCATAGTACGAAATTGAAAGAACGTATTCTTAGTCAGTTTCCAAATCTGAAGGCTTACAAAGAAGGTCGGGATGTACTATTAGCATTCGACAAGGACCGACCTTGGAACCTGCTTTGAAAAAAAGGCTTGTCAGAACGATGATTGTGATGACGATGCAATTTGTCTTGCAAGAGCTGCAAATATTGTACGAAGGGATATGGTGGATATGCAGATGAATTTCAACGGATCGTTCAGCTCCGATTGCCAAGTCAAATCTGTTCCTCAATCCCTCGTTGCATTGGTTTCAATGATCCAGGATGGTTCCAATATCAGATCTCAATCTGGCAACGGGGTCACCCAAACTACTCTAAGTATCGCACAGTTGCTCCTGTTCAATAGCTCAAAGCGTCGACGGACTGATAGCAAAGCTGTTTATCACAACAAAAACCAAAGAACCTCCGCTTCCAATCTACCTTGGACTGACGGTACATGCGCATAAAAGGAAAAGAGAGTTAATTGAAACGCTTTTTGACCTAGGACTTTCTGTATCATATGACAGGGTGATGGAGATTTCAACTTCACTAGGGAACAGCATAAGTGAGATGTATCATCGAGACCAGGTAGTTTGCCCACCGAACTTACGAAATGGGCTATTCACTGTTGCTGCAATAGACAATATTGACCATAATACCAGTTCAACCACTGCAACCGATTCATTTCACGGTACAGGCATATCTCTCTTTCAATGTCTATTGTCCGAGAATACCGGTTTGACCCGCCTGCGGGAAAACGTCTACATTGAAAATCAGTCATCCTCAAAATCTCTTCAAGAGCTGCCAGAGTTCTACACTGTTGTACATCCAGTGAATGTTCCGAAGAAAGATGCAACAGTTCCACATGTCAACGGACCTGTTGTAAGTGATGGCCACACGATTCAACAAGAGCTACAAAAAGAGAATGGGTAAGGTTTTCATTTATTTCAGATGTAATATAATGTAATGTTTTATATAGATACTCTACTAACTCTTTTCTTGGTTTAAAGATGGCTCCAGACAGTCGACGAGAAATACTTGGAGGACGTGGATGACAACACGAATCTGTCATGGGCTGCTTACCATGCAAAGAATCAGGAGGACAGGGAGGTGATACCTGCCATCTCTGCACTACTACCGTTGTTTCCAGATGATTCGAAGTCTGTTGCCATGATCAGACATTCCATGGATGTTATAAGACAATCTGTACAACATGTCAACCCACATCAGATACCAGTAGTTACACTAGATCAACCTTTGTTCGCTCTCGCCAAGCAGATCCAGTGGTATTGGCCCGATAGATATGGTGAGGATAAATTCGTTGTCGTTCTTGGTGGACTTCATATTGAGATGGCCAGTCTGAAACTTATTGGAAATTGGCTTGAAGATTCTGGTTGGGTTGAAGCATTAGTGCAAGCCAATGTTGCTTCAGCTGGAATAGCAGAGTCTTTTCTGAAGTCATCCCATGTAACCAGGACAAGACACGCTCATCAGGTGACAGCGGCCAGTCTATATATTTTGCTGAAAATGGCTTACGCACAGTATCAGGAATCACTGGAACCTCACGGACAAGCCAAACCATTCGAGGAGTGTTGTGAACAGCAGAAACGATTGATTCCACAATTTCAGTTCTGGTTGATAGTCCTCCAACTCGAGTTGTTGATGTTGACATTCGTAAGATCATTGAGGACAGGGAATTTCACTCTGTACGTGGAAAGTTTGACGAAACTGGCTCCATGGTTTTTTAGTCTAGATCACACAAACTATGCGAGATGGTTACCTGTTCATATCAGAGATATGGTTTCATTGCGAAGAAGGCATCCCGAAATAGCATCAGAGTTTGACAAGGGAAACTTTGCATTGCACAAAACAAAACGGCCGTTTTCGTCCATTGCTATTGATCAGGCTCATGAACAAAACAATGCTACAATAAAAAGCGAAGGAGCTGCTACTGGACTTACACAAAATCCCGAAGCTTTGAGGCGTTGGATGGTTGCGGGACCAGAATTAGCCAGAATCACAATGGAATTTGAAACATCTATTGAAAAAACCCACAGACGACATGGACAAGAATATAAACACCTTGAACAAAACAGGTCATCGCAAAATGTGTTTGTCCAACATGCCCGGAACTTGGTTTTTTACCGAGATGGGGAATCCATTCACAGAAGAGAGTCGTGATCTTTTAAGACTGGACACAATAGACATTGCTGAACCCGCGGTAGTACACCACAGTTCTAAAGTTATATAGAGAATGAAGGCAACAAACACCAATTTCAGTCCCTTTACTAAAAGATCGCCTCCTCCGTGGTACAGATCTTAAATTCAATTGCCTTGAGATGCCAATAAGAAGGAGCCCAACCACTAATCAAGTATTATAAAGTAGAATGAAGTGGCAGGAAAGCCAGAGAAGGAAACAAACTCAACCAAAAATTCATAGCAGCTAAATAATTCCATCGGTCATATCCTTAGATGAGATCTTCCTAAAAAATCATCGTAGCCCAAATTTCGTTTTGATGCAATAGAACAAATGCCTCGCTCCAACACCTTCTTTTTTCCTCCAGACTGTATAAAATCGACTTTTTGCGCCAGTTTCAAAGTAAATGGATTAGTAAGTAACCTAAGCTAGCGGAGAGAGTATTTCAAGCATGGAGGATAACAACAAGCCTGCTCACACCAGCAACTCTCTTAAGCTTGGCCCACGGAATTAGACTCGGGTTTCCAATCTGTCCATACTCAATGGCATGTGTGACCAGTTCCGTGGATACGAAAATAAAGAAAAATGGAAAAATATACATCAGAATAAAAACAAGACGTGGTTCTTTTATCCTTGACTGGAGCCAGAGCAAAGCAAGTCTTAGTGATCTTTTCACAGGACCACTGCCACGAGTGGCGTCCAGCAGAACCATTTGTGGTTTTTTGTGGAGTTTGTTGTGTGGTTTTTTTGGAAAACTTATTTGACGTTCATGTTTTTCCTGCCTTACATAACGTTAGAGTCACCTCAACTGCAGAGGCTAAGTACTACGAGTGGCATATTGTTTTTTTTCGAATCCAGTATTTCGGAAAAAATAAAAAATAGCCCTCCAAGAGGGCAGCACAGAGGGTAGAAGCAAACGAGGCAAGGGTTATGATTAGTGTTGGTCGGACGGAAGGGTGGAGGTGGGTTCTTCGGAGAAGCGTACACTGGGGGGGAATATTGGCAGGAAGTTCCTGCTGGTCTAGAGGATTAGAGCCAACAAGAACAGTAGTGCTGGATCTCAATCCATGCATCGTTTTTTTAATAACACAACGAATCGAGAGAACTGACAACAATGTGCTATTATGCCACAGATTGGTTTCGGGTAATCTTCTGGTACCAGACATTAGTGTTCGACTGGCGTTCACGAGGTACGGGGGGGGAAGCCGACTAACATGATGAATACGAAATTATGGCAGATCAAGATGCTGGGTAACGAAAGGTATTTTTAGATTAAATCGCCTCCATTCGCGGAACAGTTTGACACATATGTTGTTTGGCCGTAGCAGTTGGCAGCAGGTACCAAACTCAATCATCAGCTATAGTCTTGGATGGGTGTTGGCTTTTAGGAACTGTTGAAGTGGTTATCGATTACATTCATTGCTCATGAAATTATTGGCCTCAGATTTTTGGTAATCCATTTTTGAACATTAGCCCCTCCACTGTAGTTCCATATTTGCCATATAACCTGGATGCGGTCACGGTTATCAGCATTTAATACAACGAGGCAAGGAGACAGCTTGGGATACATGAAAAGATTATTATGAAGATAATAGCAATTGAAGCATTTTCTATTTATTGTGCTCGCAAGGCTGCAAAAGGATGATTTTTCAGTATATTTAGTAGAAGTTTTACTACTACTCCATGTATGACCGAACAAGCAAGTCGCTGTAAACTATAGATGATGCAAGACTGAATATGTATCACAAAGAAAGGCCAAGAACAAAGGTACACGATTCCCTCCAACTAGGATGGTGCACTTGTAGCAGCACATAAAAAGAGCATAATTTCAGGGGGGAAGGACCAATTGTTGGGTATCATGCAACCAAAGTATGGCCATGGATTTACCAAGTCCCTGACCAAATGGGGATGGGGTAAATGAGGGTGGTTGGAAGCCATTTTGGACGACATTACCGGAGGCCACCGCATCATCCAGAACTCATTCGATGTGGATGTAAAAAAGGATGCCGTGGACGTTGCAACTGCGTGAAAGCAGCACTGCCTTGCACCGCTTTATGCCAGTGTGATGGTGTTAACTGTGATGTGTGAGATTGTGTTTTTTCCGTGAAATATTCTAATTAGTTTTTCTTGGATATGGAACCTGCAACTAGCAAAGACAGTTAACGTTTAACAGACAGACTGATAGTAAATGCTTAAGTTGTGGTATTTGGATGCGTGGTTGGTGATCTGCTTGTCGCCTTTTCCCTGCAAATACTACAATCATTCGCATAATTTTCTGCATTTAGTCTGTTAGAAGTCCCTACTTGCAACATGCATATAAATTCATATATGACCTTTCCATCATAAATTGAAACCAGGAGTTTCTTTGGTGAAGTCGACCTAGATGACGTTATCTGGGTCCTTCCTTTGTCTAAACTCGGACATGGTCCATATGGATTCCATCTATTTGACGAATATTCCCAATCAAAATCAAAATACATGTACATTTCTTATGAATATTTTATATAATATACATGCTATTATCTCATAAATTAAAATGTAAACAAGTCGTATATTGCGTTTTGCTGACTCAGTATTTTGATGTTTTGGTGATAATAATCAAATTGCTACTTACTGTTATTTCATCATTGTTTTTTTAGTGAATATCATAATAAAAACGTTCATGTATTCAAAAAATATTAATTTTTTTGTGTTTTGAAGCGGCCATTTTAAATGGCCGCTAAAAATGGCCGCTAAATTTTTCCTGAATTTTTTTTCAAGTGGCTCCTAATCAAAATTCACTCAGAACATGTTTCTTGACATATATGCAAAGTTTCATGCTTGTAACCATAATAACACATTTTTCACCAATCCGCCCGGCTAATAAATGTCACGGTATAAATAAAACTTATTGATGAATTTACCCTATTGTTTATATATAGCAGGCTAAATTTGTAAAGACATCCTTACTGATTACAGTATACAGACAGCAAATTAACTCGTCGCCCCACTTCCTTTTTCTGCAGCACAAAACAGCGCAAATATCTCAAAGACAGCCTTTATTTATTGGGATTCCGTAGATACGTAAGACACTATGATTCATTCAGATATATATAAAAATAGCTCTCCCAGAGATTGTATGATTCCATAGGGACTACGTCGACGCTAGCATCTTTCCTAGTTACAGATATTGCTCCTGTCTGTAATTAAATTGTTGCGATGACAATAATCAGCTTAACAAATTGTACTAACAATAACAATTTGAAATTGTGATTTGTATCATTTATCTTATTGCCGATTCGGTTGAATATTGAACTTTGATATTGAAGTTTGTCGCATAGTCCTTTACTATTGCTTTACATAAAATCAACACCGTGTTCAGAACTGCAAAATTGAAGATAGGAACAAGCGTAGACTAATAAGTTTAATTAAGGATTGAATCTTGCTTTGGTAGATTTCATGGGGTGATGAATTGAGTTCCTCTTGAAAAAAATTGAATGTTAAATTGTTAATGTTAATCGATTTAAGCAACATTCAACTCTTATATTTCAATTTATTTGCATTGAATCATTTGTTTTTTATATTGATTATTAAAAAGTCTCTGGACTCATGCAAATCTACAACGAGAGACAAAGAAAGTAGTCCGTCATTAGGATACAACTAATTAAAATAAAAAGTGCAAATATTACAGTTTTTCATATATGTATTGAGAAGCAATTATCTTATCAGTTTAATCCAGATAAAAAAATAAAACATCAAAATGGATTTAGAAATGATTGCAAAAATCGTCCGCCAAAGCTGCGGAAGGGTAGTGTCTAGACTATGCTTCGATTCAAAATGGAGAGTCACCGTAAAGTGATGGTACCGGTATTGTTTTAGTCGTTCATGTACCCTTTAGCATTGATAAAAATTTCAACAACAACTTTAAAGGTAAATCAATATTCTTTGACCTTCATATAGCTTTTCTCACGTTTGTCGATTCACGCACTTTATATTGGGTCGGTGAGCGCGTCGGAATGTAAAACAAACATGTCTCTCCTCTACAAGATAATGTCTCGTAAACGATTTCTGAAATATAATACTTAGTATACATTGTCTTTATCTCAATATAATATTTTTTTAATTTGCATTGTCAGCTTTAAGTCATGTTTTCATATAAGTTTCAAAGTTTTCATAAGTTTTTAAATTGAGACATAGGAGCCTGATTAACATTACAACAAACATCATACTAGGAATCAATTATACATATATGGGCGGTGTGTGTAATGCATGCGTTTATCGAGAATGTGGTAAATTGAAATCGTGTCCTTAAAGGGATGTAACGAACATTGTAATTTAATTAAACATACTATACTGCAGCTCACAGTCACAGTATGATGTATACAAACAAGCAAACCATCCCAACATTTATACGTTGAGCACCACAGCATAATCAACAACTACTAAATTTAAAGACTATACAGTGTCTCGATCAGGGAGAAAACTAAAGACTTCTTCACACGGGTAATGGTGATTTAAGTCTTAAATTGAAGCAGTGTCAGTTGAACATCAGGACAAATACTTTGGATACAAAGTCGATAAAAAACCGCACTTACTTTTTCTGCGTAGGAAGCCATTTTCTGTTTGTCGTAATTCAGGTAAAGTTTTTCATCTGTACTCACATATATGCAATATCCGAACACAGCATGATTTCACCTGCATTGAAGTAGCACAGGAATAAAAAAAAAATATACAATTATATTAATGTTCCTCATTTCTTAATTGTTTAACTGATTGAAAAGACGTGCCAATGTAACTGCGAGTCTGAGTAAAAAGAAAAAAGACATTATAAGGCCGAGAACTGAATACTTTTATATTTAAGATGCAAAATCTATTTGGATTTCATCGTAAGATATCTATGAAATGTAAAAATAAGCATAAAACGTTTTTCAGGTAAATTCATATTTATAAATATTGAGGAAAAATGTCTGCCTGGTACCGAAAGCCCTACATTGGCTGAAGACGAGTCACGAATATTGTAAAAGTATAAGTTTTAAACCTATTGAGATAACGATGTTCAGCTTCTATTGTAATCAAGTGATGTATTATGGGAAGTAATACTATTTGATACGTGGATATGAAGGATAGGGAAATTCAGCCCTCAGGATCACAAAAGTTGTACAATCCTCGGCAACCTCCTTATAACTTTTTGTGACACGCGGGTAGAATATCCCTATCCTTCATTTCCAAGTATCAAAGAGTATTTTTCTCTCATACTTCGACGTTTTATTGCAATTTTACTACTATGATTATTAAAAAAACGCGACTGAAATTTAATTCTCCATACATGGTAATTGCATGATATTTAAACGCAAAATTTGTTGGTTGTATCTTTTTAGGTAAATCCATAGTTTCTGAAAAAAATGTTAAAATTGTAATTTTTTGACGCTGTGACGTCACGAGTCTTTATTGCATATGTAATCATGCAATACAGCTTCAGGCGACATAAATGCATCGCCCTAGACCAGCCAGTATTACAAGTAGGTATGAGAGATAAATGCATATTGAACATGTATAAATGGTATGGTAAGGAAGGTTATAGAAGGTTTTTATAAACAATGTTTGTAAATATACAATGTACATGTTTATATAAGGCATAATTTTTAATGTTGTTATGGCTATAAGATGAAAATGTTAATTGAGCCTCCGTATATCCGAAGCCATGATACATAAACTTTACTCGTGCCCAATGATTACTATTCACCTCATAACCTTAACAAAATCAAACGTATCCTTTATTAAAATCGTGTTTACTATGTTTTCGCGGTTATTCTGGCTTTCCTCTACCAAATAAATGACCCTGACTGTTTATAGGACCTTAAACAATAATAAAAAAATATTATCGAGGCAAATTTCTCGGTAATATAGCACGTTTTATGATTGTAAAAGGCCCAATGGATATATCCTTAACTTTTACTTTAAAACTTTAAAAACAAATCAATTCATAGTCTAGGTAATTAGTAAATACCATTATATTTGGATACAAAATGAAGAATGAAGCATAATTAGTCTGGAAAAGTATTAACTAAATAAAATAAAAAAGATGGACAATTTAAATCCCCTTGTCGCATACCCAGAGTATTGTTGGAAAATATTATTATGGGCCCTTTATGTCATTTCAACAAGGCAAAAGAGATAAAAGTAGTATTGCACATACATGTATATCTTTAACACTTCAAAATTGAAAAGAAATTGAAACGTGGGTTGATTTTATAACCCCACCTTTCTAATTGTTTAGTGCTGCAATACCACCGACGGAATTTCAAATAACATTTATCATTATGATGTCATTTACGAGCTAATAAATGAATATATATAACCAATAATCTGTACACTTGACAATTTCCATTTGCTTTTCGTATCGTGCGGAAAAAAATCGACACAAAACACATAACTCAACATACAAAATTGACCAGGGATGTGAAATTAAATGATTATAACGAATGTTCGGTAATTTTCATTTTGAATCAATGACCAGGCAGCACATTGTTGGTATTAAGTATGAGTACATTTCAAAATTTCAAGATCTACGGATCGCATATATAATTAGTATGTAGAGAACAATAATTATATATCGCTAAAATGCATATAATAGTGTAAATCTTTCGACATCTTTTCGTTTGTAGCAATTTCCGGTGTACGGTTATGCATAGTGTTTTTGCAATAAGCAAGTGCTTTGCATAGGTTTATCATATCATGGCTAGTTCTATTTAACAGATGACGTGGAACTATAAGATAAACGACGACATGATGTACATTGTACCTGGATGTATTATCAGCACTGTGAATGAACTTGTTTGTTTGTTTGATTAAATAGACGTCCTATTTACAGCCAGGGTCATGCAATAACGGTGGCCTCCGATTATGCGATGTGTAGTGTATGAACTGTGTCATGATGGTTTGACTGCTGTTGGTTTCATATCCGATGAAACAGATAGTTAGATAGCATGGATGACAAATTAATTTATATATATATATATATCATTTGATTATTTGACCACTTTATTTGTCAATTTATGAACCGATAACCGACCGTTAGGTAGGGTATAATTAGCTACGCCTCGTGCTCACAACAGGCCATGGGCTAGGAGGGTCCCACATGCACCGCCCCCCCCCCCAAAACCTCCGAACCAATATTTTTCTTAACCCTTATGACCCACTGATCACAAATCAAATGTTAACATTGCATGAGTTGGGATGAACTTCCGGTTATGACGTCATCAAGATGGCCGCCATCTCGAATTTCACTAAAACATGAAAAATAGTCATACCATTGACATTGTTCAACCGAAGTAGACAAATGAGGTATCAAAATGACCACAATAGAACAACAAATACATATCAGAACCAAATAATACAATATATGTAGTGATTTTTACGCAGCAAATGAAAAAAACGGATATTAAGTTCAAAAATGGTGAATTTTCAGCAATTTTTTTCATATTTGGCTTGACGCAGCGAAGATGTTTTCCAACAGCAATCTATTATTTCTAATAAATATATATCGGGACCACATAATCCAATATTTGTAGTGATTTGTACGCAAGGAATGAAAAAATACGATTTTAAGCTCAAAAAACGAAAAAAAAAATCATCAAATTTTTCATATTTGGCTTGACGCAGCAAAATGTTTCCAAACAACAAATTATTATTCGTAATCACTTATTCGAGCTCTTTTCAATCAGGAAAACCAAAAACAAAAATATATAGAAATGCAAAAGAGAAATATTGTTATACCCTCATTAGGTTTACAAAACATCACCGGGTCCGTATAATGGGCATATGATATTTTTCGAACTCCAAACCGCTGACACTACAGTTTCCTGGTGTATTATAATTTCCTTAAATAGAACATTGACTATTGACGATTTATAAGTAAAAAATAATGATGTCAAATTGACAGAATATCTAGGTGGGACATGGCACAGTTTTACATAATCCATTTTCATGTTTGAAGATTAGCAGCGTCTCAAAAATAATTATTACAGCACAACACCTACTGAGAAGAAACAAATGTAACCTAAGCTAAGCCTGTGTTTCCATTTATACCATTGACAGTTTCCAGAACGTTTGTGTCTTTGAAAATGAGCACATTCATTGTTTATTTCCTGTGCATAGCATAAGCAAAATGTCAGATGGTTACTACAGTGTCACATATTTCTTTCACTGGTTCTTAATGATAACCATTATTATTGTGCGTGCTTTCTCGTCTCACTGCTCTATCCAATGAAGAGACTCGACATGTCTGGTAGCTGGTAGTCCAAATCTCATAGTAATCGAGATATCAGTATCAAATTCGTCGAAAGCCAGAGCGTCGTCTTCAATGTCGATGAGCTGATGTGACACTACATCACAAGTGTTGTTCTAGCCTGTCATCTTTCATGGCCCATCCATGGCCAGAGTTCATATCAGGACCAACAGGTTCAGAGATGTTGGATCTACCTCAGACTCTTAGATATCGTATATGCTGTTTTAGACTTCTCCGGCATAATGGAAATTACACCAGATCCATATTCTTCGAATGGTGGAATTGGTTCTCCTTAGCACGTAGCTCCATAAATGGCACAGGTGATATCATCGAGGTCATTAATAAGGCCATAAATGTTAAATGTTTTTCATTGGTCTGACTTTTCCCACTCCCTTGAAGGTGCTAATTGTGTCACATCTGGTGTATGCGTAAAGAGACCATTGAAGACATTCCAGAAAAAGGTTGTCTACAGTGCTTTCCAGACTTGGTAAATAGTGGAACTTAACTGCAGACCTCATTTATGACCACAAAGAATCCACCTGTGCCATCTATGGTCACTGAAGATTCACGAGAATGGGAAATTGTGCTTCATACGAATTAAGGAGAACCAGCTCAGCCCTTCGCATAATGTGGATCTGGTGTATTTTCCATCATGCCGGGGAAGTTCTGGAACATCATATACGATATGTGAATAACCAGGTTGAAAACAGGAAGATCTCCCACATCCATGAAAGCGACGTTTCTTATGTTAACTCTGGCCATGGACGGTTGACAAGTTAGAACCACGATGGTAACCCGGTAATGTAATGTCACATCAACTTATCACCATCGAAGACAGAGAACTAGTGAACGAAATATGTGACACTGTAGTAACCATCTGACATTCCCTTACATTATACACTGGAAATAACAATGGATGTGCTCATTCTAAAAGACACAAAACGTTTCGGAAAGTGTCATGGTATTTACGGAATGACAGTCTTACCTCAGTTTGAACTTGATACCATATAGCTATTAGTTGGCGTTTTGCTGTAATAATTCAGTATGAGACGCTACTAGTCTAAAAAAATTTCGAGCATGAAAATGGATTATTTTTGAAGTCCCACTTAGATAACAATCATATGCCCTGTATACGCACCCGGTGATGTTTTTTAAACATAATGAGGGTATAACAGTAATTCTCTTTTGCATTTCTATATTTTTGTTTTTGTTTTTCCTGATTGATAAGAGATCAAATAACTGATTACGAATAATAATTTGTTGTCGGAAAACGTTTTTGCTGCATCAAGCCAAATATGAAAAATTTGCTGAAAAATTTCCATTTCTGAGCCTAAAAATCGTGTTTTTTCATTCCCTACGTACAAATCACTACATATATTGGATTATTTGGTCCTTATATGTATTTGTTGTTCTATTGTGGTCATTTTGATACCTCATTTGTCTACTTCAGTTGAAAAATGTCAATGGTATGACTTTTTCCATTTTTTAGAAATTCGAGATGGCGGCCATCTTGATGAGTCATAACCGGAAGTTCATCCCAACTTATGCAATGTTAACATTTTGATTTGTGATCAGTGGGTCATAAGGGTTAAGAAAAATATCGGTTCGGAGGTTTGGGGGGGGGGGGGGGGCAGTGCATGTGGGACCCTCCTAGCCCATGGCCTACAAAGGCATATGCACAGCACCCATTCAATGTCGGTTTGATTAACAGATGGTGACCGCCAATTTTACCGCGTAAGAATACTCACACCGGAATACTATCTTTCGCAAGTGAGGTGAATGCTCATCCGATTAGGCCTGTATGACAAATCTTCAATATACCGAATGTATGAATGTAATGTAAATCTTAAAGATGCTCCACCGCTGACAAATGGTATTTTTTCACTATCAAAAACAGCAGCAGACGATTTAGTTTTTTTCTTCAGTTACAAAAGTTACTTACTTTACACCATTACCACCGTTGAAAAGTTTGAGCTTCTAATTTTACTTCAAATTAAATATATGAAAAATGATTAATTGCATCCCGAAAAAATTCTGTGTCACTATATCCTATATGGAATGAAGTACTGATTGCGCATGCACCAAAGGCGAAATAAATTATTTTATATTATTTTTTGTGTTAATTAGGCATATATATACACGATTAAACACCCATTATTGTTCAAATGATGAATAACATTAATGCTCTCTCGGCGGTGGAGCATCTTTAAATTATATATCAGCAGATAAAATATTTAACAAATATTGTATAAATGGGATGAAAACAGATAAAGTTATGTGGAACTATATTTTGTGTACTCTCTGACTTTGACAACATTTCCCGTCAGTGGTTCATGTAAATAATGAATATACAAACCCATAGTTAAACAAAGAGCAGAATAAGTTGTGGTCGCAATTAATAGAAGAATCATAAGTTTGACCTTTGTCCGGTAACAAACTCCAGCCCACGATCCAGATGCTTCAATATAGCGAACGGAATTTATGTTAAGGTTTATTTGTTCACTTTAAAAAACGTTGAATATTGAACGTGATCAATGTTAATCGAGTAACAGTTTTAAGAACAGACATATGTCCCCGAAACGTTAAAAAATTAGTTCGAGTTACCTATGTTCCACTTTTCTATTCTGCTCTTTTGTGAATATAGTTTACTACAGTGTACCTTCTTTACATCAAGGTCCATTATCATATCTAAGTGATTGAAAAAGATAAACTAGAACGACGTGTTTTTTACATAATGTGATGGATTTGCCATGTGTTCCGTTTGTAGCGTCCCGAAACAACTTGGAAATAACAATTACCTAACGCAGTAGCGTGGCTAGCGTCAAGGTACTTGATGGTAGGATAATTTTGCATCTCTACATATCCTATAAAAGCCTGGGCATTTTTGTTCTAAGGAAGATTAGCTTAATCACATAATTAGTGAAATTTCCATTTTTCATTTACTGAAAAATTTTAATTATATCTTCACTAACTAAGTAAGTAAACAGATTCTTTTAACAATTGTAAAATTCGTATCACCATAAATTATTTTATCTTGATTTGAAAATTGTCTCTAAACTGTGATTAGCCTTATCATCGTTTGAACAACTGAGTCCTGGTCATACTTGCGTTATTAGCCTACTGTAATGTATCAAAAATGAGCTGGTTGTAAAGCGTATAGCCACCGACATTTTTTTGGTATAGACCTAGTCATACTTGCACTGAAAGCGTATCATAAGCCTACCATAACGTACTGGGAAACTAACGTAACTAAGCCTATAGAAGCGTACATTAACAAACTAGATTAATGTACCTGAGCGTATGTACATGTACTAGCGCACCCCTACCATTAATGTTACCCACGATTTAACGTAGCGTGATTTAAAGTCTTTTCCCTCTTTTATAACTTTCCTCCATAGATTTTGTCCGTTTACAAAATCAAATGCCTTTTTTGTAATCGACGACAAACAGTAAGTTCGTTTTCGTTTTTTCTATCTATCAGACATTGCAGGGCGAAAATGGCACTAACCGTTAACATCAATAAAGCTTTCTAGAAACCAAATTATTCGTAAGTTAGTAACTTTTTGACCTCCAAATCTATCGATTTTTAAACTATTAAGAGATAAAATTACTGCATTTTATTAAAATGTTTAGTGCATTTTTGGTTTAATAGTAATAACGGTTTTGTAATATTGCAACATTAAGTTGTCATGGTAACCATCCAAAATATGCATAAATTAACTTAATTTGAAAAAAGGTGTTTCAGTTAAAGATGCTCCACCGCTGACAAATGGTATTTTTTCACTATCAAAAACAGGAGCAGATGATTTGGTATTTTTCTTCAGTTACAAAAGTTACTTACTTTACACCATTACCAACATTGAAAAGTTTGAGCTTCTAATTTTACTTCATAGTTAAAAAATATAAAAAAAAATAATTAATTGCATCCCGAAAAAATTCCGTGGCACTATGTCCTATATATAATGAAGTACTAATTGCGCATGCAACAAAGGCAAAATAAATTATTTAAAAATATTTTTTGTGTTTATTAGACATATATATACTCGATTAAACACCGATTATTGTTCAAATGATGAATATCATTTATGCTCTGTCGGCGGTGGAGCATCTTTAAGGAACAATAAAGCGCAATCTTGAACAATCGAGTTAGCACTGGGGGCAAAAAAGCGCCAAAATGCTTTTGATTTGAATGCCAATATGTTGAGGCACGCTGGGTACACTTTATTACGGATGATAAGCGTATTGTATCGTAGAATAACCTAGATCAGCGTAGAGTACGCGTATTAAAGCGTAACACAGTATCTCTACCTTGTAATACCTAAATTATAACACCACATCAGAGAGTATTACAAGTTATTATAGATTTAACGTATCTCTCCCCCTCTCTCTCTCTCTCTCTCTCTCTCTCTCTCTCTCTCTCTCTCTCTCTCTCTCTCTCTCTCTCTCTCTCTCTCTCTCTCTCTCTCTCTTTCTCTCTCTCTCTCTCTCTCTTTCTTATTGAAATTTTTAATTAAGGATTTCCTTACATTTCAAAAATGTTCATAAAACTAGACTAAATGTATCAAACCAATAATTATTTTTAGTAAGTCTTATTTAGCTTATTTTTTACAAATACCTAAAATGACCTTACCTCGTATTAAAATCCGGTTGAAAACACTACGTGGCTGTCTGACATAAGTATACTTCTATCTCTATCAATACTTGTGATTTTATTCCGTATCAAATGATAATATCAGCATATTATCTGCTACAATGTTTATTTTGTACCTATTACTTGATTTGTACGTAACGTAACTGTCTACAATAAGTATATCTCTGTCAATTCTAGTGATTTATCTCGCAAATCATATGATTTTATCAGCATATCATCTGTTAAGTGTTAATCTGTTAATATATTCAGATTGTAACACAATGTATTTTGGATTGACTGACCGATAACAGTATTTGTTACTGACGCAAGGACATAACGGCAATAGAACGAACGAAATGTGATTTAAATAGCCACATGATCTGATGATATTTGGTGAAAACCGAAAGTGAAAACAATCAATGACTGTTAAAAAAGAAAAGTCTAGAAAATACCTTACAATTACCACCAATGATGGTAAATCTTTTATTAGGATTACTCAATAGGTTAGGATTGTTTGTCCTCCTTCCTGGATTGAAATATTAATGAATTTGTATATTTAACTCTTTGATAAAGACTCAGTATTATCAATATTTGACTATCACTCCACCATACGGCAAAATCTTTTAAATGAGGTTTCTCTGTTAACCTAGGGAATTCTTCATTTGTTTGATGTTGTAATCTCATCTTAGCTTTTCTTATCTTATTATAACTTTTAAGAATCTTTTTAATTTTTATTTCAGAAAGATAACTGGCCTTTAAGGATCTGGAGTTAACTCAGTTATTGTACATCTTTTACTCAATGTCTTTATGTCAACATCGAACATTTTTTATGTGGAATTCAGATGGCATTCACCTGAAAATCAACAGCTATTAAGATCATAGGAAGTTTTCTTGTGAAATTCATCTCAGTTTTAGTTTATTTTCATTTTATTTTACGCCAATAGCTCATTACAGGTAAAAAATGAATTAAAGAAAAGTTTGCCCCAGCATGCATGTACCATATATTTATATATCAATACACCAATTGACATGGATCATTTCAACATTTTTCTTTAGCATTGAAATAGCTTGTAAACGGGTTGATCAGAAGAATTGCTTTTTAAATAACGAGGACAAAATAGGAATAAAAAGGACAATTCCTACTTATGAATAAGACTGTTTGTATCACTGCAACAATCATAAACTTTTCTCTAGATATCGGATCCTTTACTGGTTCAATTAATCATCCCGTTTGTATGTCAAGATTCACCTCTAACATCGTCGTTCTTCATTCATGGTCATCATCTTCCACATCATTTATCACCATAATCATAACCAGCTTCATTCATTCATTTGATATTTGGTTTGATTAGTTTAACGTCCTATTCATAGCCAGGGTTATTTAAGGACGTGCCAGGTTTGTTGGTGGAGGAAAGCCGGAGTACCCGGAGAAAAACCACCGACCAGCGGTCAGTACCTGGCAACTGCCCCACATGGGGTATACTCAGATATTTTTTGTTAAGTTTTGGTTTATTTAGAGTATAATCAGACACATGTATTTGCGTTAAGTTTTGGTTTATTTTAGAGTATAATCAGACACATGTATTTGCGTTAAGTTTCGGTTTATTTAGAGTATACCCAGATATTATGTTAAGTGTCGATTATTTAGAGTACACTTATATATTCAGAGTACAGTCAGTAGCTAGTTTACTTTACTGACAATGCTGTAGTCTGTTAAACTAATACAAGCTAGCAGAACACTGGCTAAATTGTAGTATACTTGACTTTATAATTTTTCTAATCTGGCGAGAAATGATAAGAGGCCGCCCACCTGCCTATAAACATTATACAGGTATTCCGGGTCTCTGCATGAACCATGCAATCATTCGCTGTCTTCCGAGCGAAAAGCTTGGTTTCTATACATGTGTACATTGTAAATTGTGTTTCGTCTTAAAGTCCCATTAAGCTTTCACCAAACTTTGCTAAAATATACATTAACAACCCTTATGAAAGGTTCTTCATTTGGTTTCTTTCCAATGAAGATAATTACGCAATAATCAATTAGTAAAGAATTCTTAAAATAGAACATGTTGATTTACATAGTTCAAAATACCTCGTGTATACGTATATGTTCGATACCCGGATATAGTAAACAAAACAAGCATGGCCGAGACAGAGGGCAGTTTTGAGGAAACGGTGAGCAATACAATGTTCTATAATTGTTTTAGTATATGATACATATTAGATTTCACTTAGTATAAATGTGTCCTGTCAAAGATTACATATAGTTTATATAAAGCATAATACAAAATACGTATTAATCGAAATATATATATAATAAATATATAAGTCTCTGATATTATGTATATATGTTTTTGCATGTAGTAATTACAAATTTCATAATAATGATCTTATGCTACAATGTGGATTGTACTCAGTTAGTAATTCATGATCATGATCACTTGTCCTTGATATATCCGATAATGTCGTTGACCCTGTTGTCTCATGTTCGCGATCGGTCTTCGATGGAGTAGAACATGTAGGCTTTCCAGACATCGTATGTATGTATGTATTCATCGCTGTATTATTATAAAAAGAAACAAATTGTAATATCTATATAGCAGGTAACGACATGGCGTGTTTGTGTTTACTTTCATTTGTTTACGAGTTTGCGAGTCCCGTGGGAGGCCTCATCAGGTAACACAAACGTACGTGTGTTCGGTTTCGATGTACACAAACGTGTGTTCGGTTTCGATGTACATTTCAATAAAGCTAGATTAGACCCTATAGGCATCTATAAATCTTTATTACAAAATACATAAGATCAGCAAATACCATTGTAATTATAATTTTATTAATTGCTTGCTTTCCATTCAAGAACAAACACTTTTTGAATAATTTTAGCCTAGTTTTATATATCGAAACTTCATGTAAATACATGCATGAACAATATGTATTTGTAGGTCCACGCGTGGAATGCGTGGGATCGTAACGTGCAGTCGATCGCGATCGAGCAATGCAACTTGACCGCTAAATTGTCGTTGTTTGAAGGAACGTGCACGTGGTGAAGAACGGACCCATGTGTTCGCTGACACGTATTTGGCGAGTCTTCAGTGCGTTCGCCATGCACGATGTTGGAGTTTGTTAGGGAAATTCCACTTTTTTGTGCCTACGCATGCGTACTAGATAGTTTTTGCTCTGGGGCGGAACTACGGAATTCCCCCTCTCCGAAGAGGGGTTTTCTATTGTTTTTTGAAAACATGGAAATGAATTTTTTATTGGCGGATATTTTCATAAGGATATATGCTCTACTATTCAGCAAAGTTTGGTACCTTATGACGATATTTTTTCACCCCAAAACATAATGGGGCTTTAAGATGTAGACTTAATATTATAGACTAGTGTATACCAATTAACTTTGGATCAGTGTCTTTTGAATTTTGTAAATTAGACTTTTGGAATTCGACACATTATTTTTCTTCGGAGTGCTGATTTATAGTTCGACGATCAAGTTTGAAGGTTATGAAAAAATCCGAACTTTCAATGTAGCTAGTCTTCGAGATAATAAATGTTTGGGTGTTTAGAGAATCGAGCTATTGAAACATCGGGATTGAAGGGGCATTTGGGAGTGGATGGAGCTCGAGGTATAAATTATAACATTTGTTTGAACTAGCTAGACTTTAAACTGATAGTTATTAAACAAAGCTCAAAGTGAATAGTCGGGCAATGAAACCAGTCTAAATGCGTTCATTGACCTTCCAAAATCCATTACATATCATAACGACAGTCAAGTTGTGTTTACGTTGTCCAGTTTTGATCATTTAAATTATGGAGAAGACCCGTGTAAATTTAGCACTTCTAAACGTTTGGAAAGCGAGGCCGCATTTGAATGTAAAAACACGTACATGGCCAGCCGGGAGGATGTTTAAACAATCCTGTATTAATAATTATTTTCTTTGCATGCAGAGCGATTTTGATAGGAAGTTTTATTTTCCTATTTCATAAGAAATTATACTCGATATATGAACAACCTTTTTAAGCAACTTTAACCTTCCTTTGCCGGACTATTCACTTTAAATCATTGCTATAATCTTAGTGTATTACTTTACATATAAAGTAAAAATTAACATTATACAAAATATTGCATTTTTGATGTACAAGTGATACTGGTTACTTGTGATTTCAACCATTTTACGTCTTCATTCTCCATACTAACAATATTCTCAAATAAATTCGCTAAGAAAGGAATTGATATAAAATTGTAATTTGTTTTCTAATCCTACCTTTAAACTCTCTGTATGTGTGTGTACATATGAGTTTACTCAAATAACAAAAATGGCAATGTGGAAAAAAGTTCAAATACGAAAGGTTTATTCCCATACCTTTACCATGTGATAGTATATGGATATATGGGCATTACAGTCGCATAGTCCATCCGCAAACTGCGCGGTCAGCTCTTGGATGGGTTGGGGCGAGCTCACGTCATGGCACGTTACCTTCATTTGGTGGCAGCATTGGGTTTCGAAGCCACGACTCTGAAGAGGTTGGTGATATTGAAAGTAAAAAATACAATCACAGAACGTCTGCTGGGTATATTTACATAATTTTTATATATTTTTAAACTGCATGAATGTACACAAAATGTAACAATGATATTTGTTATTTGTACCTGTACTATTTCTCTATACTTTCTATTGTGCTTTTCTATATTCTGTAGTATTTGTCTATACATCATGATTCAGTGTTTTTCTATAGCGCATCTATCTGTTGACAGCTGGTAATTAGATGGGGGACACGCTGGCCCCCTAATCCGTGAAGTAATTAATTATCTACGGCCGTGGCACTTATCGTCTGCGGGGCTCCCTCAATTGTATTGCCCCCCTTATTTGAGAGGTATTAATCGCCTCCCATCCCCATTATCCATGAAGGTGACCGCCTTATATCCCTACGGCCCAATAGTCCGAAGGCCCGTCAGTCCGAAGGCCCATTAGTCCTAAGGCCCGTTAGTCCGAAGGCCCAATAGTCCGAAGGCCCGATAGTCCGAAAACAGATAATATAATTGGGATTTATATGCGAACAGTACTTGAAATGAAACAAACGTTTATTACAGTTTTCGATGCAAAAGATTTGTTGTAAACTTGCTAAGGTATACTTTCATGTATGTGACTATAGAATTGATACGGAAAATGATATGAAACAACGAAATGTAGCGTATTTTCAAAAAGAGCATTATCTTGAAATACATAAACGTATCTGATATTAAAGATGCTCCACCGCCGACAGAGCATAAATGATATTAATCATTTGAACAATAATTGGTGTTTAATCGTGTATATATATGCCTAATTAACACAAAAAATAATATAAAATAATTCATTTCGCCTTTGGTGCATGCGCAATCAGTACTTCATTCCATATAGGATAAAGTGTCACGGAATTTTTTCGGGATGCAATTAATTATTTTTCATATTTTTAACTTGAAGTAAAATTAGAAGCTCAAATTTTTCAATGGTGGTAATGGTGTAAAGTAAGTAACTTTTGTAACTGAAGAAAAATACTAAAACGTCTGCTTGTGTTTTTGTTAGTGAAAAATACCATTTGTCAGTGGTGGAGCATCTTTAAAGAGTATTATTATGTATATGTACAATGCAATCTTGTTTTATATTTCCCCCCAAAAATATCATTATGCGGACCATTTCCATCATTATGGGTAGAATAAACAATTCAAAGAATGGGGAAGTAAAATTAAGTCGTTAAATACATGTAGATATTGTACAATATAACGACGTTTACAGGTATAATAAAAGTCATTTTTTTCGGTAAGATTTGATTATATACATTATTAATTCATGGAGCAATGTTCATTCTAATGCAATACAGTGTACAAAAGGCTAACAATCGGAATTTTAAAGCTTGCATATTTGTAAGATAATCCATAGAATGTATGCTTGTGAGATATCCTATAAAATGTAAGATGCTATTTTTATTTATTTTTTTTATTTTTTTTTTTTATTTTGATGTAATTTTGACCTGGCATTGCTCCATGAAGAAATGACAACTTGCTGTCCATAGAAATTGTCAGATCAGCAGTGCCGAAAAATGTTTTCGTAAAAATATGTTAATTATAACAACTCTGTAACTTGCAATATTTACTAATTTTCGGACTAACGGGCCTCCGGACTATTGGGCCGTAGGGATATAAGGGTGTCATTATAACACATGGCTACATCGGTCTGGAAAATCTGCCAGTGTCCACATCTATATTACACACGGTCAACATTTACTTGTGGCTAATCGTTTTTCTAAGTGTTATGTTTTTAGTGTTATTGTCAATTTTGGTAACCAGAGCCCACCGCTCCTGCAAAGGAGCGGGGTGCTCCTGCAGCGCTCCTGCAGGGCTCCTGCATGTTTGGTATATAAGGGGCACGAAACTGAAGCTCGAGGAGTTCATGTGTTAGCTGGGTTAAATTACGGAGTTCAGGTGTTTGCTGATTTGAATGACGGAGTTCAGGTGTTTCCTGGTTTGAATGACGGAGTTCAGGTGTTAGCTGGGTTAAATGACGGAGTTCATGTGTTTGCTGGTTGGAATGAGTTCAGAAGTTAGCTGGTTTGGACTATTGTTTAAGTGCACGTTTCTATGCTAGAGAGAGCGGAGTGGTTATCCTGTGAACTGTAACTGTATCCTGTAAATGCTATTGTTGCTGAATACACGTGGAACTTTATTACGGCTTTGAATTGTATTTTACTCGACGACCCACTCTACTTTAATCAAAACTCGGGTATTGTGGCGGGTGCCTGACGCTACGTATACCCTATAAGGCATCTACCTAGGGCTGCGGGCTGGGAATACGTATACACGTAACTCTCGCAGTTTTTCGCTATAATTGGTGGCAGCGTAGGGATCAGCTCGCAGTTTTTCGCTACATACCTGTATGTAAGCGTTGCTTCAGTTCAGCAAAAAAAGTCCTGAAATTACCCTTTTTAAATTAATATGAAAAGCTGTATTTCAAGTAAAAATAAAGTTATATTTGTAATTACAACAGTGAAGAGCTCTATGAGAGCTAAATGTTACACCATACCAATGACACTGTAGACATGTTATTTTCAAACACGTGGTGCGACCGTGGTAATCTAACACACAAGTATTCGGAATGAATGCTTTATTTATAGCTATTGCTAAATATAGTAACACGGAAATCCTCTCGTCCATATATAACTGTTGTGTTATCCTGTCTCCCAGTTTAGTTATGTTGTGATGGCAGTTATAGTCTGCTTCATATATCCCTTACCTGGGATATGAATGGCCCTATATTTGCAAATTTCAAGCAAAAGGCTACAACAATAATGCAGGTAAAAAATGTACCTGTAAATATATACTACAGTATATAAGAACAGCCTATATTTGTTCCCCGGTGTTTGTATGAATCTGGTAGGGCAAAAAATATACCAGACAGCACCGGTTATGCAAATTTTGTAATATTGTAGAGGATGAAGCTCACTTTACTTCATCCTCAAGTGTACAGTAAATTCTACTGAAAGAAAAACTTTCTTATCTAAATACAAAATTAATTCTGTGTTTCCAGACTATAAAAATTTAGTAAAGTTATTGTCATCTAATGAACCACAACTTCTGCAGGATTTGGGCCTCTTCATTAAAAAGTCGTTTGAACTGAAGAAAGCAGTCTTGCTGAATGCATAAGTTGTTCTTATTTTATTATTATCATGTTACACATGTAATGTTATCTTTGTAATTTGTTATCGATCCGTGTTTGTGGATGTAAAAATGCAAATCAAATTTATTGAACTGAATTGATTGAATTGTATGACTTCTTTGATCCCCAAAAAGTGGGTGAAAGGAGAACAAACCATATACCCTTTTCATGACTCCTCTACATCGATTGGTTGGTTTTAAATACCAACAGCCTTTAGTCGTTATTGTTATATTTGCTATTCGTTCGTTATTTCAATATTAGTCACAACTGTTGTGTCGCGTTATTTTATATTAACACAACACACTTCATAGTACAATGTGTACATGTTTATTCGCCCAGATCAAAAGAACATAACTATATTTGCAATACACAGGATACAGGGCCTGGGCCCAGTTTCACGAACATTCCTTAAATGTAAGGAATCCGTTAACTTAAAATTCCATATGAATCATTACAGATTTTAAGGAAAGCTAGTTAACTTAAGATGTTTTCCTGAACTGTTATAATGCTTTTCTATGGGGTAGATTACACGTTAAAAATCCCTAAAGGAATGTTCATGAAACTGGGCCCTGGAAAATCGATTGCTATGTTACAAAATATGTAATTTTACAAAAAAGAAAATACGTAATTACTGTGAAATTTTAAACCTTGAAAACCTCAATACCAAATAGCCTAAACCGATATTTTGTTCACTTTTTTTCATAAAAAGACAACATATGTATATCATTTTAGTTTATGCACAAGATTATTGATATATATTTGTCTGTTTGTTTGCAAAGAGTTAAATCATATTTTGCTAACGACACTAATACAACATGAACATTCTTCAACTAACAAAATCCACGATGGTTACCTGTCTTTTATCTTGTTGACGGATCACTCTAAACAAAACACTAATCATGTTTCATAGCAAGAATCATACATATGAAATCTGAGACAGATTCCAACTGTAAATATTGACAAACTTTCACCAAATTCCAAGATTACTGCCTGTCGGTTGATCAGTCCAAAATTCCATATGCGTACCTACATGTAGGTCTCATGGATAATTTACAACGAGGTTTCCCCAAAAGGTGACTGTTGTTTATCATGTTTATCAAACTCAAGTTAGTTATTTTTCAAATTTTGAAGAAAAACGAGCTTTAGCGTGTGTCTTTCCAAACCACTGTAAAGAAAACATATTGTTGTTTCTGTGTAACATTTAGGTATATTTATCTGCTTAAAATGAACCTCTGATACAGTTCCATCGTTGTATTATCCATGTTTATAACGATACACTATACATGTGAAATGCGATAAAGGATAATGATACTATGCATTACGCTATACTGTAAACGCACATATTTAGCGAATTCATATTTTAGCGCTGCTGTGGGAAAAAAATGTTACGCATGATTTATTATCATCGTGGTCTAAGATAGGTTAAGCCAGGTCACTGCAATAGCTAGACAGAAGCAACATACATGAAGCTTGTAATTGGCCCCAAACAAGAATAAGATACATATATTCAAAACTTTTAAATTCGCAACAGATATGACTGTTGCATGTCCAGATAACGTGACAATCTTCTGGTCATTCATGCAAAATTCCGAATGGTTCGAAGTCAATTCTATGTTATCTATTATATCGATGGCTAACGTTATGTGTACAAGTGTGTCTCTCTCGGAAATCGAAGATTGTTTGTTTAGAGTTCATCAGACGATATGGACAATGAATCAGCAAAGTTGGTATACGTGCACATTATTACGATCTGTTGATGATTCGTTGGTAACGACCAGTCTATCCCCACGTACTGATATTGCTCTGGGCTTGTCGATCCCATCCTTTACTGTCAGAAGTTCTCTGATTCGAGTTCCGCAGGCAGATATCTGTACCACATTCTTTGACTTTTGCCCACAAACGTACAGATTCCCGTCGCGGTCGACGTCTATTCCCATCCCAAAGTCGACTACTCCGACCTCCATAACACAAGTCTGTCCACTGCTAGAGAGCTTTGTCACAACGGCATCTTTTGACGTCAAAACGCTTGCAAATGTGATGTTTCTAGTCGGACAGGAGACGAGGTGGTAGCAACCATTAAGAAAACTGTGAACCTTTGTAGCCTTCCCATCCATCTTCCAACTCTGTAAATATCTTTTGGTGTACTCACCAGGAATTTTCCATCTATGGAAGATATGCCATAACAGTCATGTGGGGTTTTTATAACATTTGATAGGGTCAGAGCGGATTGGTGTACATTCACTACATGTATACCCACTTGAGTGTCAGTCACAGCTACAGCTACTTTTCTATCATTCACTAAACACAAATCATGGGGATATCCACCCATTTTCAAAACATCCAAACACTTTCCCTCGGGCGAGAATAACTTCAGACAATCGTGTTGATAATCACTTATTACAATATTTCTGTTCTGCATCAACAGAACTCCTTGAGCAGTACAATTATACTTATCAGTCGGAACCTTTATTAACAGTGTCCTTACTTTCGTGACGCGAATCCAGTCGACAAAATAAATACTTCATCACTCTAAAGCTGTTGTAATTGTCATCACCTTTTAAAGTAAGAATACTATTACAGTTTCTTTTTTTATGCAAATTCTGATAGCCTTTCCCCATGATTCGGCTTCACAAACACTACACCTTCGGATGGCTGCCTTTCTTAGAATATTTCTATTTTTTTGGACAGCTAGCTGGTGACAGTTTCCATAAAGATAACTTGCCTGGAATACTGTTCCCCTTTACTGAAAGTACATGATACAAATGATACATGAATTATATGGTATGTTATATGTGGTTATTACTTTTTTAAGTATCTACAATAACCCCATGCTTTAAGTTACGCAGGACGCTAATGTTTTGTTTTTCAATGATCATATGAGTATATAATGTGGGGAAAATGCCATATCTGTACGAGAACCGAGGTCAGACTCAAGAATTTGGAACCAGACAAAGCAAACCTTTGTTTGTTTGATTAATTAACGTCCTATTAACAGCTATGGTCATGTAAGGACGGCCTCCCATGTATGCGGTGTGTTGCGTGTATGTTGTGCGAGGTGCGTGTTTCAGGAGACTGCGGTATATTCATGTTGTGTCTTCTTGTATAGTGGAACAGTTTGAGAATTGTAGCATGAATGAACATATTAATTTTTACTTACACCGGCGATTCCCTGATCACATCCATCAGTCCTTTGTTAGCACCACGCACTGTAGACCAACTTGTGTACCTGCTACTCCAAAAAGAGAGAGCAGGAGTTAATTGCATTGTATGCTTTATATAATATATTACTGTATTTAACATCGAGAATGTATGTTATTATATTGCTTAAATAAACAAGGTACCTATGGGTCTAAACTGTCACTGGAAAAAAATTACAAATGACCAAATAATGATCAAAAATGTGTTTTCAATACAAACTTTAGTAAACTTTACCCCCTCCTCAAGGGGACACGTTAGACCCAATAACCCCGCACGTGACCTTGGGATTGAACATTTTGGAATTGCTGTCTAGGACCATAGCGTGGGCGAAAAGTTTCCGTATCGAGTCTGTTTGCCTGTTTAACCTAATACAAGGCAAGCTGTGCTAAGGCATTTAGCCCCGCAAATTCCGCATTTATGTAGGTATCTACAAGCGCTGCATTGCTTGCCACGTGAAATCTTGTATAGTGGAACTGTTGCCCTTTTTATAGTGCTATATCTCCCAAAACACGCACTTCACACACGCTACACACTGCAAACATGGGAGGCCGTCCTTGCATGACCCTGACTGTTAATAGGACGTTAAAATTACCAAACAAACGTGAAAATCTGTGACAGATATTTGGGGTCTGTGCCGCAAGACAGCTACGGGCTTCATGCTACAACTCCATTTGGCATTCATCTCAAGGCATCTAACAAGCATGATTCGTCATCAGTAGACGAAAATTTTCATCGTGATACCTGCAGTCTGCGTTTTTAGTTGCTAGGTCTCGTACAAATGATTGATATTTGAGTAATATATGACCTTTGAATATTAACATTATTCTTAGGTGATTTCTTTACGAACTGAAGGTATGGTTGATCGTCTGAAGAATCCCCGACCATTCCCATATGACCATCTGAGTCTTTATCGGTCAATATTGTCATTTCAACAAATTTGTTGGCCAAAATGTGTTGCCAAATAGTTTTTTCGACCATTAAGTGAAGCGGCAGTGATTGAGATTGTTCTTTAGGTTTGTTTGTCAGTTTGAGTTTAACAGCCCACCAACAACAGTTCCACTTTACAAGAAGACATAACACAAACATACTGCTGTCTCCCAAAACACTCAAAACACATTTACTTCACACACACACTGCACACCCCTGTGAGGTAGGCTCTCGGTTCTGTCCCCTGGCGGCCGAGACACACCAAAGTCTATAAAAGTGGTATCCTTCTTTAAATGAATAATTATACATCGGGTAGATGTGTATTATACTAATCCGGAATCTGAGTAACCACTAAATGTTTTCATCCAGTCTAATATTGACATTGAAGATGTAGATTGCATGATTAGTCGATTGTCTTCATAGTTTGCGGTGTATTCACTTACCCATGTTATCCTGAATCGGAATCTCCTCATTAGCATCTTCTGTAAATTAATAATTATCCATTGTAAAGCCTGTTTATCATGCTAACCAATTTTCCGAGTAAATACTTGATTCAATTTCAAATCGATTAGAGTATAAGCGTTTATCTTCGTTCATTAAGGTTAATGGCATCATCATTATCATCTCTATGGTATCCTTCTTGAAATGAATAAATATACATTGGGTAGATGTGTATTATACTAATCCGGAATCTGAGTAACCACTAAATGTTTTCATCCAGTCTAATATTGACATTGAAGATGTAGATTGCATGATTAGTCGATTGTCTTCATAGTTTGCGGTGTATTCACTTACCCATGTTATCCTGAATCGGAATCTCCTCATTAGCATCTTCTGTAAATTAATAATTATCCATTGTAAAGCCTGTTTATCATGCTAACCAATTTTCCGAGTAAATACTTGATTCAATTTCAAATCGATTAGAGTATAAGCGTTTATCTTCGTTCATTAAGGTTAATGGCATCATCATTATCATTTCTATGGTATCCTTCTTGAAATGAATAATTATACATCGGGTAGATGTGTATTATACTAATCCGGAATCTGAGAAAACACTAAAATGTGAATTGAATTCAAGTTAATCACACCAGGAGTGGTATTTTAAAGTACATATAATTGGTAAAATTACGATTTTATATCATATACGTCTCAACTACCCTATTGCTCTACCTATATTGTTCAGATCAGGTGTTACGTCTTGAGGAATTTTCCTATTACTGTCTCTTATATATATTATAATAAGCGTAAATTATGTTGGCCAATAGCAGAGAGATTGTATAAGTGTAAATCCCATTACCACTGTCGCTTTCCGACGGGATGTAATCATTATCTCTGTCGTCGTCAAAATCCTCTTCTTCAAAATCAGAATCTGTAAAATCATAATAATATTCATTAAACACAATAAGTTTCATTTGTAAATATTAAGCTCTGATTGACCAGAAAATATATTATATCTTAAAATGCTCTTTTGTCGGTTCTGTATTCTAGCATTTTGTTAATTGTGTTAATTTGTTATATGTTGTATTACAGTAGATAGTCATTATGATTATTAATGTTGAATACTCTATTGCATACAGGGTACACATATCGAGTGTAGAAGACATTTTTTCCACATGTTCATGTGAACATTGGTGCAATACGAAGTTGCTTCAAACTAGTACAACGCCAGATACTGGTGCAAGGAAACAAAACTCCTGATTAAGACAGAATATTAATGTCCATATAAATAAAACAATACTACCTTCCATCTTTCTTTGCAGTTGGAACCGTTGATGTCTCCACCCCCCACGACCATCGTACTTAATCTGCGGTCTTGGTAGACCTGATTTGAAGATTTTGTCTGCAAAATAAGAATATGTAAGTAAGCATGTATGCTAGTCTTAAATGTGTGATGGGTGAATAGATCAATTTTCTAAAGGTATCAGACAAAAAATACATACTAGTTGTTCTCTCTACCGGGGGAAGGATCAATCCCGTAGCCTTCTTCACTTGTCCAGATGATCTGTAAAATTATACATACATTATATTTCAAGCATTGTAACTTGAGTTTAGATAGGTGATTTGTTTCATCACTTAGTATTTCATAATGCATGTGTCGTAAATTGCAGTAAGTAAGGGTTACTTTTTTGTAGGAATATTGGCATTGAGTAAATATCAAAGAAGTTGACAGCATTTACTACGCGTCATTTATTCGGTGCATTTCGGTTGTGTCGGAGTTTTAATCGTATTAATGGTATGGTATTCCTCCAAATTTTACTTAATTTACATTTTGCATTCATTATCCTGGCTAGTTCTATTTATAAATTCTTGAAACTTACTTTATCCTCCACGGATAATCCATCCGTGCCCCTCTATTGTAGCTGTAGGTGATCTCCTCACCTACAGCTATGGGCTTCAAAGCCCAGAAGGAGACGGTCGGCACGTTGTTTATTTCTACAACCTTCATGAAAGCGTTAGACTGATTATGGCCATCATTAGCCATTCGTCCGATCGTGCCATCATCCTCGTCACTATCTATCCTGTATATTCAAAAATATTTCAGGAATTAGGGTCAGGTTTAGCTTTACCGTCAATTAACACCAGAATTCACTAGATGATATTCTATTCAAAGTTACTTTCAACATAAACATTATGTCAACAAAGCTACCATTATTAATTACTTCATATAACTTAAAATTAATTAATAGCTGGTTTTTTTATCTTACATTTCGGTTCATAAACTAGCTCATATTATTTAGGCTTTCTTCGAGTTCACATCCCAAGTTCTGATGAAGTCTTTATGACAGACACGATCGTCTTAAGCATTTTGTTTTGACCTTACCATCTAATCGAACTTTGGTGTGATGAATTTAATGAAAAGAATTACCAGAAAGTTTTCCCTTTATGGGATATCTCCATCACGTAGGGGCCATAACCAGGATCCTGATAGCATCTTTTGCCCTTATATACAAATAGGAAGTCCCCCTTCCTTAAAGCTTTTCTAGCGAAAACACCACTTCCTATAATTAAAATTTGACAACATTTACTATGTCATCACTGAACTATATATTTCAGTATCGTTCTTATTTCCGTTTGCATTCTGGCCAATTATTACTCGTCTTCATTTATATGCACATTTCAAATTTTCCGTGACCGGATCTTTTATTGAATAATTTTGCCGTCGGTGGAGAAAACCATTTTTTGTTCATTTTATTCAATGATCTGCATTTTATGTTCTAAATTTATTTGCAATATATGAATTTAAATTTTGAGGAATCCATACCTTTTTCATGACTAGAAAATTTAATCTCAAACCAAGGAGGATCTTCGTCATAGGCGAATTTCCTTAGAAGACTTTTTTGGTCCACACGTTTTCTGTACAAGAATTAGTGATCAGTAGACATATTGATACCATTAAGTTTAAAGATTTGCGAACAAATTTCTCGAGGATTAATGTGGCAAATGATATGTTACATACTATAAAAACAAAATCATTATAGTACGGACCATACTATACTACAAATAGCATTGCTCAAGAGTAGTATTGTACATCAAACATAATAACGTACTATGCAAAGTAGGCTAAGTAATAAACAACTTAGGTTGGACAAAAATTGTAACAAAGGTGTATCAACTGAATTATGTTCTTCGCCTACGTCTACTCAAATCCCGCCATGGCAACACCTCGTTTTCGATCAAAATCCAAGATGGCCGCCACTACATGTTTTCAAATACGGTAATGGCAGACATCTCATCTTGTAAATATAAGGTTTGATTATAATGAGAATTTAATTATCTATCCCATTATTTTTCAGATTCTGTGAAAGAAGACCAAATAGATATGATTCTTTATTAAAACTGAAGGGAATGACGAGTGCATCTAAAAGATTTTCAAAAGTATAAAGAAGGTTCTGAACCTCTTGACATTCCCACAGCTCATGTATAATAGTCTCAGTTTCAGAATTACAGAGAGAACACATAATGGAGAAATGACAACGTGAGATTTAAAAAGTAGAGAGTTTGTAGTAAGAATATGATGATTCACTGTATACTGAAACCATTGAAGCTTTGTATTTTTAGTGATAGTGAACGGAAGTTTGAAAATTTTATTCCAAGTAGGATTGTCAAAGTCAAAAGTCTTATTCCATTTTTTCTGTCCAGTTGGAATTACATTAGTTTTAAATAGAAAGTTGTAAAAGTGTTTAGATCCTTTGGACTTCATTAGAAATTATTCCAGGTTGATTCGAATGTAAGGATATACAACATTAGCGTTTGGGAGAGCTGCATTTGCGCAATATTTCTTGACTGCGGATAACACACTTAGATAATGTAGAAAATTACTGTGAATTTGATATTTTTGAGTAAATTCATTAAAGGTAAAAAAAAAGTAGGGTTAGAACCAGAAATAAATATGTTCTAGTAAGGCAATTAAAAGTGACTATTTGTATACACAACTATTCCAAATAATCGTAAAAGCAGCCAACAAATCTGTTGACCTCAAAAATTTTTTGATGTTCACATATAAAGAGATAAACACATTTTTCAATATTAACAAATGAGTTTAATTGTACACTGAAAACGTAATAAAATAATGTACAATGATTGTAACGTTCAACATTTCAGTTTTCTGTTCTTACGACAGCAGTATTCAGTTAATTTCTTAGTTCAGTTCTCTGTTCTAACCAGTTTTATTCATTTCTTTCATCACTGTGATCAATATCGTCATCATCACAGCTCTCTGAGGGAGGAACATTTAGTCATGTGATGCCCATACATTGTCCGCACGTTGGAGTACACAGCAGGCCATTTTTGCAACAGGTGCATACCTTTTTGTTGCATTTTCCACTACAGTTGCACCTGATAATAGTGAGGAGATTCTCCGGCGCAGCATATTAAGTCATCCGGATTGGATGTAGACCGTCAGAATATTTTGTCCATCCCCAATCTTTAAGGTCATGTCCCTGCCAAACATGCACCTGGTGATAAGCCTGATAACTGTGCAGGATGGCATGATGGTTAGGTTGTGATCCAAAGCATCAGGATAGACGTCCTTATGTTTGTCAGCATTTTTAATGTCATATCGTATGTAGATGCCTACAATTTTATAAGCTCATCTATATCATCTGAATCGTTTTTCATCTTAGTGTGTGCATCTTGAATGATCTGCTTCAAGTTCGACTTGAGCGTCACGATGAGTGGCCTCTGCTTTGATGATGTGATGGAACCTCTGTCACCATAATGTGCGTACAGTTGGCGTTGGAGTGACTTCCAGGAATACACCTCACCATCACCAGACATTACCATTATCTTTATTATATAAAGTTCATCTAATGTTATTATTTCATCATCATTGTTTTCAAGATATTCTATAATATGTACAAATGCTAATTGCTTTTCTTCGTTAAATGTTCCGCTAGGACGTCCTCTCTTGTTTGGTGGTTCCTCTTTTACAAATTGGGAATCCAAATGACGCGATGTAATGAATAACTGGAAGCATCTTCGATGGTATATAGCTTCTTCTGTCGGTAAGTCGTGGATACAAGAAAGTCTATCTTTAACCTGCTTTGCCCATTCATCTGCCCGATTTGCACAGCGTTCCAGAAACGTTTTCTGTACGTTTAACACCATCACATGACTGAACTCATATTCAACGCGTTTAGGACAACGTCTAGTCTTTCCTTATCAACATATTTGCCACAAAGATAGCAGTCAGTTCGGAATGAAAATGGTGTAACCTCCGATCGAAGTTTTTAGCTGAATGCTGGAGTTCATCATGATATTTCCTTTTTTTTCTGATTTTTTTTTAATTTTCATCAAAGACATGAATTGGCAAAGGTCATTCCGGATTTAGTTCGTTATATTGTTCTGTGTATTCATTGAAATTTTCGCGAGACCTTTTCGTCCAACAGATTGAAATTCTCCGTCAGATATCACTTCACCACACAGTATACAAGTAGGTTGTGACGACAAAATTACCCATTTATAATTCTGAAACGAAAATAAATCAACTATTATATGGTTTGTGCATAAATGAATATTTCATACTTAGCTTTTCATAACGAAACAAGGCTGCAAAACGAAGAGAAATAACTGCAAAAATACCGAATGAGTAGAATCTAGTAAAAAAAATACGCTGAAAGTGGAATATTTTGATGTTGATATTGAGCCCAACCGCTTAAGTTTGTTTCGTATCACTCTCCTATTGTCACCAAAGGATCCGCCATCACCAATTCCATCCAAATTGACATCTAAACATATCTATAGGTCGCTTACTTCCAGAATTATGAGCATACCAAAAGTTGATCAGACTTAACGGCAGCCATCTTGGATTTGTGTCGAAAACGAGGCATTGCCATGCAGGGATTCGAGTAGACTTTTTTGTTGTTAGATGAACATATACCTTACGTAAATCAGTTGAGAAACCTTTGTTAGAATTTTTGTCCAACTTCTTATAGGGAAAAAATGCATTGCCTAGCCAAAAGAGGATTTTGGTCCATACGTTTACGACACAACAATCGAAGACCATCCGATGATTGAGAGGCTTATATCGCTAAATATATAAAAGGTGCAATATCAATATTATCACAGACGTGAGGTATTATCATTTTTAGGGAGGAGAAATACGAGAGAGAGCTTACCTATCGTCCATCTTTTCCTCTTCTCCAACAAAGAAATAATTACCAAATACAAGTAGCTGTGGTCACCTATAAAGAATAACAATATTTTACAAAATATAAGTCATATCTATAATATGATTACATATCTATGTTCAGTAAGTCATAACAAAGAAAATAAGACCAATTACAAGTAGCTGTGATCAACTATAACGAAATTCAGCCATTTTATGATATGACACAATTTTGTCATTTTCGCGTCAAATTGGGGTTTGATGAATAACAATATTTTACAAAATATAAGTCATATCTATAATATGATTACATATCTATGTTCAGTAAGTCATAACAAAGAAAATAAGACCAATTACAAGTAGCTGTGATCAACTATAACGAAATTCAGCCATTTTATGATATGACACAATTTTGTCATTTTCGCGTCAAATTGGGGTTTGATGAATAACAATATTTTACAAAATATAAGTCATATCTATAATATGATTACATATCTATGTTCAGTAAGTCATAACAAAGAAAATAAGACCAATTACAAGTAGCTGTGATCAACTATAACGAAATTCAGCCATTTTATGATATGACACAATTTTGTCATTTTCGCGTCAAATTGGGGTTTGATGAATAACAATATTTTACAAAATATAAGTCAGTATCTCTATAATATGATTACATATCTTGTTCTGTTCTTGCTATAAACATTAAAAAAAATGACATGTTAGTTCCTTAACAGAATGTACCAACCTTATAGGCATCTTTTTGCTTATGAATTTCTTGGCTGTGGTACCTATTGTCACTTTCCATTTGTCATATAACCCTTCTGGCCTTTAGAAATTCTGATTTATTTTTTACTGATAACGGAGGATCATTCAATGCATTTTGCTAACTTGGGTTACAAATTCAATATTCCATTTTGAGATTATCAGAATACAATAGTTATTCATATGAGAAAATGAGATTTTTGTTATAAGTGTCCTAAATTATGTACCATTTTCTTCCAGGTCTTCTTCCAGGACTTGTTCTGTTCTTGCTATAAACATTAAAAAAAATGACATGTTAGTTCCTTAACAGAATGTACCAACCTTATAGGCATCTTTTTGCTTATGAATTTCTTGGCTGTGGTACCTATTGTCACTTTCCATTTGTCATATAACCCTTCTGGCCTTTAGAAATTCTGATTTATTTTTTACTGATAACGGAGGATCATTCAATGCATTTTGCTAACTTGGGTTACAAATTCAATATTCCATTTTGAGATTATCAGAATACAATAGTTATTCATATGAGAAAATGAGATTTTTGTTATAAGTGTCCTAAATTATGTACCATTTTCTTCCAGGTCTTCTTCCAGGACTTGTTCTGTTCTTGCTAGAAACATTAAAAAAAATGACATGTTAGTTCCTTAACAGAATGTACCAACCTTATAGGCATCTTTTTGCTTATTGCATTTGCGTCCCGATACATGAATTTCTTGGCTGTGGTACCTATTGTCACTTTCCATTTGTCATATAACCCTTCTGGCCTTTAGAAATCCTGATTTATTTCTAACTGATATCGGGCGATTACATAATGCATTATGCTTAAGGGATTGGAAAATTAATATTCTATTTTGAATTTATCAGCATACCTTCTTTTAACAGCTTGAATGCGCGCCGGCTTTCCTCTTTCTTTTTCTTTATAATATAATATTTTTCCTGGGTGGCTGTTGAGTGTGTCATATGCCCGGCAACTGCTTTTCTGTCCGCATCACAGAGTTCTGATATCTACAGAGGAATATTGCATTATTCGAAAAAAAATATATTAATATTATTATGTCAGAGATTCATCACTTTGTACAAAATGAGGAATTTTTTTTTCAACTTCTATATGCTTTATACAGCAATATAGTTGTCAAGAAAGGTAGACATTATATACACTAGAAGATTCCTTGGTTCTATAAATGTTAGCATTTCGATTTATTGTGTCTTCAATACATAATTAGTATTGTTAACAGCTAGCGAAAGTGTTATAAAAAGTTGTTCTGTGAATTGTGTAAAATATTACCGAAGTCGCTGAGAACTTCCTCAGTGACGTCACCGTGCTGGAGTCAGACTCTCGGTACCCAACCAGCCGCAGACATCTCCGGACGTCGTTGTTTATCGTGGATGATGTCATCGGCTGCCCGGATGACGTCAAGAAGAAAGCAGTGCTAGAGGACTGTGGCCGGTGGCAATCATATTCCTCCATAGCCTTATAATCCGATATGGATGCCATGATGTTTAGCGAACCGAACTTGGTTGCGGTTTTGTGTTGTTGAACCTAATGATAAATACATATTGTATTACGTATCATCAGTGGCACACACGCACACACACACACACGCACACACCAGGTACACACGTTTGCATAACAAAAATATGAAGTTGCACCATTTTCTAATATGGCCTATTGAGAGTTGGTTTTAATATTTTTATAAGCTGATTCTCTTTGTTTTCCAACAAAACAGTGTCTGAAGAATGTAATTGATATAAAGGTATAACATTAAATTGATCACCTGCACAACCATATATATGCTTATTGACATCTTAATTACGTGGAGAAACCGTTCTTGTTTGTTGCCTATGAACAGTCATACGTGTTCAAAGTTCATTACTAGTTTGGCCAATGTAAAAATCACCACAACGAGAACAAATTATAGCATATATCACACACTTCGATTTGCAATTCATGTTTGCTTTTACAGTAAAATGCAAGCCATTTTTAAACACATATGTAGTACATTCAATAATAATTGGACATGTACTGCATCTAGGTGTCTTACATTTCGACACCACGGGGTCAGCAATAGAGTTATTGCACTTGGAACTTGTTAACATTTGTTTTAAATTTTTAGGTTTCTTCTTCTTTGCAAAATGGTATGGTTTTCAAAAATCTTTCTCATACGATCACTACTTTGCATTAACTCATTACATTTATTTTTAATCACAGGAAAAAAATTGAAATTTATTGGGTTGAAAGTAGAAACAAAAGGAATCAAAGCCGTATTAACTTTATGTTCATGTATACGGGATGTAAAAGGTCCCTTTTCAATTGCCTTTTTAATACCATGCTCTATTACCTAAACAGGATAACATTGAGCCTTAAGAAATTGTTGTAACTGACCAAGTCTAATATCTTGTATTTTCTTCTCACTAACAATTGTAATAATTCTTGAGGCGAGATTAAAAGGAATATTCACTTTAGTATGCTTACTGTGATTAGAATAAAAATTCAGGTAATTGTGTAATTTTAATTATAGGTAATAATGTATATATATATATATACATGTGTATATATAAGTTGAAAATAAGTTTGTAATTTGTCTTTATGTACCTTAATAGTGTACAGGTTTCGCTCAAGTTTTGCTTTGGCGAAATCGTCTTTAGTCATATTAATAATGGATCCAGTCCTCTGCCCGTTTCCAACCAGGAGGAGAAAGATGGCCTTACTTCTAGTAGACACAAGGTCTTCTGTCATGAGTCCGTTGAGCTTTTGGACGGCCGCGTTCACTACCTCCTTTGGAATCATAGTTTCTGAAATATTTCAGATCACAGGTCAAGATTATAAGATAACAGCAAAAACAGTTTACCGTACAGAAAATTTCCTTTCGAAGTTACAAGAAGAAATATGTCACAATCAACAACCGTTCATGTGAGAAAACGTTGCTGTAATTAGTGACAGTTAATACTTCTTGTATGTACCTTCGTTCTGCTGTACTAAATTCATTTCAAAAACTAGGTATTACTGTAAGAAGGATAAGCTTTTATTATAGGTTCATTGCACAGTATCTTTCCTTATCACGGAAATTTGCATGTGTAAAGGCGGGTAATACCTTCTTGTTGTTCTTTTAGCAGGGCTACACGTTTAGCCCTGCTTTTGGATACTGTTTTTAGCCATGTATCGATACTCGTCAATATTACTCTTATGTCGTCTACTACGATTTCTTCTTTCTGTAAAATAAAAGATAACCTGATTATTCTGAATATTTTACTCATTCTATTTTTTTGTTTATTGTAATTTCTCATTTAAATATAATTCCAAAAACTGTCCATAATCTCAATGTCTTTAAGAAAATAACTTTTCATACTTTACAGTAAGTATTTAGTATCTTGAGCAAGATGAAATTATATATCAGTAAGTTTTTTCAGCTTTCGTGTCAGAGTTACAATAAGTTTGGTTTCTGGTTTGGACATGGTGGTTAATGCACATATACTTTCTATTTGGTATGGTACGTGCACATCTAACATTTATGTGGTATGGTAAGTGCACATTTGATATCGCTAATCTCATTTCTACATGGTATGATAAGGTCACATATGATATATATTTGGTATGGTAAGTGCACATTCGATTTCCCTGTAGTATGGTAAGTGCATATCAATCTAATTATAAAGATAGTATTAAAGGATTTAGGCCACTATTTTTGTTTGTTTTAAAATTACAAACAAAACATGTTACAAAGTTATGTAAAAAGCAAACTTGCTCTTCCACAAAATTCTTATACGCGATTTCAGCTAATTCAAGGCAATCAGGGATGCCGTGAGGCTTGGCATAATATTTTAATGAGCTTTAATGAGCGGTCACGTGACAATATGACATCACAAGTGCAAACTCTCACGACACGGCCCGCCTACTGAGTACTATAGTTCCGTAGCGTTTGACAGCTTACTTCAATAACTCCAAACAACTTTTTTACAACATGGAAACCAATGCCAACGAAATTCCCGACGTCAACAACGTTTTCAAGTTCGACCCATACCAGTTTGAACCACTGAGAGTGATAGACAGAATTCGGATTCAGAGGACTCTGACAATCTGTGATGGGCAGATAAGGCTTGAATACACGCCGCGTATAATCTATCCAAATTTGGCGGTATGGCTTCTCCTTTGGAAAACTGAAAAAAATTATCTTTTTTCCTCCTTTCTTGTTCTTGTGGTTATAACAACCAAACGCCGCACAAGAAACCATGACGACAATGTTTGACAAGTGTCTCGGATTGTCAAAACTATGCTAATAATAGAGGCGGTCTTCAATATCGTGGGAGCGTCTATGTAAAGATGGCGGCGTCCATTCACTGGTAACGTCACATGCCAATCAGCCTCGATCCCGCCCAAATTTATGCATATTCAGAGGCTTGCTCAGATCAGACGTCTGTCTGGTATACCAGTTACAAGGGACTCGCGGAAACAGCATATCGGATTTAATTTCATTATTGCATCATAATAGAGCAAAATACAGCTTTTTATAAAACCGTGGCCTTAATCCTTTAATGCTCTACATTGTAAGAATATTCCACTATCAATCTATTTACCCTCAGTGCAAGAGAGCGCTCTGTAATAAGGTAATTCAGGAATAGCTTGAGCGCATGGAGCTGAGAGTTGAGGCTCCCCGGGGCTCTTTTCCCCCCCTGGACCAGTTCAAAAGTTGGTAAAAACCACCGTTCCAGCCTTTTGACTGCTCTTTCCTCGTCAGATTCGCCTGGATGAAAAATGCTCATCAGTTATAATGCAATCAAAATCCGTATGATAAACACGTCCTATTAATGTATATGCTATATAACAACATTTCTCAGAAACTCAGAATGCAACAGTTTCAATATGGTAGCGATCTCGTTTAAGTACGATAGTTTCACTTTCATTTGATTGTGACGCCATACCTTATAATGGAATTGACTTTCTTTTACTACGTCATTTTTATTTTTTTCAAAACCGACGCATAAAGAAGCTATTAATTTTATCTGCGTGGATCATCTTTAGGCACTATTCCTAACCTAATCCATTTATATTGCGAATCAAAGATTACATTCATACGTTGCAAGGGTACAGATATTTCAGTACAGCATATATATTGAAGCATATATATTGAAGATAATTACCGCTTTTTAAAGCTTCTACCCATCCGCCTTCGTATTGCTGAAAAATCTTTTTAATAAAAGACTCATACATGGCAGCAGTGGTTTTCCCCCTACTGCCGCCTGTTGGGCTCGCCAGATAGGTTCGGAATTCGCTGTAATCGTCTAAAATGTAACCAAATATATGTAAATTTAATGATCATTACCACTCGAGGAAGCATTATAGAATCCCTCGAATATATCTCTTACATAGCTTGAATACAGGTTGGCCTAACCAAGACGTACTTATTAGGTAATTTTTAATTTTCTCAAACTCATCTGAAATGGAACAATAGCTAGGTTTGCTCACTCATACAAATACCGAATGTTAAAGGAAAGAGATCAATCAAGCTTATTAATATAATTGCTAGTTATAATCAAAGAAAGTTTTCCTATAGTTGTGCCTTACGGAATGAATGGCATTTCAAGCAAAACGTTTGTCTTGTTTCCTGATTTTGATAAAAAAGGATAAACTTCCCATTAAGTTAATAAATGTTATATAGCACACCACACCTTTTTGTTCCGGACCTGCCTTTCCTTTTTTTTGAAGTAGCTGGGCTCTCTGGTGGCCGTCAAACTTGTGATGTTTTCGTAGGTGAACGGATACTTGCTTTATTCTGAGGAAACATCCTGCCACAGGGCAAGGCTTCCTTGTATCGTCCGTTTGGCTGACAAACCAATTTAAAATTCCATTTAAACATGGATTTAGTAAAGCTATACAAGATATAATGTTACTTGTTGGTGATGAACTGACAGACTAAACCGAGATGATTTTTCAAATATTGAATGTTTTTAATTTCAAATATCGTTTCAAAACACTCCATTATTTTAACACTTTGAATGAATCTTCGATCGCACATTTGCAGAGCTTACATGCAATTATTTCTAAATATATTCACGAAAAAGTTACTTTCAGCATACATGAGATCCATTAAAGAGATAGAATATGGTATATGTTATCTTTGCTCTCTTCGTCAAAATATCTACGATGGATGAATATATTTGCACCCAATAACTTAAAAAACAAACTTTTCTATTGTACTTTGCTTTTATAAAATAAGGCTTACTCCAACTGCCGCCATTTTGAAGAGTTTTCCTTGCTCCACGAGTGTTTCCGCCGGAGATGGTCCGCTACACACGTGAACTCCAGAAAACACTCTGGACAAGTGGCTAAAATAAGAGCAAATTTTGATACTGCACGTAAAAACATGATATCAAAAAGCCAATGCAAAAAACGGTATGATCATCAAATGATTTGTCTTAACCATTTTGCATCACATCAAATATTGAAACTGAATGTATTGATTGAATGATTAGTCATTTGTCTTCCCTTACCTTTTTTTGTGCCTTTCTTTTTTTTTGGTCGGCTCGGTAAGTAGAGACTGTGCTTCTGTAAAAATATATAATGTTTTTGAGTAACCACTAAATGTTTTCATCAATGCTTATTGACAATTTGAATTTGTTTGTTTGATTTGTTTGATTTTTTAAAGTCCTCATCAACAGCTAATGGTCATGTAAATGACGGCCTCCCATGCATGCGGTGTGTTGCGTGTATGCATGTTGTGCAGAGTTGAGTGTACTGGGAGACTGCCGGTATTGTTCCTGTTGAGTCATCTTGTAAAGAGTTGTTGCCAACTTTTAGTAGATGTCTATAGACACTGAACATCCGCCGCGTTTATTCAAGCAATTTCACTACACGGTTACATGCACAAGACACAACACACCCCACCCCCCCCCCCCCCAACAACACACCACACCCCCCCTGGGTCGAACCATTATACATTGACAACGGGCGTTAATCCTCGAACCAGCGACGTTTCCCACTCCATGTATGCTGAAACGTAAGGCAGGAGCAAGGAATTGCAACTACCACTGTTTCATTGACTGCGGTGTACTCACTTACCCTTTGTGTCTCGGCCAGGGAATCTCCTAATCCCCAGAGCCTTCTGTACTCAAAACAGGGGCTGAACGCTTCAACCTCAAGGCCAAAAGTGAGGCGGTTTGTATATAGCGTTTATCTTCGTTCATTAAGGTTAAAGATCATCAAGTATTCAGGAAAAGTATCCTTCTTGAAATGATAAGAATTACCTAAATGATAGGTACGCCTTTTACGATGCATTGGAATAGGGGCAACCAACTACAATGTTTACAACGTTCATTCCAGTCTAAATATTGACATTGAAGATGTAGATTGCATGATTAGTCGATTGTCTTCATAGTTTGCGGTGTATTCACTTACCCATGTTATCCTGAATCGGAATCTCCTCATTAGCATCTTCTGTAAATTAATAATTATCCATTGTAAAGCCTGTTTATCATGCTAACCAATTTTCCGAGTAAATACTTGATTCAATTTCAAATCGATTAGAGTATAAGCGTTTATCTTCGTTCATTAAGGTTAATGGCATCATCATTATCATCTCTATGGTATCCTTCTTGAAATGAATAATTATACATCGGGTAGATGTGTATTATACTAATCCGGAATCTGAGTTAAAAACACTAAAATGTGAATTGAATTCAAGTTAATCACATCCAGGAGTGATATTTTAAAGTAAATATAATTGGTAATATCACGATTCTACATCCAATACGTCTCAAGTACCCTATTGCTCTAACCTAATATTGTTCAGATCAGGTTGTTACGTCTTGAGGAATTTTCCTGTTACTGTCTATTTATATATATTATAATAAGCGTAAATTATGTTGGTCCACAATAGCAGAGAGATTGTTGTAAGTGTAAATCCCATTCCCACTGTCGCTTTCGGACGGGGATATAGTGGACATCCCTGTCGTCATCGAAAAAATAAAAAAAATAAAAAAATAAAAATCTTCTTCTTCAAAAATCAGAATGTGTAAAATCATATTTATATTAATTTTAAACACAATATAAGTTTCATTTGTAAACATTAAGCTCTGATTGACACCAGAAAATATATTATATCTTAAATGCTCTTTTGTCGGCTCTGTATTCAAGCATTTTGTTAATTGTGTTATATTTGTTATTTGTTGTATTACAGTAGATAGTCATTATGATTATTAATGTTGAATTACCGTCTATTGCATAACAGGGTACACATATCGAGTGTAGAAGACCATTTTTTCCACATGTTCATGGGAACGTTGGTGCAATACGAAGTTGCTTCAAACTAGTACAACGCCAGATACTAGTGCAAGGAAACAAAAGTCCTGATTTAAGGCAGAATATTAACGTCCATATAAATAAAACAATACTACCTTCCATCTTTCTTTGTAATTGTGGAGACTTTGATATCTTCAACCTCCCCGACCATCGTACTCAATCTCTCGGTCTTTGGCAATTCTGATTTGAAGATTTTGTCTGCAAAATAAGAATATGTAGGTAAGCATGTATGCTAGTCTTAAATGTGTTGATGGTGGTGAATAGATCAATTTTCTAAAAGGCTATTGGACAAAAAATACATACTAGTTGAACTCTTTGTACCGGGGGGCGGATCAACCCCGTGTAGCCTTCTTCCACTGGACTGTCCAGTAGACATTATTATGCCGATGTATCTGTTTATAAGTATACATACATTATATTTCATTAAGGCATGTGTATCTTGAGTTTAAGGGATAGGCCGATTTGTAGGAATATTGGCATTGAGTAAATATCAAAGAAGTTGACAGCATTTACTACGCGTCATTTATTCGGTTACATTTCGGTTGTGTCGGAGTTTTAATCGTATTGAATGGTATGGTATTTCCTCCAAATTTTATATTAATTTACATACTTGCATTCATTATTATTAGCTAATTATATTTATAGAATTTCTTGATACACTTAGCTTTATCCTCCACGGATATTCCATTCGTGCAAATACATATTGTAAACTGTAGGTGATCTCTCGCCTACAGCTATGGGCTTAGCTCAGCATAAACGGGAGGGGTGACGGACTGGTACTTCGCCCGTTTTGTCAGTATAATGTGACCGTTGGTCAGATAATGTGACCTGTGGTTGGGGGGGAGGGGGGGGTGTGTTGCTTGGTGTCATTCGGCCGGCATGCTTCAGTGATATAAACAATATAAAAAGGGCAATAGTTTCCTCTAGACAAGAAGACAACTGCGATGATTATTACCAGCAGTCCACCCCAAAAAACACACAACTAGACAAAACGCATTTCACGCAAACAACACCCACACCGCCCAAACAATTGGGAGACCGTCATTACAGGACCATAGGCTGTTAATTAGGAAACGTTAATTAATCATGACAAACATAGACAAAACAAACCAAACTGACCAAATATGTCGATGGGCAGAAGGCTTGTAATACCACGCCGGCGTATAATTTAATCCAAAATTTGGAGGTATGCGCTTCTCTCCTGTGAGAATATTGAATTTTTTTTTTTTAATCCTTTTTTCCACCTTTCCTTGTTTCTTGTGGTTTATTAACATACCAAAACCGCCGCAATACAAGATAACCATAGAAACGACATAGTTTGAACTAAAGTGTACTCCGATTGTCAAAACTTATGCTATAATATAAATAATGCTACACGAGCCGCGGAGCGGGTACTGAGGGGGGGGGGAGGTCTAATTTGGTTTTCAGTTTGGTAATTCAGCGCTCTCTTCCCGCCTCGAAGGTCCTGCTCCACAAACAAATATGGGACATCGGTTCTCCTCTTTATTTAGCTTTTCCCACAATTACATTCCCCCTTTCTTTCTTCACAAAAAAAACAAACAAAAAAAAAAAAAAAAAAAAAAAAAAAACAACCAAAAAAACTTTTTCTTTTGTATACACAATATTGTAAAGACAACACTAACCTGACCGAAGGTCCTCTCCCGGCGCGAGTCTTGGTTTGCACTCGGCTACGGATCTCGGTATAATTTACCCTCATACGAGCTGAGCTGGGCCTAAAAAGCAAAATAGGGGCTAAGAGCGAAGAATGGGCGTCCGTCCCCATTCACTGGTGACTGTCACCTGCCAAACAGCCTCTGATTCCCGCCCAAAAAAAAAATTGCATATACAGAGGCTTGCTCAGCATAAGACACGTCTTGTCAGGTATACCAGTGTACAAGGGACTCGCGGAAACATTAGAATCGGAATTTAATTACATTATTGCAATCATAATATCGCAAAATACAGCTTCAAATAAACCGTCGCCTTAAATCCCCATTAATGTATTCCTACGTTGTAAGGAATATTCATACTATCATATTCCATTTACCCTCAGTTCCTTATAGTTGCGCTCTGTTTTAAGGACTGTAAATTAAGAAAAATAGTTTCTCACGCGCATAGGAGCTGTGAATACACGCTCGAGGCCCGGGGCGCTTTTTCCGCCCTCATGAACCAGACTGTAAAGTGGGTTTTTGGGTCATTTAATACCCAGCTTTCCAGCCTTTTTTCACGGGTTCTTTTCGTCGTCAGATTCACCTGATGAAAATGCTCATCAGTTTATATTGCAATCAAAATCAGTTATTGATCAACACGTCCATATTAATCGTCCTGCAGGTAGAGGCGTTAAGATTTGAACCTGCCTGCCCCTATTTGAATGGACTCGTATAAGGCGGACTAAATTATATGGATCTTATCTTTTCCCTTCTGTCTTCCAAACAGACTTTATGTTATATTAAAAGATCTTTCTCCCTAATGCCTCCCTTGGACTGCCCCCTTCACTTTTGGCCTTGTGTAGAGCGTTAGACCCTCGTGAGGAATGGCTCTTGGTTCTGTACACCTGGCCCCCGAGGACACACCAAAGTCTATATAATAGTAGGTAGTTTCTTGCAGTGCCTGCCTTAGCGCTACGCATACAGGGAGCAGCTGGAAGACTGGTTTCGCCAGTTGTCAATATATATGTGACCGCGGTGGTGTGTGATGCTTAGTGTCTTTGTCTAGGCATGAGCTTCCAGTGATATTGCACTATAAAATAAAGGGCAAACAAGTTCCACTATTCATGATGAGACCAACAAACGAATACACTCGCAGTCTCCAAAAACTCGCACCTCGCACAATCATACACGCAGCACACCGCCCATACATGGGGAGGCCGTCCATGACATGACCCAAAGCTGTTAATAGGGACGATAATTAATCAAAACAAACAAACAAGAATTCTCGCGCCCCCGTGGCTCTTTGCCCCTCATGAACCAGCTTGAAAAGTTGGTTAATAACCACTCTTTCCATCATTCTTGGACGCGGTCTTTCGTCGTCAGATTCGCCTATGGCATGGATGAAAAAAAGCTCATCAGTTATACATGCAATCAAAATTCCGTCTATGATAAACACCGTCCTATTAATGTATATGCATATACATAGCAGCATCTTCCTCAAAGAAAATCTGGTAGAATGCAACAGTTTTGTCGACTATGGCAGCGATCTCGTTTAAAAGAAGCTCCACACGCTGACACAAAATGGTTAAATTTTCACATATCAAAAAAGCAGAGCAGGACGATTTAGTATTTTTTATTCCAGTTACAAAATGTTAACTTACTTTCTTACACCATTACCACCATTGGCAACAGTTTAAAAAAGCTTCTAATTTTACTTAAGTTCAAATTACAAAAAATATTTAATTGGCATCCCGAAAAAATCTCCGTTGGCACTAAGTCCTATATATAAATGAAGTACAGATTGCGCATGCACCAAAAGGCAAAACAACCATTAATTATATTTATGTATTTTTTGTGTTAATTAGAATCTATATATCACACGATTAAAACATCAATTAGTGTTCCAAGTTAGTATTATCATATATGCTCAGTCGGCGGGGTGAGCAGCGTTTAGTACGAATAGTTTACACTTTCATATGAATTGTGACGCCATACCTTTAATGGATTAGTCTTTCTTTAAACTACGTCATTTTAGCTTTTTCAAAAAAGATATGTCGTTTCTTCGTCATTGTAGTTGGATAATCTCGGTAGGGCGTTTAGAAATTGTATCTCTCTGCTGCCCCTATTGCCAATGATCGTTAAAATAGTGCGACTCTAATTTTAGCGTTCTTATCTTTTCTTTTCTTTCTGACGGTACTTTATCCTTTCCTTAATGCATCCCCTTGGGCATCGCCTACAATATTGGCCTTGAGTTGAGCGTTTCGCCCATGTTTGTGAGGATGGCTCTGGGCTTCTCTTGTCCACTGGAACGAGATACACTCACCTAGATTCTATACAAGTGGTAGTATTACTTGCACCTGCTTTGCGCTCACGAATACTGAGGAGTGGGTAACGACTGGTTCGCCCGTTGTCACTGTTATCAATGTGACCGGGTGGGGTGTGTTGCTTGGTGTCTTTGGCGGCATGCTTCAAGTGATATAACACTAAAAAAAGGGCAAAAACAGTTTCCATGCTATACAAGAAGAGCCAACATGAATACTCCGCAGTCTCCGCAAAACACTGCACCTCGCACAACATACACTCATCGCAACACCCCACCCGCATAACATGGGAGGCACCCGTCCTTACTATGACCATAGCTGTTAATAGGACGTTAATTTAATCAAAACAAACAAACAAACCAAGATAATTCCACGCTCCCCGGGCTCTTTTTCCCCTCCTGAAACCAGCTGAAAAGTGGGTAAAACCACCTTTCCATCCTTTGAGAACGGGTCTTTCGTCCGTCACGATTCGACCTGGATGAAAAATGCCTCATACAGATATTAATGCAATCTCAAAATCCCTATGATAAATAACGTCCTTTTAATGAATTTGCTATATAAAAGCATTCCATCAGAAGACTCAGAAATGCAAACAGATGTCGATTTGGTAGCGATCTCGTTTATCAAGAAGCTCACAACCGCTGACAAATGGTTTTTTTTTCCATATCAAAAAAACTGGAGCAGGACGTATTTAGTATTTTTATTCAGTTAAAAAGTTATTACTTTACACCATTACCACCATTACACCAGTGAAAGTTTATAATGCTTCTGTGATTATAGCACAATATAAAGGGCAAAACAGTTTCCACATATACAAGGAAGTGACAACAACGAATATAACCGCAGATACCTCCCAAATAACACGCACCTTCCCACAAAACATACTCGCAACACCACCGGCATACATGGGAGGCCTGTCACTAACATGAAAGCGGTTTAAAGGACGTTAATTAATCAAACAAACAAACAAACAAGGAAAGTTTCAAGCTTCTAATTTTACTTTTAACTAAATTACGTTAGAATTGTACCTGCTGCCCCTATTGCATGATCGTAAAAGGCGACTAAATTTAGGATCTTATCTTTTATGATCTTCTTTCCTAACTGACTTTATCTTTCCTAATGCCTCCCTTGGCATCGCCTCACTTTTGGCCTTGAGTTGAGCGTTTCGCCCCTGTGAGGAAGGCTCTGGGTTCTGTCCCCTGGCCGAGACACACCAAAGTCTATAAAAGTGGTAGTTTCTGCTCCTGCTTAGCGTTCAGCATACAGGGAGTGGGACGACTGGTTCGCCCGTTGTCAGTATAATGTGACCGGGTGGGGTGTGTTGCTTGGTGTCTTCGGCGGCATGCTTCAGTGATATAGCACTATAAAAAGGGCAACAGTTCCACTATACAAGAAGACACAACACGAACATACCGCAGTCTCCCAGTCCACTCACCTCGCACAACATACACGCAACACACCGCATACATGGGAGGCCGTCCTTAAATGACCATAGCTGTTAATAGGACGTTAATAATAAATCAAACAAACAAAGCATCTTTAAGTACGATAGTTTCACTTTCATTTGATTGTGACGCCATACCTTATAATGGAATTGTCTTTCTTTAACTACGTCATTTTTAGCTTTTTAAAAAAAAATGTCGTTTCTTCGTCATTGTTGTTGAGAATCTCGGTAGGGCGTTAGAATTGTACCTGCTGCCCCTATTGCATGATCGTAAAAGGCGACTAAATTTAGGATCTTATCTTTTCTCTTCTTCCTAACTGACTTTATCTTTCCTAATGCCTCCCTTGGCATCGCCTCACTTTTGGCCTTGAGTTGAGCGTTCGCCCCTGTGAGGAAGGCTCTGGGCCCTGGGCGAGACACACCAAAGTCTATAAAAGTGGTAGTTTCTGCTCCTGCTTAGCGTTCAGCATACAGGGAGTGGGACGACTGGTTCGCCCGTTGTCAGTATAATGTGACCGGGTGGGGTGTGTTGCTTGGTGTCTTCGGCGGCATGCTTCAGTGATATAGCACTATAAAAAGGGCAAAGTTCCACTATAAAAGAAGACAACACGAATATACCGCAGTCTCCCAAAACACGCACCTCGCACAACATACACGCAACACTACGCACATGGGAAGCTGTCCTTACATGACCATAGCTGTTAATAGGACGTTAATAAATCAAACAAAAAAAAAAATCTATTTTCGAAAGATTTTGGTATGTGATTCACCATAAGTAGCAATGTCGTTGTCGACTATTTCTCCTGATTTACATATTCTATTTCATACGTTGCAAGGGTACAGATATGTCAGTACAGCATACATATTGAAGATAATTACCGCTTTTCAAAGCTTCCACCCAACCTCCTTTGTATTGGTCAAAAATCTTTTTTACAAAAGCCGCATACATGGCCGAAGTGGTCTTGCCCCTACTTCCGCCTGTTGGGCTGGCCAGATATGTTTTGAATACACTGTAATCGTCTAAATGTTACCAAATATATGTAAATTTAATTATCATTACCACTCGGGGAAGCATTGTAGAATCCCTCGAATATATCTCTAACATAGCTTGAATACAGGTTGGCCTAACCAAGACGTACTTTTTAGGTAATTTTTAATTTTCTCAAACTCATCTGAAATGGAACAATAGCTAGGTTTGCTCACTGATACAAATACCGAATGTTAAAGGAAAGAGATCAATCAAGGTTATTAATAATAATTGCTAGTTATAATCAAATCAAAGAAAGTTTTCCCATAGTTGTGCCTTACGGAATGAATGGCATTTCAGCAAAACGTTTGTCTTGTTTCCTCATTTTGATAAAAAAGGAGAAACTTCCCATTAAGTTAATAAATGTTATATAGCACACCACACCTTTTTGATCCGGACCTGCATTTTCTTTTTTGAGAAGCTGGGCTCTCTGCTGGTTGTCAAGCTTATGGTGCTTCCGCAGGTGAACGGAGATTTGTTTAACTCTAATCAAACATCCTGCCACAGGGCAAGGTTTTCTTGACTCATCCGTTTGGCTGACAAACCAATTTAAAATTCCATTGAAACAAGGATTTAGTAAAGCTATACAAGATATATTGTTACTTGTTGATGATGCATGAAACTGACAGACTAAACCGAGATGATTATTCAAATATTGAATGTTTCTGATTTCAAATATCGTTTCAAAACACTACATTATTTTAACACTTTAAATGAATCTTCGATCGCACATTTGCACAGCTTACATGCAATTATTTCTAAATATATTCATGAAAAAGTTACTTTAAGCATACTTGAGATCCATTGAAGAGATAGAAGATGGTATCTTTTATCTTTGCTCTCTTCGTCAAAATATCTACGATGGATGAGTATATTTGCACCCAATAACTTAAAAAACAAACTTTTCTATTGTACTTTGCTTTTATTAAATAAGGCTTACTCTAACTGTCGCCATTTTGACGAATTTTCCTTTGTCCAAGAGTGTTTACGTCTAAGATGGTCCGCCACGCAAGTGAAATCAAGATAGCACTCTGGACAAGTGGCTAAAATAAGAGCAAATTTTGATACTGCACGTAAAAAACATGATATCAAAAAGCCAATGCACAAAACGGTATGATCATCAAATGATTTGTCTTAACCATTTTGCATCACGTCAAATATTGAAACTGAAGGTATAGATTGAATGATCAGTCATTTGTCTTCACTTAACTGTTTTTGTGCCTTTCGTTTTTGATCTTTTTGGTAGAGACTGTTCTTCTGTAAATATATAATGTTTCAATGCTTAGCCTGTATATTATGCTAACCCAGTGTGTGAGCACTATAAAAAGGAAACATTCCACACTATACAAGAAGACATACATGAATTTACCGCAGTCTCCCAAAACACGCACCTCTCACAACATACACGCTACATACTACATACATGGGAGGCCGTCCTTACATGACCATAGCTGTTAATAGGACGTTAATTAATCAAACAAACAAAAATACTTCAATATGAATCGATTTCCAAATTAATTAGAGCAGAAGCGTTTTGATATCATATTTTTAAAAGTACGCGTATTTCTCTTATCAAAATCATCTCTATGGTATCCTTTTTTAAATGAATAATTATCGATCGGTTAGATGTGTATTATACTAATCCGGAATCTGAGTAAACACTAAATGTTTTCATCCAGTCTAATATGGACATTGAAGATGTAGATTGCATGATTAGTCAATTGTCTTCATAGTTTGCGGTGTATTCACTTACCCATGTCATCATGATCGTGGATATCAGCATTGGCATCTTCTGTAAATTAATCATTATCCATTGTTAAGCCTGCTTATTATGTTAACCAATTTCCCGAGTAAATACTTGATTCAATTTCAAATTGATTAGAGTATAAGCGTTTTTCTTCATTCATTAAGGTTGATGGCGTCATCATTATCGTCTCTATGGTATCCTTCTTTAAATAAACAATTATACATCGGGTAGATGTGTGTTATACTAATCCGGAATCTGAGTAAACACTAAAATGTGAATTGAATTCAAGTTAATCACACCAGGAGTGATATTTTAAAGTAAATATAATTGGTAAAATCACGATTCTATATCATATACGTCTCAAGTACCCTATTGCTCTACCTATATTGTTCAGATCAGGTGTTACGTCTTGAGGAATTTTCCTGTTACTGTCTCTTATATATATTATGATAAGCGTTAATTATGTCGGTCAATAGCAGAGAGATTGTATAAGTGTAAATCCCATTACCACTGTCGCTTTCGGACGGGATATAGTCGACATCCCTGTCGTCATCAAAATCTTCTTCAAAATCAGAATCTGTAAAATCATATTTATATTCATTAAACACAATAAGTTTCATTTGTAAACATTAAGCTCTGATTGACCAGAAAATATGTTATATCTTAAAATGCTCTTTTGTCGGCTCTGTATTCAAGCATTTTGTTAATTGTGTTAATTTGTTATATGTTGTATTGCAGTAGATAGTCATTCTGATTATTAATGTTGAATACTGTATTGCATACAGGGTACACATATCAAGTGTAGAAGACATTTTTTCCACATGTTCATGTGAACATTGGTGCAATACGAAGTTGCTTCAAACTAGTACAACGCCAGATACTGGTGCAAGGAAACAAAAGTCCTGATTAAGACAGAATATTAATGTCCATATAAATAAAACAATACTACCTTCCATTTTTCTTTGTAATTGGAGACTTTGATATCTCCAACCTCCCCGCCCATCGTACTCAATCTTCGGTCTTGGCAATTCTGATTTGAAGATTTTGTCTGCAAAATAAGAATATGTAAGTAAGCATGTATGCTAGTCTTAAATGTATGATGGGTGAATAGATCAATTTTCTAAAAGGTATCGGACAAAAAATACATACTAGTTGCTCTTTGTACCGGGAGGCGGATCAACCCCGTACCCTTCTTCACTGGACGTCCAGTAGACTTATCAGATGATCTGTAAAATTATACATACATTATATTTCAAGCATTGTAACCTGAGTTTAGATAGGTGATTTGTAGGAATATTGGCATTGAGTAAATATCAAAGAAGTTGACAGCATTTACTACGCGTCATTTAGTCGGTACATTTCGGTTGTGTCGGAGTTTTAATCGTATTAATGGTATGGTATTCCTCCAAATTTTACTTAATTTACATATAGCACTATAAAAAGGGCAAAAGTTCCACTATACAAGAAGACACAACATGAATATACCGCAGTCTCCCGAAACACGCACCTCGTACAACATACACGCAACACACCGCATACATGGGAGGCCGTCCTTACATGACCATAGCTGTTAATAGGACGTTAATTAATCAAACAAACATACAAACAAATCCACCCAACCTCCTTTGTATTGGTCAAAAATCTTTTTTTTACAAAAGCTGCATACATGGCCGAAGTGGTCTTGCCCCTACTTCCGCCTGTTGGGCTGGCCAGATATGTTTTGAATACACTGTAATCGTCTAAATGTTACCAAATATATGTAAATATAATTATCATTACCACTCGGGGGAAGCATTGTAGAATCCCTCGAATATATCTCTAACATAGCTTGAATACAGGTTGGCCTAACCAAGACGTACTTTTTAGGTAATTTTTAATTTTCTCAAACTCATCTGAAATGGAACAATAGCTAGGTTTGCTCACTGATACAAATACCGAATGTTAAAGGAAAGAGATCAATCAAGGTTATTAATATAATTGCTAGTTATAATCAAATCAAAGAAAGTTTTCCCATAGTTGTGCCTTACGGAATGAATGGCATTTCCAACAAAACGTTTGTCTTGTTTCCTCATTTTGATAAAAAAGGAGAAACTTCCCATTAAGTTAATAAATGTTATATAGCACACCACACCTTTTTGATCCGGACCTGCATTTTCTTTTTTGAGAAGCTGGGCTCTCTGCTGGTTGTCAAGCTTATGGTGCTTCCGCAGGTGAACGGAGATTTGTTTAACTCTAATCAAACATCCTGCCACAGGGCAAGGTTTTCTTGACTCATCCGTTTGGCTGACAAACCAATTTAAAATTCCATTGAAAAAAGGATTTAGTAAAGCTATACAAGATATGTTGTTACTTGTTGATGATGCATGAAACTGACAGACTAAACCGAGATGATTATTCAAATATTGAATGTTTCTAATTTCAAATATCGCACATTTGCACAGCTTACATGCAATTATTTCTAAATATATTCATGAAAAAGTTACTTTAAGCATACTTGAGATCCATTGAAGAGATAGAAGATGGTATCTTTTATCTTTGCTCTCTTCGTCAAAATATCTACGATGGATGAGTATATTTGCACCCAATAACTTAAAAAACAAACTTTTCTATTGTACTTTGCTTTTATTAAATAAGGCTTACTCTAACTGTCGCCATTTTGACGAATTTTCCTTTGTCCAAGAGTGTTTACGTCTAAGATGGTCCGCCACGCAAGTGAAATCAAGATAGCACTCTGGACAAGTGGCTAAAATAAGAGCAAATTTTGATACTGCACGTAAAAAACATGATATCAAAAAGCCAATGCACAAAACGGTATGATCATCAAATGATTTGTCTTAACCATTTTGCGTCACGTCTAATATTGAAACTGAAGGTATAGATTGAATGATTAGTCATTTGTCTTCACTTACCTTTTTTGTGATCTTTTTGGTAGAGACTGTTCTTCTGTAAATATATAATGTTTCAATGCTTAGCCTGTATATTATGCTAACCCAGTGTGTGAGTAAATACTTCAATATGAATCGATTTCCAAATGAATTAGAGCAACAGTTCCACTATACAAGAAGACATACATGAATTTACCGCAGTCTCCCAAAACACGCACCTCTCACAACATACACGCTACATACTACATACATGGGAGGCCGTCCTTACATGACCATAGCTGTTAATAGGACGTTAATTAATCAAACAAACAAAAATACTTCAATATGAATCGATTTCCAAATTAATTAGAGCAGAAGCGTTTTGATATCATATTTTTAAAAGTACGCGTATTTCTCTTATCAAAATCATCTCTATGGTATCCTTTTTTAAATGAATAATTATCGATCGGTTAGATGTGTATTATACTAATCCGGAATCTGAGTAAACACTAAATGTTTTCATCCAGTCTAATATTGACATTGAAGATGTAGATTGCATGATTAGTCAATTGTCTTCATAGTTTGCGGTGTATTCACTTACCCATGTCATCATGAACTGGAATATCCTCATTAGCATCTTCTGTAAATTAATCATTATCCATTGTTAAGCCTGCTTATTATGTTAACCAATTTCCCGAGTAAATACTTGATTCAATTTCAAATTGATTAGAGTATAAGCGTTTATCTTCGTTCATTAAGGTTAATGGCATCATCATTATCGTCTCTATGGTATCCTTCTTTAAATAAACAATTATACATCGGGTAGATGTGTGTTATACTAATCCGGAATCTGAGTAAACACTAAAATGTGAATTGAATTCAAGTTAATCACACCAGGAGTGATATTTTAAAGTAAATATAATTGGTAAAATCACGATTCTATATCATATACGTCTCAAGTACCCTATTGCTCTACCTATATTGTTCAGATCAGGTGTTACGTCTTGAGGAATTTTCCTGTTACTGTCTCTTATATATATTATGATAAGCGTTAATTATGTCGGTCAATAGCAGAGAGATTGTATAAGTGTAAATAAATCCCATTACCACTGTCGCTTTCGGACGGGATATAGTCGACATCCCTGTCGTCATCAAAATCTTCTTCAAAATCAGAATCTGTAAAATCATATTTATATTCATTAAACACAATAAGTTTCATTTGTAAACATTAAGCTCTGATTGACCAGAAAATATGTTATATCTTAAAATGCTCTTTTGTCGGCTCTGTATTCAAGCATTTTGTTAATTGTGTTAATTTGTTATATGTTGTATTGCAGTAGATAGTCATTCTGATTATTAATGTTGAATACTGTATTGCATACAGGGTACACATATCAAGTGTAGAAGACATTTTTTCCACATGTTCATGTGAACATTGGTGCAATACGAAGTTGCTTCAAACTAGTACAACGCCAGATACTGGTGCAAGGAAACAAAAGTCCTGATTAAGACAGAATATTAATGTCCATATAAATAAAACAATACTACCTTTCATCTTTCTTTGTAATTGGAGACTTTGATATCTCCAACCTCCCCGCCCATCGTACTCAATCTTCGGTCTTGGCAATTCTGATTTGAAGATTTTGTCTGCAAAATAAGAATATGTAAGTAAGCATGTATGCTAGTCTTAAATGTGTGATGGGTGAATAGATCAATTTTCTAAAAGGTATCAGACAAAAAATACATACTAGTTGCTCTTTGTACCGGTGGGCGGATCAACCCCGTAGCCTTCTTCACTGACGTCCAGTAGACTTATCAGATGATCTGTAAAATTATACATACATTATATTTCAAACATTGTAACTTGAGTTTAGATAGGTGATTTGTAGGAATATTGGCATTGAGTAAATATCAAAGAAGTTGACAGCATTTGCTACGCGTCATTTATTCGGTACATTTCGGTTGTGTCGGAGTTTTAATCGTATTAATGGTATGGTATTCCTCCAAATTTTACTTAATTTACATATTGCATTCATTATTTTAGCTAATTATGTTTATAAAATTCTTGATACTTACTTTATCCTCCACGGATATTCCATTCGCTGCCCCTCTATTTTAACTGTAGGTGATCTCCTCACCTACAGTATGGGCTTCAAAGTAGGAGACGGTCGGCGCGTTGTTACTTTCAACAACCTTCATAAAGGCGTTAGATTCATTATGGCCATCATTAGCCATCCGCCAAGTCGTGACGTCATCCTCCTCACTATCTATCCTGTATTTCAAAATATTTCAGGAATTAGGGTCAGGTTTAGCTTTACCGTCAATTAACACCAGAATTCACTAGATGATATTCTGTTAAAAGTTACTTTGAGATTAATTTCGTATTTATGAGTTTTTCAACATAAGCATTATGTCTACAAAGCTACCATTATTAATTACTTCATATAACTTTAAACTTAATTTATATATTTAGCGGTTTTTTTTCCTTACATTTCGGTTCATAAACTTGCTCATATTATTTAGGCTTTCTACGAGTTCACATCCCAAGTTCTGATGAAGTCTTTATGGACAGACACGATCGTCTTGAGCATTTTGTTTTGACCTTACCATCTAATCGAACTTTAGTGTGATGAATTTAATGAAAAGAATTACCAGAAAGTTTTCCCTTTATGGGATACCTCCATGACGTAGGGGCCATAACCCGGATCCTGAAAGCATCTTTTTCCTTTATACACAAATAGGAAGTCCCCCTTCCTAAATGCTTTCGTAGCGAAAATACACCACTTCCTATAATTGGAATTTGACAGAATTTACTATGTCATCACTGAACTATATATTTCAGTATCGTTCTTATTTCCGTTTGCATCCTGGGCAATCATTACTCGTCTTCATTTATATGTACATTTCAAATTTTCCGTGACCGGATCTTTTATTGAATGATTTTGCCGTTGGTGGAGAAAACCATTTGTTGTCCATTTTATCTAATGATCTGCATTTTATGTCCTAAATTTATTTGCAATATATGAATTTAAATTTTCGAGGAATCCATACCTTTTTCATGACCAGAACATTTAACCTGAAACCAAGGAGGATCTTCGTCATAGGCGAATTCCACTACACGACTTTGTTGGTCCACACGTTTTCTGTACAAGAATTAGTGATCAGTAGGCATATTGATATTATTAAGTTTAAAGATTTGCGAACAAATTTCTCGAGCGATTAATGTGGCAAATGATATGTTATAATTACATACTATAAAAACAAAATCATTATAGTACGGACCATACTATACTACAAATAGCATTGCTCAAGAGTAGTAGTGTACACCAAACATAATGACGTACTATGCAAAGTAGGCTAAGTAATAAACAACTTAGGTTGGACAAAAATTGTAACAAAGGTGTATCAACTGAATTATGTTCTTCGCCTACTCGAATCCCGCCATGGCAACACCTCGTTTTCGATCAAAATCCAAGATGGCCGCCACTACATGGTTTCAAATACGGTAATGGCAGACATCTCATCTTGTAAATACAATGTTTGATTATAATGAGAATTTCATTATCTATCCCATTATTTTTCAGATTCTGTGAAAGAAGACCAAATAGATATGATTCTTTATTAAAACTGAAGGGAATGACGAGTGCATCTAAAAGATTTTCAAAAGTATAAAGAAGGTTCTGAACCTCTTGACATTCCCACAGCACATGTATAATAGTCTCAGTTTCAGAATTACAGAGAACACATAATGGAGAAATGACAACATGAGATTTAAAAAGTAGAGAGTTTGTAGTAAGAATATGATGATATCACTCTATACTGAAACCATTGAAGCTTTGTGTTTTTAGTGATAGTGAAAGGAAGTATTTGAAAATTTTATTCAAGTAGGATTGTCAAAGTCAAAAGTCTTATTCCATTTTTTCTGTCCAGTTGGAATTACATTATTTTTAATAAGAAAGTTGTAAAAGTGTTTAGATCCTTTGGACTTCATTAGAAATAATTCCAGGTTGATTGGAATGTAAGGATATACAACATTAGCGTATGGGGAAAGCTGCATTGGCGCAATATTTCTTGACTGCGGATAACACACTTAGATAATGTAGAAAATTAATGTGAATTTTAAATTTTTGAGTAAATTCATCAAAGGTTAAAAAAAGCGGTTTTATCCTTCACAAGATCTTGTATCGCTATAACTCCTTTCTGATACCAGTCCTTCATAAACACAATCTGATCAAAATACAGATCCTTATAACCACTCCGTTATATAACGTTATAACGTAGTGATAATAAGGATCTGTATTTTAATCAGATTGTCATAAAACATATATTTTTTCCCTATAGTAATTTCATCATTGTACCAGATAGGGGTTTTCATATAAGATGAGATGTCTGCATAACTCCTAAGTGTAAATGCTTTAATCAACACTATCAAGAACCACTATAGGGTACAAAAATATATAGCTACTAGTAAAGGTGATTTTGCTAAAGAAAGGTTTGATAAGAATTGGAAGAAATGGGAAAAACTGGTAGCATTGTAAAAGGTATACATTATTTGCCCAGATTTTCTTTTTTTTGTTTGTTTTTTTTTCTGTTTTTTTTTTTTTTAATTCTCTTGTTTTATTTATCTTCCCGACCTTGAAATATTATTGCCACAATTAATCAAATTTTGCTTTTGCTCTTGCAATGTTGAATATTTGATGTCTAATAGTTACACCCCACCTTCCTTTCTCTGTCTGTTTGTCTCTCTGTCTGTCTGTGTGTCTGTCTACATGTCTGTCTCTGTCTGCTTGTTTCTGTCTATCTGTCTCTCTCTCTCTCCTAATTATGTTTTGGTGTGTTTTTGTTCTGTTTGTACACAAATCAATTAAAAATATTTTTAAAAATAAAAACTCATTTTTCAGATCAATTTGGATGCTTACATGCAAAATGTACAGTGATTATCTCATACAATTATCGTTCTCTATTAATGATGTCTTTGTGGATGATATCATATATAATTTTATGTTTGAGGATAAGAGGACATGTAATAACTTTGATTATGATATCAAAATATAGGATTTAAATTTATTGATCATGATATTAAAATACATGTAGTAAGGATATTTTTGACAATGATGATGAATCATGGTAATGATGATGCGAACTGAGTGATGATGTTAGTGTGCAAAGCTGTAACTGTGTGATAATCTAAAATATAATTTGCTACTGTGGGATATGGTGATTAATGAATGACTTTGTATATTGAGTGAATATATGCACTATGATGATGATGATGAATGAGTGAATGAAGACTATGAATGATTTGTGTGCTGATATCTAATGTAGCTTTTTACTTTTACATTTTGAAAACTTCTGAAAAATACAAAAAAAAAAACAAAAAAAAATCTAATGTAGCTTTTTACATTTTTGAAAACTTCTGAAAAATAACAAAAAAAAAAACAAAAAAAAAACACCGGTAATGGCCATAGTTTTGAAAAGTATTAAACTTAGAGATACAATTGAGGTGTCTATTCCAATTGATTTTGGGATGCTGAATCGATTGAAACACTTCCAAGGGCAATATATGCCGAATAAAATAGTTTTGAGGCTAATTTGGTGGTTGATATGGATCATATTGTCATGAATTGCGATGGTTTTTTCTCACCAGAAATAAATATGTTCAAGTAAGGCAATTAAAAGTGACTATTTGTATACACAACTATTCCAAATTATCGCAAAAGCAGCCAACAAATCTTTTGACCCTCAAGAATTTTGTGATGTTCACATATAAAGAGATTAACACATTATCCAATATTAACAAATGAGTTTAAATTGTACACTGAAAACATAATAAAATAATGTGTACAATGATTGTAACGTTCAACAGTTCAGTTTTCTGTTCTTACGACAGCAGTAATTCAGTTAATTCCTTAGTTCAGTTCTCTGTTCTAACCAGTTTTTATTCATTTCTTTCATCACTGTGATCAATACGTTCATTCATCACAGGCTCTCTGAGGGAGGAACATTTAGACATGTGATTCCCATACATTGTCCGCACGTTGGAGTGACAATTTTTTTCACGTAGCACTAAGTTGCCATAAGAGCTCAAGTTCCGGTGACCTCTCGGATTGGCCAATCATAAAGGTAAAATGAAACATCGTCTAGAGGTAACATAACCTTTTTGTAGCATATGTATGATGTGACGAAATGGCTTGTTGATATAATCCAGCTAAAGCATACGCATCTCAACCAAGACAAGCGTACACGGTATAATGTACTCCGGCGGATATTTAAGTTTTATCGTAGTTTCTTGTAACTTGCAGTTTTGCAGCGTCATGTAGATATTGATACTATAAATGCGCTGCAATTTATAGCGAATATGTAACTATAGTATAAGAAAAGGTACAAAGATATGTTAATAATACATTGTTATGCATTGTGAGATGACCCCTCAAACCGTCGAAGTCGTACTCCTAGTCTGTGTCTCTGTCGATGTTAGAAATGTCTATTAGGCCCTATCTCAAACAAGGATAGGCACCATAGCAAAATTGCTGACAAACAAGATAGGAAGTCCCTTACTAAATCAATCTAATTGAAACACAAATCCTTATAACCACTCCGATAAAGAGAGGATCTGACAACATCCCATGAGGGGTCATGTTCGGATGACTTTTATACCACGTGGACTTCAGATCAAATGCAATTTCTACGCCTTGCTACATCATTTGAAAACGATATTTCGTCCCCGTTCTACATAGACAATTAGCTTTGGTGTGCCCTTTGGGCGAGATGACTACGTGCACAAAAATATTTCACAGTCGAAAAATTTTGCAAGTAGCGATTTGATACCATTTCCAAAGGTCACCAGGACATGACCCCTAATAGGATTTTCTCAGATCCTCTTATCAAACGTAGTGATAATAAGGATCTGTATTTTAATCAGATTGCTTACTAAACCTACTTCTTCTAGTGCTAATTCTAGTGATACCACTTCACAACCAAAAGTAGTCAATCTTGTGGCCTCTATAGAAGGAAACACTGTCAGTGTAGATATTTTAGGTACTCCAGTAAGAACTCATACATACAGGTGCCTCTATCTGTTGTTATAGCACAACCACTACTTGATAGGCTAAAAGCTGATTTGTCACAAAAATGTGATATTGTTAGTGCATTTGTAGCTGGCGGTGAATTGGTGACCATGTAATTACACATAAACTTTAATATTTTCAACAGCCTCTAATTCTTGGTATAGATTTTCTACATGCCAATTCAGCCATCATCGATACAGCATCTCAAACTCTGCCATTTAAAGTATAAAGCAACAGGAACAATATTTTCTGTCACAAACCAACATAGGCATTGCTAGATCTACATATCGCTTGACTGTTCCTCCTCTATCTATCTGTAATATTCAGGTTGAAGTTCGAGTCTTCCTATTCGTTCCAATATCTTGCTTGAACCTCTCTCAGACCTACCAAGAATTGGCTTAGCAGTGCTAAATGTGTCTCAGTAGTTCATCAAACCAAGAAATGTGTATTGCAAGTCATGAACCGTTCAGACAAAAGATTATTGAAAATTTACAATAACACAACCATTACATCAGCATACCATGTATGAGTTGAGCGCTATTGTAAAGTGTATATGTGCGAGGTGCATGCTTTGGGAGACTGGTATATTTTGTGTTGTGTCCTATTGTCTAGTGGAACTGTTACCCTTAAATTGATTTCCAAATTGTTTGGTTAGATTAACTGGTCCCTATTAACAGCTAATGTGGTCATGTAAAGGTCAAACCTCCCTGTATGCAATGCTTGCGTGTCATGTTGTGCGAGGTGCGATGTTTAGGGAGACTGCGGTATATTCATGTTGTGTTTGTTATAGTGGCCACCGAAGTCACCAAACGCAACATCACCATACCCGGTCACATTATACTGAAAACTAAGTTTCGTAAAATGTGCGATCTTACTGCTCTCTTTTCGAGATTCCTCACCTAGCTTTGAGCGGCTACAGCAATCTAAGGATAGATTTGATAAACTTATCAAGATTGATTGCAATACATCGAAATGTCAAAAAAGGTTGTATTTCAATCCCGACAGGCCATGTTATATTCTACGAAAAATGTAGATTGCAAACTGATTAGTGTCAGATTTTTGAAAATTTGATAGATTTCTTTGTGAAGAATTAGATAGAGTACAACGGTCAATTCCTATGTAACTAAATGTATGTCGATAACTTTGGACTTCTGTACGTATCCTGTTACAAAAATATCTGTGATAATTTAGTCGGAGAATTATGAACCAAAGAAGTTTCAATTCTGAGGAAACTTGCTTCAGCATATTTGGTTTCCGTATCAGCGTATTTATCGTTCATTAATAATGATAAGCTTCATTTATAAAAGAATGTGTAATGAAGTGCAACTTTGACTTATCTGGCTATATGTTGCTCTTACTTATGGGACTAAAATGCCAAAATTTGAAAGAGTTAATAATTCCATTGAATAGGTTCTCTCACCACATTAAGAAAAATGTGCAATTGCACTAAATCAATGGTCTGAATACCTGGTTATGTCTTAAAAGTGTCACATATGGATGTAGTTGAATACTTACTTAAACATTTCAATTAGGATTTTTTAGTGCAATTTATCATTGCGTTCATAGAAATATGACATACCAGTTGCTTACTGTGGCATGGAATTGTTCAATTATCATTTTATAATAAATAGATGTCATATATGCATAAGACACACAAAATAAGTCACATTATCGTCTGACATGGCACTTTAATATCAATTGTACGCGTGAACAGCCGGTACTTCGATTTGTCTGGGGAAATTGGACAATCGATAAACCTGCAGTAGATTAAATAGTCTATCGAAAACAAAATAAACAAAGATAGATATGCTAGTTCTTACATTTTTCATTTCAGAATTATTTTAAAATAAAAGAATTTTATATTATCCAATTTTAATAGTTTATTGCTTTTTTAAAAGTGAATTACTAAATCCAGTATTTATCGTGACCTCTTGTTTTTCTGATTGTGGTATTTCTTACGCCAGAGTCTATTGCCCAATGTTAATATTGGAGAAATAAAAACACACATGTTAGTAGCAACATATTTTAGGTTCTGATGCGGTGGCAATGTAGGATTTCATTACAATATCAATGAAGAAGTTGCTCCTATTCAGGCCAAATACAAAAGACATCGCAAAGTTTTGTGATAAGGATTCCTCTACCTCTAATCTTGGATCAGGTAGATGCAAATTATTTCATACATTTTCGGTTTCAGCATAGCTATACAGGGGACAATTAAATGTTGCAGAATTCTAAATACAAAAAAATTGAGGATTGTATGCAACATAATTCAATACTCCAAGGATACAGATTTAAAAGAAAATGAGGTGTTAATTAATAACGCTAGTTAAGTCATTAGCTATCGGTAGGGCGTTGATTGTTGACCTGCTGCCCCTATAATATGATCGTAAAAGGCGACTAAAATTTAGGATATTATCTTTTTTTCTTCCTAATAACCTTATGCTTTTCCTTACGTGCCTCCCTTGGCACACTTCATTCTCACTTTTGGCCTTGGTTGAGCGTTCGCCCCTGTCAGAAAGGCTCTGGGTTCTGTCCCCCTAGCCGAGACACACCAACGTATAATATGTGGTAGTTTCTGCTCCTGATTAGAGCTCGATACAGGGAGCGGGGGACGACTGGTTCGCCCGTTGTCAGTATGTAAAGATGTGTGTTCTTGGTGTCTTTCGGCGGCATGCTTCTAAGTGATATAGCACTATACAAAGGACAACAGTTCCACTATACAGAATTCAAAACACGCACCTCGCATTTCACACTGCTTTACATTGGATGCCGTCACTTACATGGCCTGGCTGTTAAAAGGATGTTAAATAATCAAAAACAAACATTGACTGATTGATATAAATGTACATTTCATTGCATTGATCTGAAATGTATAATTGCTACAGGGTAAAAACATGTTCTTTAATAAAAGATCTGTAAAGGGACAGTTATGAATTAGTCAGTATCAAAAAAACAGGAGCAGACGATATATAGTATTTTTTCAGTTACAAAAGTAACTTGTATTATTACACTATTACCAACATTGAAAGTTTTGAGCTTCTAATTTTATTTGAAGTTAAAAATATATATAAAAAGATAATAATTGCATTTGTGGACACTAATTTCCTATATGTATCGCGCATGCACTCCAAAGGCAATTTTTTTTATGAAGATAATTAGACATATAATTTTATATACATGTCGTTTAACAACACCTGAAAAAATGGCCCTGCAGGTAGGGCGTAAGAATTGTACCTGCTGCCCCTATTGCATGATCGTAAGAGGCGACTAAAATTTAGGACTTATCTTTTCTCTTCTTCCTAACTGACTTTATCTTTCCTAATGCCTCCCTTGGCACCGCCTCACTTTTGGCCTTGAGTTGAGCGTTCGCCCCTGTGAGGAAGGCTCTGGGTTCTGTCCCCTGGCCGAGACACACCAAAGTCTATAAAAGTGGTAGTTTCTGCTCCTGCTTAGCGCTCAGCATACAGGGAGTGGGACGACTGGTTCGCCCGTTGTCAGTATAATGTGACCGGGTGGGGTGTGTTGCTTGGTGTCTTCGGCGGCATGCTTCAGTGATATAGCACTATAAAAAGGGCAACAGTTCCACTATACAAGAAGACACAACATGAATATACCGCAGTCTCCCAAAACACCCACCTCGCACAACATACACGCAAACACACCACATACAAGGGTGGCCGTCCTTACATGACCATAGCTGTTAATAGGACGTTAATGAAACAAACAAACCACAACACCAACAGTCAAGATATTGTTCAGTCTGATGAAAATGAATTTACTCTTTCGGCGATGATGCAGGTTTTGAACACAATGTCATGTACAACAAACCCCATAATGTGGTTTGATGTTATTACTCAGAATTCAGCCTGGAATCATATATGAAAAATAAATTTGCATTAAAATATGAAACTTGTGTGACTTTAAGTGATTGGTAAATTAACCACACCGAAGAAAAAACAAACTGCCCCCTTCGATTGTTATCCTCTAACTTCACTGTACAGTGTTTCATCTTCGTCAAAAACCACTTGACCTCGCATCAAAAGAAGTGCTGTCTTGGCAACATTGTACTCGAGGAAATTTCTCCACATTCATTTAAAAAAGACATGGCGGCGTTTACATTTAGCAAAATGTTTTGCTCGTCCAGCTTCACAAAAAAGCATATTACAGAAGGCTGCTCGATAGCTTCAACTCCACTTCCAGCAGTTTCCCAAGACTATTCGGTCAATAAAAGTATGTATGATATTTACACCCGCAAATTCATCATTAAGATCTAAAATGGCAATCAGTTTCTTATGAATGCTTGCCTGATATATCAATAATGTAGCGTTTCGTTTAAACATTCCATATAAATACAAGTCGCCCTTCAAAACCTCCATTTAGTATGAGGCTAAGTTATGTTGTTACGTAATGCAGAAAATAGTTCCAGTAATAGGATTGAATGTTACTTCAAATGAAGCTACTTTTTACAAACTTTGGTTGACCAAGTGCCAATTAAAAATTTTCGATTTAATATTTTAAAACGTCGTTAATTTTTGTCCATATCACGATTCACGATGGGTAAAACAGTACCAGTTTTAATGTTCATCAAAATGTCCTGCAGGTAGGGCGTTAGAATTGTACCTGCTGCCCCTATTGCATGATCGTATAAGGCGACTAAATTTAGGATCTTATCTTTTCTCTTGTTCCTAACTGACTTTATCTTTCCTAATGCCTCCCTTGGCACTGCCTCACTTTTGGCCTTGAGTTGAGCGTTCGCCCCTGTGAGGAAGGCTCTGGGTTCTGTCCCTGGCCGAGACACACCAAAGTCTATAAAAGTGGTAGTTTCTGCTCCTGCTTAGCGCTCAGCATACAGGGAGCTGGACGACTGGTTCGCCCGTTGTCAGTATAATGTGACCGGGTGGGGTGTGTTGCTTAGTGTCTTTGGCGGCATGCTTCAGTGATATAGCACTATAAAAAGGGCAACAGTTCCACTATACAAGAAGACACAACATGAATACACCGCAGTCTCCCAAAACACGCACCTCGCACAACATACACGCAGCACTACGCATACATGGGAGGCCGTCCTTACATGACCATAGCTGTTAATAGGACGTTAATTAATCAAACAAACAAACAAGAATTCACGCTCCCCGGGGCTCTTTGCCCCTCCTGACCAGCTGAAAAGTGGGTAAAACCACCTTTCCAGCCTTTTGACGGGTCTTTCGTCGTCAGATTCGCCTGGATGAAAAATGCTCATCAGTTATAATGCAATCAAAATCCGTATGATAAACACGTCCTATTAATGTATATGCTATATAACAGCATTCCTCAGAAACTCAGAATGCAACAGTGTCGATATGGCAGCGATCTCGTTTAAAGATGCTCCACCGCTGACAAATGGTATTTTTTCACTATCAAAAACAGGAGCAGACAATTTAGTATTTTTATTCAGTTACAAAAAGTTACTTACTTTACACCATTACCACCATTGGAAAGTTTCAAAAGCTTCTAATTTTACTTTAAGTTCAAATTACAAAAAATAATTAATTGCATCCCGAAAAAATTCCGTGGCACTATGTCCTATATGAAATGAAGTAATGATTGCGCATGCACCAAAGGCAAAACAAATTATTTTATGTAATTTTTTGTGTTAATTAGAAAATATATATACACGATTAAACATCGTTCATTATTGTTCAAGTAAGTATTATCATTTATGCTCTGTCGGCGGTGGAGCATATTTAAGTACGATAGTTTCACTTTCATTTGATTGTGACGCCATACCTTATAATGGAATTGTCTTTCTTTAACTACGTCATTTTTAGCTTTTTCAAAAAAGATGTCGTTTCTTCGTCATTGTTGTTGAGAATCTCGGTAGGGCGTTAGAATTGTACCTGCTGCCCCTATTGCATGATCGTAAAAGGCGACTAATTTAGGATCTTATCTTTTCTCTTCTTCCTAACTGACTTTATCTTTCCTGATGCCTCCCCTGGCATCGCCTCACTTTTGGCCTTGAGTTGAGCGTTCGCCCCTGTGAGGAAGGCTCTGGGTTCTGTCCCCTGGCCGAGACACACCAAAGTCTATACAAGTGGTAGTTTCTGCTCCTGCTTAGCGCTCAGCATACAAGGAGTGGGACGACTGGTTCGCCCGTTGTCAGTATAATGTGACCGGGTGGGATGTGTTGCTTGTGTTTCTTCGGCGGCATGCTTCAGTGATAATAGCACTATAAAAAAGGGCAATAGTTCCACTATAAAAGAAGATACAACACGAATATACCGCAGTCTCCCAAAACACGCACCTCGCACAACATACACGCAACACTACGCATACATGGGTGGCCGTCCTTACATGACCATAGCTGGTAATAGGACGTTAATAAATCAAACAAACAAAGAAAAAAATCTATTTTCGAAAGATTTTGGTATGTGATTCACCATAAGTAGCAATGTCGTTGTCGACTATTTCTCCTGACTTACATATTCTATTTCATACGTTGCAAGGGTACAGATATGTCAGTACAACATACATATTGAAGATAATTACCGCTTTTCAAAGCTTCCACCCAACCTCCTTTGTATTGATCAAAAATCTTTTTTTACAAACGCCGCATACATGGCCGAAGTGGTCTTGCCCCTACTTCCGCCTGTTGGGCTGGCCAGATATGTTTTGAATACACTGTAATCGTCTAAATGTAACCAAATATATGTAAATTTAGATATCATTACCACTCGGGGAAGCATTGTAAAATCCCTCGAATATATCTCTAACATAGCTTGAATACAGGTAAGCCTAACCAAGACGTACTTATTAGGTAATTTTTAATTTTCTCAAACTCATCTGAAATGGAACAATAGCTAGGTTTGCTCACTGATACAAATACCGAATGTTAAAGGAAAGAGATCAATCAAGGTTATTAATATAATTGCTAGGTATAATCAAATCAAAGAAAGTTTTCCCATAGTTGTGCCTTACGGAATGAATGGCATTTCCAGCAAAACGTTTGTCTTGTTTCCTCATTTTGATAAAAAAAGAGAAACTTCCCATTAAGTTAATAAATGTTATATAGCACACCACACCTTTTTGATCCGGACCTGCATTTTCTTTTTTGAGAAGCTGGGCTCTCTGCTGGTTGTCAAGCTTATGGTGCTTCCGCAGGTGAACGGAGATTTGTTTAACTCTAATCAAACATCCTGCCACAGGGCAAGGTTTTCTTGACTCATCCGTTTGGCTGACAAACCAATTTAAAATTCCATTGAAACAAGGATTTAGTAAAGCTATACAAGATATATTGTTACTTGTTGGTGATGCATGAAACTGACAGACTAAACCGAGATGATTATTCAAATATTGAACGTTTCTAATTTCAAATATCGTTTCAAAACACTACATTATTTTAACACTTTAAATGAATCTTCGATCGCACATTTGCACAGCTTACATGCAATTATTTCTAAATATATTCATGAAAAAGTTACTTTAAGCATACTTGAGATCCATTAAAGAGATAGAAGATGGTATCTTTTATCTTTGCTCTCTTCGTCAAAATATCTACGATGGATGAGTATATTTGCACCCAATAACTTAAAAAACAAACTTTTCTATTGTACTTTGCTTTTATTAAATAAGGCTTACTCTAACTGTCGCCATTTTGACGAATTTTCCTTTGTCCAAGAGTGTTTACGTCTAAGATGGTCCGCCACGCAAGTGAAATCAAGATAGCACTCTGGACAAGTGGCTAAAATAAGAGCAAATTTTGATACTGCACGTAAAAACATGATATCAAAAAGCCAATGCACAAAACGGTATGATCATCAAATGATTTGTCTTAACCATTTTGCTGGCCCTGCAGGTAGGGCGTTAGAATTGTACCTGCTGCCCCTATTGCATGATCGTAAAAGGCGACTAAATTTAGGATCTTATCTTTTCTCTTCTTCCTAACTGACTTTATCTTTCCTAATGCCTTCCTTGGCATCGCCTCACTTTTGGCCTTGAGTTGAGCGTTCGCCCCTGTGAGGAAGGCTCTGGGTTCTGTCCCCTGGCCGAAACACACCAAAGTCTATAAAAGTGGTAGTTTCTGCTCCTGCTTAGCGCTCAGCATACATGGAGTGGGACGACTGGTTCGCCCGTCGTCAGTATAATGTGACCGGGTGGGGTGTGTTGCTTGGTGTCTTCGGCGGCATGCTTCAGTGATATAGCACTATAAAAAGGGCAATAGTTCCACTATACAAGAAGACACAACATGAATATACCGCAGTCTCCAAAAACACGCACCTCGCACAACATACACGCAACACACCGCATACATGGGAGGCCGTCCTTACATGACCATAGCTGTTAATAGGACGTTAATTAATCAAACAAACAAACAAATCCACCCAACCTCCTTTGTATTGGTCAAAAATCTTTTTTTACAAAAGCTGCATACATGGCCGAAGTGGTCTTGCCCCTACTTCCGCCTGTTGGGCTGGCCAGATATGTTTTGAATACACTGTAATCGTCTAAATGTTACCAAATATATGTAAATTTAATTATCATTACCACTCGGGGAAGCATTGTAGAATCCCTCGAATATATCTCTAACATAGCTTGAATACAGGTTGGCCTAACCAAGACGTACTTATTAGGTAATTTTTAATTTTCTCAAACTCATCTGAAATGGAACAATAGCTAGGTTTGCTCACTGATACAAATACCGAATGTTAAAGGAAAGAGATCAATCAAGGTTATTAATATAATTGCTAGTTATAATCAAATCAAAGAAAGTTTTCCCATAGTTGTGCCTTACGGAATGAATGGCATTTCCAGCAAAACGTTTGTCTTGTTTCCTCATTTTGATAAAAAAGGAGAAACTTCCCATTAAGTTAATAAATGTTATATAGCACACCACACCTTTTTGATCCGGACCTGCATTTTCTTTTTTGAGAAGCTGGGCTCTCTGCTGGTTGTCAAGCTTATGGTGCTTCCGCAGGTGAACGGAGATTTGTTTAACTCTAATGAAACATCCTGCCACAGGGCAAGGTTTTCTTGACTCATCCGTTTGGCTGACAAACCAATTTAAAATTCCATTGAAACAAGGATTTAGTAAAGCTATACAAGATATATTGTTACTTGTTGGTGATGCATGAAACTGACAGACTAAACCGAGATGATTATTCAAATATTGAACGTTTCTGATTTCAAATATCGTTTCAAAACACTACATTATTTTAACACTTTAAATGAATCTTCGATCGCACATTTGCACAGCTTACATGCAATTATTTCTAAATATATTCATGAAAAAGTTACTTTAAGCATACTTGAGATCCATTAAAGAGATAGAAGATGGTATCTTTTATCTTTGCTCTCTTCGTCAAAATATCTACGATGGATGAGTATATTTGCACCCAATAACTTAAAAAACAAACTTTTCTATTGTACTTTGCTTTTATTAAATAAGGCTTACTCTAACTGTCGCCATTTTGACGAATTTTCCTTTGTCCAAGAGTGTTTACGTCTAAGATGGTCCGCCACGCAAGTGAAATCAAGATAGCACTCTGGACAAGTGGCTAAAATAAGAGCAAATTTTGATACTGCACGTAAAAAACATGATATCAAAAAGCCAATGCACAAAACGGTATGATCATCAAATGATTTGTCTTAACCATTTTGCATCACGTCAAATATTGAAACTGAATGTATAGATTGAATGATTAGTCATTTGTCTTCACTTACCTTTTTTGTGCCTTTATTTTTTGTGATCTTTTTGGTAGAGACTGTTCTTCTGTAAATATATAATGTTTCAATGCTTAGCCTGTATATTATGCTAACCCAGTGTGTGAGCACTATAAAAAGGGCAACAGTTCCACTATACAAGAAGACATACATGAATTTACCGCAGTCTCCCAAAACACGCACCTCTCACAACATACACGCTACATACTGCATACATGGGAGGCCGTCCTTACATGACCATAGCTGTTAATAGGACGTTAATTAATCAAACAAACAAAAATACTTCAATATGAATCGATTTCCAAATTAATTAGAGCAGAAGTACGCGTATTTCTCTTATCAAAATCATCTCTATGGTATCCTTTTTAAATGAATAATTATACATCGGGTAGATGTGTATTATACTAATCCGGAATCTGAGTAACCACTAAATGTTTTCATCCAGTCTAATATTGACATTGAAGATGTAGATTGCATGATTAGTCAATTGTCTTCATAGTTTGCGGTGTATTCACTTACCCATGTCATCCTGAACTGGAATATCCTCATTAGCATCTTCTGTAAATTAATCATTATCCATTGTTAAGCCTGCTTATTATGTTAACCAATTTCCCGAGTAAATACTTGATTCAATTTCAAATTGATTAGAGTATAAGCGTTTTTCTTCGTTTATTAAGGTTAATGGCATCATCATTATCGTCTCTATGGTATCCTTCTTTAAATGAATAATTATACATCGGGTAGATGTGTATTATACTAATCCGGAATCTGAGTAAACACTAAAATGTGAATTGAATTCAAGTTAATCACACCAGGAGTGATATTTTAAAGTAAATATAATTGGTAAAATCACGATTCTACATCATATACGTCTCAAGTACCCTATTGCTCTACCTATATTGTTCAGATCAGGTGTTACGTCTTGAGGAATTTTCCTGTTACTGTCTCTTATATATATTATAATAAGCGTAAATTATGTTGGTCAATAGCAGAGAGATTGTATAAGTGTAAATCCCATTACCACTGTCGCTTTCGGACGGGATATAGTCGACATCCCTGTCGTCATCAAAATCTTCTTCAAAATCAGAATCTGTAAAATCATATTTATATTCATTAAACACAATAATTTCATTTGTAAACATTAAGCTCTGATTGACCAGAAAATATTATATCTTAAAATGCTCTTTTGTCGGCTCTGTATTCAAGCATTTTGTTAATTGTGTTAATTTGTTATATGTTGTATTGCAGTAGATAGTCATTCTGATTATTAATGTTGAATACTGTATTGCATACAGGGTACACATATCAAGTGTAGAAGACATTTTTTCCACATGTTCATGTGAACATTGGTGCAATACGAAGTTGCTTCAAACTAGTACAACGCCAGATACTGGTGCAAGGAAACAAAAGTCCTGATTAAGACAGAATATTAATGTCCATATAAATAAAACAATACTACCTTCCATCTTTCTTTGTAATTGGAGACTTTGATATCTCCAACCTCCCCGCCCATCGTACTCAATCTTCGGTCTTGGCAATTCTGATTTGAAGATTTTGTCTGCAAAATAAGAATATGTAAGTAAGCACGTATGCTAGTCTTAAATGTGTGATGGGTGAATAGATCAATTTTCTAAAAGGTATTGGACAAAAAATACATACTAGTTGCTCTTTGTACCGGGGGGCGGATCAACCCCGTAGCCTTCTTCACTGGACGTCCAGTAGACTTATCAGATGATCTGTAAAATTATACATACATTATATTTCAAGCATTGTAACTTGAGTTTAGATAGGTGATTTGTAGGAATATTGGCATTGAGTAAATATCAAAGAAGTTGACAGCATTTACTACGCGTCATTTAGTCGGTACATTTCGGTTGTGTCGGAGTTTTAATCGTATTAATGGTATGGTATTCCTCCAATTTTAATTAATTTACATATTGCATTTATTATTTTAGCTAATTATATTTATAAAATTCTTGATACTTACTTTATCCTACACGTATATTCCATTCGTGCCCCTCTATTGTAACTGTAGGTGATCTCCTCACCTACAGATATGGGCTTCAAAGCCCAGAAGGAGACGGTCGGCGCGTTGTTACTTTCAACAACCTTCATAAAGGCGTTAGATTCATTATGGCCATCATTAGCCATCCGCCCAATCGTGCCGTCATCCTCCTCACTATCTATCCTGTATATTCAAAAATATTTCAGGAATTAGGGTCAGGTTTAGCCTTACCGTCAATTAACACCAGAGTTCACTAGATGGTATTCTGTTAAAAGTTACTTTGAGATTAATTTCGTATTTATGAGTTTTTCAACATAAGCATTATGTCTTGGCCCTGCAGGTAGGGCGTTAGAATTGTACCTGCTGCCCCTATTGCATGATCGTAAAAGGCGACTAAATTTAGGATCTTATCTTTTCTCTTCTTCCTAACTGACTTTATCTTTCCTAATGCCTCCCTTGGCACCGCCTCACTTTTGGCCTTGAGTTGAGCGTTCGCCCCTGTGAGGAAGGCTCTGGGTTCTGTCCCCTGGCCGAGACACACCAAAGTCTATAAAAGTGGTAGTTTCTGCTCCTGCTTAGCGCTCGGCATACAGGGAGTGGGACGACTGGTTCGCCCGTTGTCAGTATAATGTGACCGGGTGGGGTGTGTTGCTTGGTGTCTTCGGCGGCATGCTTCAGTGATATAGCACTATAAAAAGGGCAACAGTTCCACTATACAAGAAGACACAACACGAATATACCGCAGTCTCCCAAAACCACGCACCTCGCACAACATACACGCAACACTACGCATACATGGGAGGCCGTCCTTACATGACCATAGCTGTTAATAGGACGTTAATTAATCAAACAAACAAACAAACAAATCCACCCAACCTCCTTTGTATTGGTCAAAAATCTTTTTTACAAAAGCTGCATACATGGCCGAAGTGGTCTTGCCCCTACTTCCGCCTGTTGGGCTGGCCAGATATGTTTTGAATACACTGTAATCGTCTAAATGTTACCAAATATATGTAAATTTAATTATCATTACCACTCGGGGAAGCATTGTAGAATCCCTCGAATATATCTCTAACATAGCTTGAATACAGGTTGGCCTAACCATGACGTACTTTTTAGGTAATTTTTAATTTTCTCAAACTCATCTGAAATGGAACAATAGCTAGGTTTGCTCACTGATACAAATACCGAATGTTAAAGGAAAGAGATCAATCAAGGTTATTAATATAATTGCTAGTTATAATCAAATCAAAGAAAGTTTTCCCATAGTTGTGCCTTACGGAATGAATGGCATTTCCAGCAAAACGTTTGTCTTGTTTCCTCATTTTGATAAAAAAGGAGAAACTTCCCATTAAGTTAATAAATGTTTATATAGCACACCACACCTTTTTGATCCGGACCTGCATTTTCTTTTTTGAGAAGCTGGGCTCTCTGCTGGTTGTCAAGCTTATGGTGCTTCCGCAGGTGAACGGAGATTTGTTTAACTCTAATGAAACATCCTGCCACAGGGCAAGGTTTTCTTGACTCATCCGTTTGGCTGACAAACCAATTTAAAATTCCATTGAAACAAGGATTTAGTAAAGCTATACAAGATATGTTGTTACTTGTTGATGATGCATGAAACTGACAGACTAAACCGAGATGATTATTCAAATATTGAATGTTTCTAATTTCAAATATCGTTTCAAAACACTACATTATTTTAACACTTTAAATGAATCTTCGATCGCACATTTGCACAGCTTACATGCATTTATTTCTAAATATATTCATGAAAAAAGTTACTTTAAGCATACTTGAGATCCATTAAAGAGATAGAAGATGGTATCTTTTATCTTTGCTCTCTGGCCCTGCAGGTAGGGCGTTAGAATTGTACCTGCTGCCCTATTGCATGATCGTAAAAGGCGACTTAATTTAGGATCTTATCTTTTTCTCTTCTTCCTAACTGACTTTATCTTTCCTATTGCCTCCCTTGGCACCGCCTCACTTTTGGCCTTGAGTTGAGCGTTCGCCCCTGTGAGGAAGGCTCTGGGTTCTGTCCCCTGGCCGAGACACACCAAAGTCTATAAAAGTGGTAGTTGTTTCTGCTCCTGTTTGGCGCTCAGCATACAGGGAGTGGGACGACTGGTTCGCCCGTTGTCAGTATAATGTGACCGGGTGGGGTGTGTTGCTTGGTGTCTTCGGCGGCATGCTTCAGTGTTATAGCACTATAAAAAGGGCAATAGTTCCACTATACAAGAAGACACAACATAAATATACCGCAGTCTCCCAAAACACGCACCTCCCACAACATACACGCAACACATCGCATACATGGGAGGCCGTCCTTACATGACCATAGCTGTTAATAGGACGTTAATAAATCAAACAAACAAACAAACAAACTCTCTTCGTCAAAATATCTACGATGGATGAGTATATTTGCACCCAATAACTTAAAAAACAAACTTTTCTATTGTACTTTGCTTTTATTAAATAAGGCTTACTCTAACTGTCGCCATTTTGACGAATTTTCCTTTGTCCAAGAGTGTTTACATCTAAGATGGTCCGCCACGCAAGTGAATTCAAGATAGCACTCTGGACAAGTGGCTAAAATAAGAGCAAATTTTGATACTGCACGTAAAAAACATGATATCAAAAAGCCAATGCACAAAACGGTATGATCATCAAATGATTTGTCTTAACCATTTTGCATCACGTCAAATATTGAAACTGAATGTATAGATTGAATGATTAGTCATTTGTCTTCACTTACCTTTTTTGTGCCTTTATTTTTTGTGATCTTTTTGGTAGAGACTGTTCTTCTGTAAATATATAATGTTTCAATGCTTAGCCTGTATATTATGCTAACCCAGTGTGTGAGCACTATAAAAAGGGCAACAGTTCCACTATACAAGAAGACATACATGAATTTACCGCAGTCTCCCAAAACACGCACCTCTCACAACATACACGCTACATACTGCATACATGGGAGGCCGTCCTTACATGACCATAGCTGTTAATAGGACGTTAATAAATCAAACAAACTAAAATACTTCAATATGAATCGATTTCCAAATTAATTACGATTTCCAAATTAATTAGAGCAGAAGTACGCGTATTTCTCTTATCAAAATCATCTCTATGGTATCCTTTTTAAATGAATAATTATCGATCGGTTAGATGTGTATTATACTAATCCGGAATCTGAGTAAACACTAAATGTTTTCATCCAGTCTGATATTGACATTGAAGATGTAGATTGCATGATTAGTCAATTGTCTTCATAGTTTGCGGTGTATTCACTTACCCATGTCATCCTGAACTGGAATATCCTCATTAGCATCTTCTGTAAATTAATAATTATCCATTGTAAAGCCTGTTTATCATGCTAACCAATTTTCCGAGTAAATACTTGATTCAATTTCAAATTGATTAGAGTATAAGCGTTTATCTTCGTTCATTAAGGTTGATGGCATCATCATTATCGTCTCTATGGTATCCTTCTTTAAATGAATAATCATACATCGGGTAGATGTGTATTATACTAATTCGGAATCTGAGTAAACACTTTTGTTTGTTTGTTTGATTAATTAACGTCCTATTAACAGCTGTGTGTTTGGATAATTTTTAATTAACGTCCCATTAAGAGTTAACGAGTGCGAGGTTTGTTTGTTATATTATGGAAGCAGCCCTTGATTTTTTGTTGACACGTGACGACATACCATCATCCGATTATGAGTTTTCCGGAATATTTGACGACTGGATTATTGAGTGGTTCACTCTATAGGTATGTCACAGATCTGTGAGGGACCATACAGTTTTTTATATTAAATTACTCGTATTGGATCAGTATCTTCAAAACATAATTTTACATTTTTAACATATAAAATGTCATCACTGTGTGTGTATTTATTCATAAAACAATATTTTGTAGGCTGCAAGAAGAAAAAGTAACTGTTCGGTGGTAATAGTCCACAGTATACAGAAGGAACTGATGAAACCACATTGTATGCGTATGCTGTCTGCATCATTCTTGTTTGTTTTGTTTGATTAATTAACGTCCTATTAACAGCTATGGTCATGTAAGGACGGCCTCCCATGTATGCGGTGTGTTGCGTGTATGTTGTGCGAGGTGCGTGTTTTGGGAGACTGCGGTATATTCATGTTGTGTCTTCTTGTATAGTGGAACTGTTGCCCTTTTTAGAGTGCTATATCACTGAAGCATGCCGCCGAAGACACCAAGCAACACACCCCACCCGGTCACATTATACTGACAACGGGCGAACCAGTCGTCCCACTCCCTGTATGCGGAGCGCTAAGCAGGAGCAGAAACTACCACTTTTATAGACTTTGGTGTGTCTCGGCCAGGGGACAGAACCCAGAGCCTTCCTCACAGGGGCGAACGCTCAACTCAAGGCCAAAAGTGAGGCGGTGCCAAGGGAGGCATTAGGAAAGATAAAGTCATCTTTTCCTCTTCTCCAACAAAGAAATAAATACCAATTACAGGTAGCTGTGGTCACCTATAAAGAAATTCAGACATTTTATGATATGACACAATTTTGTCATTTTTGCGTCAAATTGGGGTTTGATGAATAACTATATTTTACAAAATATTATTGATATCTATAATATGATTACATATCTATGTTCAGTAAGTCATAACAAAGAAAGTAAGACCAATTACAGGTAGCTGTGGTCAATCAATCACGTCAACACACAAAAACATCTTGGAACATCATTATCTGGAAACCTAAGCTGACATGTAGACTAATGTGCATTTATCCGATATTGTAGCAAAGGCTAATAAAATATTAAACATATAACAGTCATTATCGTACATAATACTACGTGTCGGTCTTGATTTTTTGTTTGTTTTGTTTTATTGTTTTAACGTCCTATTACAGCCAATGTGTTCAGAATGTATAAATCTATGGTGAGATCTATCGTGGAATATGGTCTCTTTGTTAATTGCAATCATCATGAATCCGACCTTACTGAAAGTGTCCAGCGATAGGCGGCTCTAATATGTACAGGGGGGTATAAGGTAAAAAAATATACAAAACTTTTAACTGAGCTTGGCTGGGAGCTACTAAGCGATAGAAGGAAGCATTGCAGACTTAAATGTTATTTAAAATTATACATGATCTCGACCCTCCATACTTGGAATCGGTTTGTCCACTCCTCTCACATCGCACTCCAAACAATAATTTCAGAAATTCTAATAAACTATTTCCAGTTCCTACCAAATGAAAACATTCTATCACCAATCTTTCTTTCCAAAAACTATTAGAGACTGGAGACCCGAACTCGTAAGGAATAAAGCCACTCTTAACTCTATTTCACAAGCACTATCAAAACTCGAAAAGACTCCCAAAATCAACAATCTGATTAAAATATAGATCCTTATTATCACTACGTTTGATAATCTTGAACGGAGTGGTTATAAGGATCTTTATTTCAATTAGATTGACAGAAATCGAAAATGCTTCGAAGGGGGGATTCTATGGTAGTTAGAGTCTTATTTGGCCCACCTTTCAGAGAATAACAGAAAATCACTTAGTCAATTTAAGTGGCTCAACTATTTAACTCCCGATAGAAACTGGGGATAGCACAAGGCAAGATAGGAGATGGATTTTGTCTTTTGTTTAAATGTGTTTTTACATTAATTTAAATGTACGGATACAAGAATGGTTAAAATGAGAGATAAGTATGTCCCATCGTATTACAGTGATAATCCATCGATAGACAAGATGAAAGGTTTATTATCAGGTTGGGATAAAACATTACTAAATGGAACATGCATCCTTCTGGGAAAACTTAGGAAACTGTTGTATTTGCTTGCTTTTCTATCTCACTTTTCTGTTTTTGTTTAATTTAATTAGGAATTGTGAATTAAAACCTCATGTTATACATTTTCATGTACCTGAGGAAACCAATTAAACTGTTGAAACTACGTGGATATACTAAATCAGCGGTTATACGACTGGTTGAAAGTGAATAGTATTCTTGATCACCGGTATGCCCTTTATACCATACAATAGTCGTAAAATACGGAAACAGCCAACATTTGTCTGTTTCGTGAATATGAAAAAGGCTTTCGATAGTGTTAATCGAGATCAGTTATGGTTAAAACTAAAACGTCTTGGAATTGACGGAGTATTACTACGAGCAATCAAATCCCTTTATGCCAATAATGTTAGCAGGGTTAAGGTAAACGGAAAGCTTACAGAGGCATTCACGGTTTCAGTACAGTTGAAACTGTCTGAGCGACCCCCTGTATGTTACGACTCCCTGTCTTATGTGACCGTATTTGAGTCCCCTAACTCCCAACGTATTTTGCTATATAATGGGTCTGTATTGGGTCTTGTGTTAGGTGACAAGTGGCCGTGTTTTACAACCCAAAGACTAAAACAGATTAGGGGACCACCTAGAGACATTCTTCTCTATAATAAAGCCAACTGGGATAAAAACTAATCTTGAACAATTAAATGCACAACTGGAGGTACGATCTAACGAAAACATAGGGGAGATCTGGCCTTCCTTCAAAACAACACTCAACAAAAACCTACCGAACAAGCACATCGCACATGGATAACCCGCCCTATCCGCCAACTCATAAACGAATACAAACGCTTACACAAACAATATAAATCCAAACCAGAACTCAAACATACATTGTAAATATAAAGCAAAAACATCTGAACTACAAAAACAAACCAGAAACGCATACCTCAACTACTTAGAAAAAATGATAACAGACATACCAATAGACGAACCTCGATTCTCACGCCCTAATAAAAAAAACATTTCTCGTACATAAAACCAACTAAGAAAGAGAACTCCGACATCACAGCCCTACGGAAAGACAGGCAGCTGTTGACGGACAAAACTGACAAAGCTAACATCCTCAATCACAATTCCAGTCTGCTTTCGCACAAGAACAGAATACAGCCATACCTGACAAAGGACCTTCACATCACCCAATTATGCCAGACATCCACATAACACAATAGGGCATACATGAACTACTGAACAATATAAACCCGCATAAAGCAACTGGCCCCGACAACATTCACGGCAGAATATTATAATAGCTCAAAGAAATTACAGCTCTTATGCTAACAAAAATATTTACATGCTCACTCATAACAGGAACACTTCCCCACGACTGGAAACATGCAAGTGTATATCCCATATATAGACAAGAGGCCCAGAGGGTCTGTATCGTTCACCTGGTTATTGTTATGCCAAGTAACGTACTGAATACTGTGTTTGTTCGATTTATTAACGTCCTATTAACAGCTATGGTCATATAAGGACGGCCTCCCATGTATGCGTTGTGTTGCGTTTTTTTGGGAGACTGCGGTATATTCATGTTGTATCTTCATGTATAGTGGAACTGTTACCCTTATTATAGTGCTATATCACTGAAGCATGCCGCCGAAGACACCAAGCAACACATCCCACACGGTCACATACTGAATAAGATTTACTCTAATTTCCAATATCTAATTTCTGCTCCAGGCGGTCAGAGCCAAAATTTATACAAATTCTGTTATCCTTCTACATAGGATTTTCCTGGCCAAATTGGTTAGTCACAAGCAAACATAACTTTTATGAAGTCCTGTATAGTAGAGCGATGTCGTTTTATTTCGGTGTTTAGAAGATTTTATTGCTAAATATAACGATATTGCTGATGTTTATGCTGTGCGCGATTTGAACGCTGCAAGAACGGTTAATAGACCTGATTTGAAGAGATTTGTTTGTTTGATTACTTTAACGTCCTATTAACAGCCAGGATCATGTAAGGACGGCCTCCCATGTATGCAGTGTGTGTAGCGTGTTTTGAGAGACTGCGGTATGTTCGTGTTGTGTCTTCTTGTATAGTGGAACTGTTGCTCTTTTTATAGTGCCATATCACTGAAGCATGCCGCCGAAGAATTAGCAATCTGGTCGGTACGTGCGATCTAACCTGCATTAAGCACTTTGGCGATGAGGTAAAAACTGTTTTCCTAGAATGTCCCCTATTTTCAATTCCAATTTGGAATGCGTCGAGTGGTCACAAAAATCCAAAGGTCTTACACTGACAGTAACATTCTGCTGGACTCCAAAATCCTGGAATTGAACAGCGACATACGAGAAATCAATCAAAGCCACGGTGTGAGAGCGCCCAGGTTTCCTTACGACGTCTATAAATCCAGGAAAAGTAACAAGAACCATACAACTATCAGACATCTTATAGCCTCTATACAAACGGTATCCATCCTGGTGAAGTCCTGAGCAGAGGTTGGCTAAGTAAGACGGTCATTGTCCTTATCCAGGATTTTGTTTGATTAATTAACGTCCTTTTAACAGCTATGGTCATGTAAGGACGGCCTCCCATGTATGCAGTGCTTGCGTATAATGTTGTGCGAGGTGCGTGTTTTGGGAGACTGCGGTATATTCATGTTGGGTCTTCTTGTATAGTGGAACTGTTGCCCTTTTTATAGTGCTATATCACTGAAGCATGCCGCCGAAGACACCAAGCAAACACACCCCACCCGGTCACATTATACTGACAACGGGCGAACCATAAAATCAATTAGGAAGAAGAAGAAAAAGATTAGATCTTAAATTTAGTCGCCTCTTTACGATCATGCAATAGGGGGCAGCAGATACAATTCTTACACCTACCTGCACAGGTCTTTAGTACCTTCAAGACGAACAACCTCCAGGAAGCCATTATAGAAACACAGCACGTCAAATATACAGAATCCATAATACAGGCATGGTAACAGCTTTAAAGAAATAAAATGGCGAGGTGGAGACAACACATTTGTGGCTCTCAAGCACGGAGTGCATGGCAAAAAAAGCATGGTTACGTCAAACACCTTAAATGCATGCAGCCCTACTTGCTACTGTTTAGAAGGACCAGTCAACAGTAACCACTGTGGTTAGAGACAGTATCCGAGGTCTACAATTACATCTATTGCAGGACTCTTAAGACTGTCTTCATAGAAAGATTCGGCCAGAAGAAAACAGGATCATATCAGATAGTCTATTCATCACTGCGTGTCTGAACATATGGACTTGCGGTACACGCGTTGAAGACGTTATAAATGTTCACATCGCTTTACAAATACAATCATCATGTATTGGCAGAAAAACCTTAAAACAATTTGCAGAACTCCGCCAAGGCGTGTTGAACTTGCTGTCGTACAGACAGTGTTAAAACTGGACTCTGCTTGTGGTCATGTGATACAGGGCAAGTGCGAAGCTTTAAGCGCATGGGCCTTTTGAATTAAAAAACACTATTAATCCAACTGTCGTAGCAAATAGTTCAATTCTGGAACAGACAGCAAAAAAACAAGAGGCAAATCTCCGACAAGGACGCTCTAACCTAAAGCACCAAAAATGGCCTCACAATCACCCAGCAAACAGCAGTGCCATCAACACCACCACTACCAAACGGTAGCAAAACACGACAACTACCGGACAACCTTGCTGGCAGGGGAATCATCCACAGGTAGCAGACATAACGATGTAACAGGATGCGCGAAAGTTATGTTTGAATTGTAGACAATGTCCTGCACAAAACTTAACGTTTTACACTAATGTGGTATTTGAAAACCATTAATCGCAGTCAGCTCTTGGTATAGCGCAATCAAATAATCGCAACCACAACGCCAATTTATTCTATCACTAGTTCGCCACGTTGTTCAAGTATCACTATGATCGGGTGGGGTTGTGTTGCTTGGTGCCTTCGCGGCATTCTCCAGTGATAAAGCACTATAAAAAGGGCAACAGTTCCACTATACAAGAAGGCACAAACATGAATATACCGCAGTCTTCCAAAACATGCACCATGCCACAACATACACGCAACACCACATACACGGGAGGCCGTCCTTACATGACCAATACCTGTTATTAGGACGTTGATGAATCAAACAAACTTATTCTAACAATCTTTCCTCTACTACCAGTCAATAGGCCCCTATCTCAAACAAGGATAGGCACCATAGCAAAATTGCTGACAAACAAGATAGGAAGTCCCTTACTAAATCAATCTAATTGAAACACAAATCCTTATAACCACTCCGATAAAGAGAGGATCTGACAACATCCCATGAGGGGTCATGTTCGGATGACTTTTATACCACGTGGACTTCAGATCAAATGCAATTTCTACGCCTTGCTACATCATTTGAAAACGATATTTCGTCCCCGTCTACATAGACAATTAGCTTTGGTGTGCCCTTTGGGCGAGATGACTACGTGCACAAAATATTTCACAGTCGAGATTTTGCAAGTAGCGAATTTGATTGACCATTTCCAAAGGTCACCAATCTGATTGAAATACAGATCCTTATAACCACTCCGTTCAATAGAGAAAATCCGATTACGATCCTCTTATCTAACGTAGTGATAATAAGGATCTGTATTTTAATCAGATTGCAAAGGTCACCTGGACATATTACCCCTCATGGGATTTCCTCAGATCCTCTTAACAAAACGTAGTGATAATAAGGATCTGTATCTTAATAAGATTACTTACTAAACCTACTTCTTCCATTGCTAATTCTAGTGATACCACTTTACAAATTTTGGCCTCTATAGAATGAAACACTGTCAGTGTAGATATCTTAGGTACTCCAGTAAGAGCTCATAGATACAGGTGCCTCTCTCTGCTGTATAGCACAACCACTACTTGATATGCTAAAAGTTGATTTTTCACTGCTCCAAAAATGTGATATTGTTAGCGCATTTGTAACTGGCGGTGAAAATTGATGACCATGTAATTATGGGGCGGGGGATATACAAATGGGTTCCGTCCGTCCGTCCGTACGAATGGTTTCCGGAGCATAACTCTAAAACCAGTAGAGATATTTCCACGAAACTTCATACACACATTGGTCTTATGGTCTAGTAGTGCCTTTTGCTATTTTTAAGTTTTCTTTTTTTTTGCATTTTTTCCGTAACCATGGAAACATTGCTGAAAATATCATATTTTTGTACCAGGTTCGTTTCCGGAGCATAACTCTAAAACCAGAAGAGATATTTCCACAAAACTTCATAGAACATTAGTCTTATGGTCTTAGTAGTGCCTTTTGCTATTTTTAGGTTTCCACTTTTTGTGCTTTTTTTCTTGTAACCATAGAAACATTGCTGAAAATATCATATTTTTGTAGCAGGTTCATTTCCGGAGCATAACTCTAAAACCAGCAGATGATATTTCCACAGAAAACTTCATAGACACATTCTTTTTATTGTCTAGTAGTACCTTTTGCTATTTTTAGGTTTCATATTTTTTGCACTTTTTCCTGTTACCATGGAAAAATTGCTGAAAATAATCATGGGTAAATGGTAAATGTTACTTTGCAAAACTCCACCCATCTTTGTGTATATTAGTCTAAATATAAATGTCAAGGCTGTATACCTGATTCAACAATTGCAGCACCGCTCTACTTCTTGAATTATACTCCATCTTTCTTTAGCTCAACTTCCGTTTTTCTGGTTTTTTTTCATACACATAAGTCTCCACAATCAAACTTTACTTCAGCTTTGATATCTCCATTGGCGGGGGATCTGTATGACTATGTCCTTGTTACAACATTAACTTTCATATCTTTGAAATTTTTTCAACAGCCTATAATTCTTGGTATAGATTTTCTACATGCCAATTCAGCCATCACCGATGGCAGCATTTCAAACTCTGCAATTAAAAGATAAGGCAACAGGAACAATATTTTCTGTCACTACCAACATAGGCATTGCTAGATCTACAACTCGCTTGACTGTTATATACTCCTATATCTGTCTGTATTATTCAGGTTGAAGTTTCGAGTCTTTTCCTATTTCGTTGCAATATTCTTGCTCATAAACCTCTCTCCGAGACCTACCAAGAATTGGCTTAAGGTGCTAAAATGTATCTCTAGCTAGTTCAATAAAACCAAGGCCACCACAAAACCCCACAAACTCCCAACCATCCAACCCATCTACCAATGTGACGATTGCATCAAGCTACTATGACTCAACCGTTCAGACAAAGATTATTGAAATTTACAATAACACAACCATTAAATCAGATACAATGTCATGCGGCGCGTTGAGTGCTCATGTGTGCCGAGGTGGCGTGCTTTGGGAGACTGGTATTATTGTGTTGTGTCCATATTGTATAGTGGAAATACTGTTACCCACTTTTTATTTGTTTGTTTGGTATACCATTTACGGTTCCTATTAACAGCTAGGGTCATGTTAGGACAAGACTCCCATTTATGCATTGCTTGCGTGTATGGTTGTGCCGAGGTGCAGTGTTTAGGGCAGACAGGCGGTAGTTTTCATGTTGTGGTCTTATTGTATAGTGGAACTGTTGCCCTTTTTATTGTGCTATATTACCGTAAGCATCGCCACCGAAGGACACCCACACCCTACCCGGTCTCATTTATACTGACAAATCTATGGTTTCCGTAAAATGTGCGATCTAACTGCTCTCCTTTACTGAGAATCCTAACCTTGCTTTGACGGCTACAGAAATCAAGGCTGGATTAGATAAAACTTACTCGAAGATTTTGCAATACACGAAATGATCAAAAAAGAGATGTTATTTAATCCCGAACAGGCCAAATATAATTACTACGAAAAACATAACCAGATTGCCAAAACTTAGGAACATTTGATATTTGAACTTGATTTCTTTGTGCAAGAATTAAAAGGAACAACGGACAAGCTTCCCTTGTAACTATTAATGTATGTTCGAAACTTTGGACTTCTTACGGTTAGCTGTTACAAATTTTCTGGAAACAGGAAAGCTAGGTCGGAGGGACGCGTATGAACCAAAAGAAAAACCCCAATTCCTGAAAATAAGGCATATTCGGAATGTTACCATCAGCGTATTTACCAGGAATAAATGAAAGCTCTGCATTATATAAGAGTTGTGTTAATGAAGAGCTCAACTTTTGACTTATTCTGGCTTACTGGCTTGCTCTGGGTATGGGACTAAATTGCCCCCCCCCCCCCCCCCCCCCCCCCTCCCCCCCCCCCCCCCCACCCCCCCCCCCCCCCCCCCCCCCAACCCCCCCCCCCCCCCCCCTCCCATCCCCCCCCCCCCCCCCCCCCCCCCCCCCCCACCTCCCCCCCCCCTGCCACCCCCCCCCCCCCCTTGCCCCCCCACCCCCCCCCCCACCCCCCCAAAAAGAGGGATTTCCATTTAGGCCCTCTCTCCACATTAGAAAAATATATGCAAAAATCTGGGGGGGTAACATTGTCATGGTAGCGTCAGTTATGGAGCCCTAGCTAGTACTTTACTTAACATTTGGTTACTGAAATATCCTTTCTAGACATATCTATCATGGTTGACGTGTTCAAAATTATGACAACCATTGCCTATATTTACATTGTGAAAGCTAGTAATTATCCATTTTAAAAATAAAATAGATTAAATAAGCAATCAAAATAAAACATTTAATACGTCTGTTACAGAGAAAAATAATCAGTCGACGGAACAGCCTAAGATTTGGCGGGAAAATACTGGACAACCGACTAAAATATAGCAGTAGATTAAATAGTCCTTTCGAAACACCAAACATATTCAAAGATAGATACAACACTTTTTCATTTCAAGATTTTAACTAAAAATATATTTTCATATTGATCAATATTAAGAATAGTTTAGCATTTTTTAGTGAATTTATCACACTAAATCAGTATTTTCGTGACCTCTTGAACTCTCGATTGTGTATTATACGCCAGAGTCTAACTGCCAATGTTAATATTGGTAGCAAATAAAAACACACACATTGGGGCGGGTAACATGTAGGTACTGTGTAGTAGCAACATACATAGGTTTATGTAGTAACATATAGGTAATTTGCAGTGTGGCAATGTAATTATCTTACAATATCAATGTAACATTGTACTCCTTAACAGGCCAGGAATAATTTATTAAAAAGACATGCAAAGTTTGTGTAGGAATTCAAAAAAGTACTGCACCAAAGGTTTGTGTAGGAATTCCACTACCTTACCTAAGGAAGGATTCAGATGCTGAAATATTTTGGGTTTGAAAAAAAGCACTATATTACAGGGGACAAGTCTAAATGTTGCTCCAATTGTCGAGGAAGGGACCAAAATGTGAGGCAGAGTATGCAACATAATCAATACTCTTGGTACAGCGATTTAAAGAAAATGAGGTGTAATAGTTACAGTCAGTAGCTATCGTTTCATAAAACTTGATATGTTGTACCCTGCTGCCCCTATTGTATGATCGTAAGAGGCGACTAAATTTAGGATATTATCTTTCTTTTTTCCTAACTAACCTTATGCTTCCTTACGTCTCCCTTGACACCACCTCACTTTTGGCCTTTGGTTGAGCGTTCGCCCCTGTCAGAAAGGCTCTGGGTTCTGTCCCTAGCCGAGACACACCACGTCTAAAATGTGGTAGTTTCTGCTCCTGATTAGAGCTCGAGCGTACAGGGAGCGGGACGACTGGTTCGCCCGTTGTCAGTATAATGTGACCGGATGTGTTTCTTGGTGTCTTATGCCTAAGTGATATAGCACTATACAAAGGACAACAGTTCCACTATACAACTTCCAAAACACGCACCTCGCATTTCACACTGCATACATTGGATGCCGTCCTTACATGGCCCTGGCTGTTAAAAGGATGTTAAATAATCAAACAAACATTGACTCTTTGATATAAATGTACATTTCATTCATCTGATCTGAAATGTATAATTGCTACAGGAAAACATTCAACATGTTTCTTTAATAAAAGCCTGTAAAGGACAATTGATCAATCAAAAACAGGAGAAATATATATTTTATTTAAAAGTACTTGAAATGGATGAAATTGTATCTTCTTTGTATATTTGGTTTTTCGATTGGACTTTTTAATCTACTGCTATTGTTTAGTCGGTTGTCCAGTATTTCCCGCCAAATCTTAGGCTGTTCCATAGACTGATCTTTTTCTCTGTAGAGACATATACGTTTTATTTTCAGGCCTATTTTATCTATTTTATTTTTAGCCCAATCTGATTAAAATACAGATCCTTATAACCACTCCGTTATATAAAGGATCTGACAATATCCCATAGGAGGTCACGTCCAGATGACCTTTATACCACGTGGTCTTCATATAGGATACATTTTCTACACCTGTCACACCCATTGAAAACGATATTTCGTCCCAGTATGCATAAACAATAAGCTTTATTGTGCTCTTTGGGCGAGATGACTACGTAAACCAAAATAATTCTGACAGTTTTTTCAAACTATTTCGTCCCTGAAATTCACTGTCAAAATTTTGCAAGTAGCAATTTGATTGGCCATTTCCAAAGGTCACCTGGACATGACCCCTAATGGGATTTTCTCAGATCCTCTTATCAAACGTAGTGATAATAAGGATCTGTATTTTAATCAGATTGTTTTTAGCCCACCATATGTTGATGGTGGGCTATTCAAATCGCTTTTTGTCCGTCGTCCGCCCTTCCGTCCGTTAACAATTCTTGTTACCGCTATTTCTCATAAAGTACTGAAGGGATGTTTCTCAAATTTCATGTGTATGTTCCCCTAGGGCCCTAGTTGTGGATATTGTATTATGGGACCAATCGGTCAACAAAATGGCCGCCAGGCAGCCATCTTGGATTTTGATAGTTAAAGTTTGTTACCGCTATTTCTCAGAATGTATTGAAGGGATCTTTCTCAAATTTCACATGTAAGTTCCCCTAGGGGCCTAGTTGTGCATATTGCATTTTGGGACCAATCGGTTAACAAGATGGCCGACAGGCCGCCATCTTGGATTTTGATAGTTTAAAGTTTGTTACCGCTATTTCTCAGAAAGTACCGAAAGAATTCTTCTCAAATTTATGTACAGGTTTGCTTAGGGCCCTAGTTGTGCATATTGCATTTTGCGACCGATTGATAAACAAGATGGCCGACAGGCCGCCATCTTGGATTTTGACAATTGAAGTTTGTTACAGCTATTTCTCAGAAAGCACTGAAGGGATCTGTCTCAAATTGCATGTGCAGGTTCCCCTAGGGGCCTAGTTGTGCATATTGCATTTTGGGACCGATCGATGAACAAGATGGCCGACAGGCCGCCATCTTGGATTTTGATAGTTAAAGCTTGTTACAACTGAAGGGATCTGTCTCAAATTGCATGTGCAGGTTCCCCTAGGGGCCTAGTTGTGCATATTGCATTTGGGTACCGATCGGTGAACAAGATAGCCGACAGGACGCCATCTTGGATTTTGACAATTGAAGTTTTTTTCCGCTATGTCTAAGAATGTACTGAAGGGATCTGTCTCAAATTGTATGTGCAGGTTCTTCTAGGGGTCTAGTTGTGCATATTGCATTTTAGGACCGATCGGTGAATAAGATGGCCGACAGGTAGCCATCTTGGATTTTGATAATTGAAGTTTGTTACTGTTATATATCTCAGAAAGTAGTCAAAGGATCTTTCTCAAATTTCATGTGTATTAATATGTTGTAAAAGCTTGAAAAGCAGAGAAAAGATCCCTCTTTGTCAGACAAAGATCGTTCTTAGGTGGGCGCCAAGATCCCTCTGGTTAAAATGATAATGACTACTTTAAATGTAAATATCAGCATTGTTTGTCATATTTTTCACGCGCACCATGATAGATATGCTAGAAAACCCAATGTAAGTTATACACCAATGCATGTCAAAAATATGGAAACCAATGCTTAAGTAAATTATAGCCTTGGCTTCCATAACTGACCTATCAGGACATCCAGATTCTTGCATATATATTTTTCTAATGTGGTGGGAGGCCTAAAATGAATCAATTTTTGGCATTTAGTCCCATACCCATAGCAATAGTAGCCAAGTTTGAGCTCTTCATTACACAACTCTTTTATAATGCAAGCTTTCATTATTCTGGTATATACCTGATGGTACATTCCGAATATGCTATTTTCAGGAATTGGGTTTTCTTTTGGTTCATACGCGTCTCGACCTAGTTCCTGTTCCAGATATTTGTAACAGTACCGTAAGAAGTCCAAAGTTTCGACATACATTATAGTTACAAGGTAGCTTGTCCGTTGTTCCTTTAATTCTTCACAAAGAAATCAAGTCAAATATCAAATGTTCTAATGTTTGGCAATCTGGTATTTTTTCGTAGAATATATTTGGCCTGTCGGGATTAAATACAACCTTTTTTGACATTTCGGTATTGCAAAATCTTGATAAGTTTATCTAATCCATCCTTAGTTGCTGTAGCCGTCAAAGCTAGGTGAGGAATCTCGGAAAAGAGAGCAGTTAGATCGCACATTTTACGGAAACTTAGTTGTCAGTATAATGTGACCGGGTAGGGTGTGTTGCTTGGTGTCTTCGGCGGCATGCTTCAGTGATATAGCACTATAAAAAGGGCAACGGTGGCACTATACAAGACACAACATGAATATACCGCAGTCTCCCTAAACACGCACCTCGCACAACATACACGCAAGCATTGCATACATGGGAGGTTGTCCTTACATGACCCTAGCTGTTAATAGGACGTTAATTAACCAAACAAACAAATAAAAAGGGTAACAGTTCCACTATACAATATGACACAACACAAAATATTCACGCAACGCACCGCATACATGTTATGGTTGTGTTATTGTAAATTTCAATATCTTTGTCTGAACGGTTCAAGACTTGCAATACACATTTCTTGGTTTTATGAACTACTGAGACACATTTAGCACCTGCTAAGCCAATTCTTGGTAGGTCTGGGAGAGAGACTCGAAACTGCAACATGGATATCCTGCTGCCCCTATTTCATGATCGTAAGAGGCGACTAAATTTAGGATCTTATCTTTTCTCTTCTTCCTAACTGACTTTATCTTTCCTAATGCCTCCCTTGGCACCGCCTCACTTTTGGCCTTGAGTTGAGCGTTCGCCCCTGTGAGGAAGGCTCTGGGTTCTGTCCCCTGGCCGAGACACACCAAAGTCTATAAAAGTGGTAGTTTCTGCTCCTGCTTAGCGCTCAGCATAGAGGGAGTGGGACGACTGGTTCGCCCGTTGTCAGTATAATGTGACCGGGTGGGGTGTGTTGCTTGGTGTCTTCGGCGGCATGCTTCAGTGATATAGCACTATAAAAAGGGCAACAGTTCCACTATACAAGAAGACACAACATGAATATACCGCAGTCTCCCAAAACACACACCTCGCACAACATACACGCAACACACCGCATACATGGGAGGCCGTCCTTACATGACCATAGCTGTTAATAGGACGTTAATTAATCAAACAAACAAACAAACAAAATTCTATACATACTGATAGAGGAGGAACAGTCAAGCGATATGTAGATCTAGCAATGCCTATGTTGGTTGTGACAGAAAATATTGTTCCTGTTGCTTTATACTTTAATGGCAGAGTTTGAGATGCTGTATCGATGATGGCTGAATTGGCATGTAGAAAATCTATACCAAGAATTAGAGGCTGTTGAAAATATTAAAGTTATGTGTAATTACATGGTCACCAATTCACCGCCAGCTACAAATGCACTAACAATATCACATTTTTGTGACAAATCAGCTTTTAGCCTATCAAGTAGTGGTTGTGCTATACAACAGATAGAGGCACCTGTATGTATGAGTTCTTACTGGAGTACCTAAAATATCTACACTGACAGTGTTTCCTTCTATAGAGGCCACAAGATTGACTACTTTTGGTTGTGAAGTGGTATCACTAGAATTAGCACTAGAAGAAGTAGGTTTAGTAAGCAATCTGATTAAAATACAGATCCTTATTATCACTACGTTTGATAAGAGGATCTGAGAAAATCCTATTAGGGGTCATGTCCTGGTGACCTTTGGAAATGGTATCAAATCGCTACTTGCAAAATCTCGACTGTGAAATATTTTGTGCACGTAGTCATCTCGCCCAAAGGGCACACCAAAGCTAATTGTCTATGTAGACGGGGACGAAATATCGTTTTCAAATGATGTAGCAAGGCGTAGAAATTGCATTTGATCTGAAGTCCACGTGGTATAAAAGTCATCCGAACATGACCCCTCATGAGATATTGTCAGATCCTCTCTTTAACGGAGTGGTGTTTTAATCAGATTGATTTAGTAAGGACTTCCCATCTTGTTTTAATCAGATTGATTTAGTAACGGACTTCCTATCTTGTTTGTCAGCAACTTTGCTATGGGGCCTATTGACTGTAAGTAGAGGAAAGGTTGGTAGAATAAGTTGGTGGTTGCTTATTTATACCAAGCATCTGCATTATGGTTTCAAATACCAAAGTGTGTAAAACGTTTGTTTTGTGCAGGACGTTTTCTACGATTCAAACATAACTTTCCACATCCGTTACATCGGTATGTCTGCTACTGGTGTCGATTCTGCTAGCGAGGTTTCTAGCTGGTAGTTGGTTTGTTCGCTCCGTTGCAAGTGGGGGTGTTGAGGGAACTGCTGGTGATGATGAGGCCAGTTTTTGCCTTGTTGGTTCCAGCGGACCTTGTCGGAGGCGTTGTCTCTTGTTGGTGCTGTCTGTCCAGGAATTGAACTAATTTGCAATGACTGTTGGTTAATAGTATTTTTGAAATTGAAAAGGCCATGCGCTTAAAGCTTCGCACATGTCCTTGTATCACAATGAAACACTAGCAGAGTCAGTTTATTTGTGCTTGCAACACTTCTGTGCGACAGCAAGTTCAACAGCCTTGCGGAGTTCTGCAAATGTGTATGGTTCTCTGCCATACTAATGATGATTGTATTTGTAGTGCGGCTTGAACTTTTATTACCTTCGTCAATACGCGTGCTACCAAGTCCATTTTTTTCAGCACGCTGTATGAATAGACTCTCTGATATGTCCTGTTTTCTGAAGAATCTTTTCTATGAAGGACAGTCTTAGAGTCTGCAATAGATGTAATGTAGACTCGGATACTGTCTCTAACCACGGTGTTACTGTGCTGGTCCTTCTAACAGTAACGGTAGGGCTGCATGCATTTTAGTGTTGTCGTAACCATGCATTTTGTGCCATGCATCCATGCTTGAGAGCCACAAATGTGTTGACTCCTCGCCATTTTATTTCCATAAAGGAATATTTGCTGTTACCATGCCTGTATTATGGATTCTGTATATTTGACGTGCTGTGTTTATATAATGGCTTCTGGAGGTTGTTCGTCTTGAAGGTACGAAAGACCTCTGCAGGTAGGGTGTAAGAATTGTACCTGCTGCCCCTATTGCATGATCGTAAGAGGCGACTAAATTTAAGATCTAATCTTTTCTCTTCTTCCTAATTGACTTTATGGTTCGCCCGCTGTCAGTATAATGTGACCGGGTGGGGTGTGTTGCTTGGTGTCTTCGGCGGCATGCTTCAGTGATATAGCACAAAAAAAGGGCAACAGTTCCTGGATAAGGACAATGACCGTCTTCCTTAGCCAACCTCTGCTCAGGACTTCACCAGGATGGATCCCGTTTGTATAGAGGCTATAAGATGTCTGATGGTTGTATGGTTCTTGTTACCTTTCCTGGATTTATAGACGTGGTAAGGAAACCTAGGCGCTCTCACACCATGGCTTTGATTGATTTCTCGTATGTCGCTGTTCAATTCCAGGATTTTGGAGTCCAGCAGATTGTTACTGTCTGTGTAGACCTGGATTTTTGTGACCTCTCGACGCATTCCAAATTGGAATTGAAAATGGGGGACATTCTAGGAAAACGGTTTTTACCTCATCGCCAAAGTGCTTAATGCAGGTTAGATCGCACGTACCGGACCAGATTGCTAATTCTTCGGCGGCATGCTTCAGTGATATAGCACTATAAAAAGGGCCAAGAGTTCCACTATACAAGAAGACACAACACGAACATACCGCAGTCTCTCAAAACACGCACCTCTAACTTTAAACAAGCTACACACTGCATACATGGGAGGCCGTCCTTGCATGATCCTGGCTGTTAATAGGACGTTAACGTAATCCAACAAACAAATCTCTTTGAAATCAGGTCTATTAACCGTTCTTGCGTTCAAATCGCGCACAGCATAAACATCAGCAATATCGTTATATTTAGCAATAAAATCTTCTAAACACCGAAATAAAACGACATCGCTCTACTATACAGGACTTCATAAAAATTCTGTTTGCTTGTGACTAACCAATTTGGCCAGGAAAATCATCTGTAGAAGGATAACAGAATTTGTATCAATTTTGGCTCTGACCGCCAGGAGCAGAAATTAGATATTGGAAATTAGAGTAAAATCTTTAAATTTCTTTAGAAAAGAAGCAATGATCCTGTATTCAGAAAGTGGACCGACGTGGGGATGTGGTTGCTTAGTGTCTTCGCGTGCATGCTTCATTGAGCACTATAACATAGAGGCCCAAATTCATCTTGACTACCTTGAACAATAGTAATAAAAATTAATTATATTACGGTGTCACTTTGTCAGGATCATGTCAGGTATTCATTTTTCAATTTCTTTCCAACAAATTTTATTTTAGGAAAATTAATTAGATATAGTGGACATGAGTCATCTTCGAATTTGGGGATATCGATCAACCAGATATGTAACAATACTTGTCTGGACCGCATGGTGGGAGGATCATTACATGCAAGTATTCAGCCCAAAATGTGTTGATGACGAAGTTCAAAATGTTGTTTTCAAGGATGGCGGTCTTGGGCGGCCATCTTGGAATTCGGATCGACCCGAAAAAATAACAACACTTTGTCGGGATATGTAAGATTCATTTCATGCAAGTTTCATAAAAACCTTGAGAAGAACAGTTGGGCGGCCATCTTGGATATTCGGATAGCTTGTCGGGGGACCATGAAGACACAGCCAAATCCCATGAACTTATATAGTGTTTTCCGCTGTGGCGGTCTCGTGGATCGACCCGAAAAATAATCAAAACTTTGTCTTGGAACATTTAAGTATCAATTTCATGCATAGTTTCAGCACAAAATCTCACACCGGTAGTAGACGATGAGAAGAATGTTCACAACATGGTGGCTGGAGAACTTTGAGAAGAAGTTCAAAAGATGAGAAAGTTTAAAACGCACGGCGGACGACGAACGTAAACATGATGACATGGGAGGGCCGTTTCCTTATATGAATATACCGCATACGCTGTTAGATAGGCCTACCTTATATGACCATTAGCGTTAATAAATCGAACAAACACAGTATTCAGTACGTTACTTGGCATAACAATAACCAGGTGAACGATACAGACCCTCTGGGCCTCTTGTCTATATATGGGATATACACTTGCATGTTTCCAGTCGTGGGGAAGTGTTCCTGTTATGAGTGAGCATGTAAATATTTTTGTTAGCATAAGAGCTGTAATTTCTTTGAGCTATTATAATATTCTGCCGTGAATGTTGTCGGGGCCAGTTGCTTTATGCGGGTTTATATTGTTCAGTAGTTCATGTATGCCCTATTGTGTTATGTGGATGTCTGGCATAATTGGGTGATGTGAAGGTCCTTTGTCAGGTATGGCTGTATTCTGTTCTTGTGCGAAAGCAGACTGGAATTGTGATTGAGGATGTTAGCTTTGTCAGTTTTGTCCGTCAACAGCTGCCTGTCTTTCCGTAGGGCTGTGATGTCGGAGTTCTCTTTCTTAGTTGGTTTTATGTACGAGAAATGTTTTTTTTTTATTATGGCGTGAGAATCGAGGTTCGTCTATTGGTATGTCTGTTATCATTTTTTCTTTTTATTATGGCGTGAGAATCGAGGTTCGTCTATTGGTATGTCTGTTATCATTTTTTCTAAGTAGTTGAGGTATGCGTTTCTGGTTTGTTTTTGTAGTTCAGATGTTTTTGCTTTATATTTACAATGTATGTTTGAGTTCTGGTTTGGATTTATATTGTTTGTGTAAGCGTTTATATTCGTTTATGAGTTGGCGGATAGGGCGGGTTATCCATGGGAGTTTTGATTTGTGTGCGATGTGCTTGTTCGGTAGGTTTTTGTTTAGTGTTGTTTTGAAGGAAGGCCAGATCTCCCCTATGTTTTCGTTAGATCGTACCTCCAGTTGTGTATTTAATTGTTCAAGATTAGTTTTTATCCCAGTTGGCTTTATTATAGAGAAGAATGTCTCTAGGTGGTCCCCTAATCTGTTTTAGTCTTTGGGTTGTAAAACACGGCCACTTGTCACCTAACACAAGACCCAATACAGACCCATTATATAGCAAAATACGTTGGGAGTTAGGGGACTCAAATACGGTCACATAAGACAGGGAGTCGTAACATACAGTGGGTCGCTCAGACAGTCTCAACTGTACTGAAACCGTGAATGCCTCTGTAAGCTTTCCGTTTACCTTAACCCTGCTAACATTATTGGCATAAAGGGATTTGATTGCTCGTAGTAATACTCCGTCAATTCCAAGATGTTTTAGTTTTAACCATAACAGATCTCTATTAACACTATCGAAAGCCTTTTTCATATTCACGAAACAGACAAATGTTGGCTGTTTCCGTATTTTACGACTATTAAGTATGGTATAAAGGGCATACCGGTGATCAAGAATACTATTCACTTTCAACCAGTCGTATAACCGCTGATTTAGTATATCCACGTAGTTTCAACAGTTTATTTGGTTTCCTCAGATACATGAAAATGTATAACATGAGGTTTTAATTCACAATTCCTAATTAAATTAAACAAAAAACAGAACAGTGAGATAGAAAAGCAAGCAAATACAACAGTTTCCTAAGTTTTCCCAGAAGGATGCATGTTCCATTTAGTAATGTTTTATCCCAACCTGATAATAAACCTTTCATCTTGTCTATCGATGGATTTTCACTGTAATACGATGGGACATACTTATCTCTCATTTAAACCATTCTTGTATCCGTACATTTAAATTAATGTAAAAACACATTTAAACAAAAGACAAAATCCATCTCCTATCTTGCCTTGTGCTATCCCCAGTTTCTATCGGGAGTTAAATAGTTGAGCCACTTAAATTGACTAAGTGATTTTCTGTGACTCTAACTACCATAGAATCATCCCCCCTTCGAAGCATTTTCGATTTCTGTCAATCTGATTGAAATAAAGATCCTTATAACCACTCCGTTCAATATTTATCAAACGTAGTGATAATAAGATCTATATTTTAATCAGATTGTTTGATTTTGGGAGTCTTTTGGAGTTTTGATAGTGCTTGTGAAATACAGTTAAGAGTGGCTTTATTCCTTATGAGTTCGGGTCTCCAGTCTCTAATAGTTTTTGGAAAGAAAGATTGGTGATGGAATGTTTTTTATTTGGTAGGAACTGGAAATAGTTTATTAGAATTTCTGAAATGATAGTTTGGAGTGCGATGTGAGAGGAGTGGACAGAGCGATTCCAAGTATGGAGGGGCGAGATCAGGTTTAATTTTAAAAACATCTCGAGTCTACAATGCCCTCCTTCTATCGCTTAGTAGCTCCCAGCCAAGCTCAGTTAAAAGTTTTGTATATTTTGTTACCTTATACCCCCCTGTACATATTAGAGCCGCCTATCGCTGGACACTTTCAGTAAGGTCGGATTCATGATGATTGCCGTTATCAAAGAGACCATGTTCCACGATAGATCTTACCGTAGATTTATACAGATTCTGAACACATTGGCTGTAATAGGAAACCAAACAAAAATCAAGACCGACCCGTGGTATTATGGACGATAATGACTGTAATATGCTTAATATTTTGTTAGCCTTTGCTACAATATCGGATATATGCACATTAGTCTACATGTCAGCTTAGGTTTCCAGATAATGATGTTCCAAGATGTTTTTGTGTGTTGACGTGATTGATTGACCACAGCTACCTGTAATTGGTCTTACTTTCTTTGTTATGACTTACTGAACATAGATATGTAATCATATTATAGATATCAATAATATTTTGTAAAATATAGTTATTCATCAAACCCCAATTTGACACAAAAATGACAAAATTGTGTCATATCATAAAATGTCTGAATTTCTTTATAGTTGACCACAGCTACCTGTAATTGGTCTTTATTTCTTTGTTATGACTTACTGAACATAGATATGTAATCATATTATAGATATCAATAATATTTTGTAAAATATAGTTATTCATCAAACCCCAATTTGACGCAAAAATTACAAAATTGTGTCATATCATAAAATGTCTGAATTTCTTTATATTTTTTTTTATTATTATTTTTTTTTTTCCATTGTCATAAGTGAATCCTCTGTTTATTACTACATGTAGTATTGATATTGTATGGGTACAGCACAGTGAAGAGATTATACTATGATATACATATCCGAACAGTGAGAAAGTCAAAATGAATATCGGAAGACGAGAAAAATAGAAAAATAATAAATAAAAAAATAGACTAAGCAATGGAGAAAACAACCGATAATACGAGGGTAACACAGAAAAAAATTTCCATAAGAGATAACCCAACTAAAATTCCATGAAAAGTAAAATAAAACAACCATTGGAAATAGAGAACCAAAGGCTAGGGATCAATGGAAACGAAAGAAAAGAGCAGCGATATCTAAGGAGACATCTGTTCTCCGTTTAATTATTCGATAAGATTAACAAACACAAATACATAAATGCATTTAGCAGCGACAGCATTAGGCATTGTAGCTGAGAAATGTCAGAAAGATATCGGATACAAAAGATGATACCGCAATATCAAAGGAAATAGAGGGGATACTGCAAAAACTTACTTTAAAAAAGAACATTTCAAAATCATACATGGTACATCAGGGCAATTAACTCTGGTGTATTCATTATTCCAGTAAACATTGTTCGAATGGTATCGGGATAACTTCAGTCATTTGCTAAAAAGAATAACGCGACATGATCAAGAGCCTTATATAAAAAAAATAACAGAAAACATGGCAAATAAAATAGGTGAATTCGTAGAATAGACTTGTTTTCTAGGTGTCCCAACTAACCTGGCTTAATACTACGTTTTGTAATATCGTCGTATGTTACCGGGACTTTTTTTGATTATTAAACATTATGGGACAATGTGACGGTATGGAGAACTTTTCCTGACAATTGTGACCAACTGATAATGCTTATAAACTCGGAAAAAGAAGAACATACGGTAAATCGATGTGTAAATTGACATAGATTTCTAAAAACGCTTGATGAATCTCTATCTTTTTTTTCTTTTTTATTTTGTAACTATGGTTCTTCTCAAATATGCATATCTATGAAAAATTATAATTATTCATCAAACCCCAATTTGACGCAAAAATGACAAAATTGTGTCATATCATAAAATGTCTGAATTTCTTTATAGGTGACCACAGCTACCTGTAATTGGTATTTATTTCTTTGTTGGAGAAGAGGAAAAGATGACTTTATCTTTCCTAATGCCTCCCTTGGCACCGCCTCACTTTTGGCCTTGAGTTGAGCGTTCGCCCCTGTGAGGAAGGCTCTGGGTTCTGTCCCCTGGTCGAGACACACCAAAGTCTATAAAAGTGGTAGTTTCTGCTCCTGCTTAGCGCTCAGCATACAGGGAGTGGGACGACTGGTTCGCCCGTTGTCAGTATAATGTGACCGGGTGGGGGTGTGTTGCTTGGTGTCTTCGGCGGCATGCTTCAGTGATATAGCACTTAAAAAGGGCAACAGTTCCACTATACAAGAAGACACAACATGAATATAACGCACTCTCCCAAAACACGCACCTCGCACAACATACACGCAACACATCGCATACATGGGTTTTTCCGGGTACCGTCCTTACATGACCATAGCTGTGTAATAGGACGTTAAACTAATCAAACAACAAACAAAAGGAAAAGATGACTGATAGGTAAGCTCTCTCTCTTATCTCTCCTCCCTAAAAATGATAAAACCTCACGTCTGTATTAATATTGATATTGCACCTTTTATATATTTAGCGATATAAGTCTCTCAATCATCGGATGATCTTTGATTGTTGTGTCGTAAACGTATGGACCAAAATCCTCTTTAGGCTAGGCAATGAATTTTTCCCCCATAAGGAGTTGGACAAAAATTGTAACAAAGGTTTCTCAACTGATTTAGTTAATGTATATCTTCATCTAACCACAGAAAAAAGTCTACTCGAATCCCTGCATGGCAATGCCTCGTTTTCGACACAAATCCAAGATGGCTGCCGTTAAGTCTGATCAACTTTTGGTATGCTCATAATTCTGGAAGTAAGCGACCTATAGATATGTTTGAGGTGTCAATTTTGATGGAATTGGTGATGGCGGATCCTTTGGTAACAATAAGAGAGTGATACGAAATCAACTGAAGCGGTTAGGCTCAATATCAACATCAAAATATTCCACTTTCAGCGTATTTTTTTTTACTAGATTCTAGTCATTCGGTATTTTTGCAGTTATTTCTCTTCGTTTTGCAGCCTTGTTTCGTCATGAAAAGCTAAGTATGAAATATACATGTATGCACAAACCATATAATTGTTGATTTATTTTCGTTTCATAATTATAAATGAGTAATTATGTCGTCACAACCTACTTGTATACTGTGTGGTGAAGTGATATCTGACGGAGACTTTCAATCTGTTGGACGAAAAGGTCTCGCGAAAATTTTAATGAATACACCGAAAAATATAACGAACTAAATCCGGAATCACCTTTGCCAATTCATGTCTTTGATGAAAATAAAAAAAATATGCGTACATACTGAATGTCGGAAAAAGCATACCAATCCCAAACGGTACGGATAGAAAAGAAAACATCATGATGAACTCCAGCATTCAGCAAAAAACTTCGATCGGAGGTTACACCATTTTCATTCCGAACTGACTGCTATCTTTGTGGCAAATATGTTGATAAGGAAAAGGCTAGACGTTGTCCTAAACGCGCTGAATATGAGTTCAGTCATGTGATGGTGTTAAACGTACAGAAAACGTTACTGGAACGCTGTGCAAATCGGGCAGATGAATGGGCAAAGCAGGTTAAAGATAGACTTTCTTGTATCCACGACTTACCGACAGAAGAAGCTATATACCATCGAGCTTCCAGTTATTCATTACATCGCGTCATTTGGATTCCCAATTTGTAAAAGAGGAACCACCAAACAAGAGAGGACGTCCTAGCGGAACATTTAACGAAGAAAAGCAATTAGCATTTGTACATATTATAGAATATCTTGAAAACAATGATGATGAAATAATAACATTAGATGAACTTTATATAATAAAGATAATGGTAATGTCTGGTGATGGTGAGGTGTATTCCTGGAAGTCACTCCAACGCCAACTGTACGCACATTATGGTGACAGAGGTTCCATCACATCATCAAAGCAGAGGCCACTCATCGTGACGCTCAACTCGAACTTGAAGCAGATCATTCAAGATGCACACACTAAGATGAAAAACGATTCAGATGATATAGACTAGCTTATAAAAATTGTAGGCAACTACATACGGAATGACATTAAAAATGCTGACAAACATAAGGACGTGTATCCTGATGCTTTGGATCACAACCTAACCATCATGCCATCCTGCACAGTTATCAGGCTTATCACCAGGTGCATGTTTGGCAGGGACATGACCTTAATCCAGAAGATTGGGGTTGGACAAAATCTTCTGACGGTCTACATCCAATCCGGATGACTTAATCTGCTGCGCCGGAGAAGCTCCTCACTATTATCAGGTGCAACTGTAGTGGAAAATGCAACAAAAAGGTATGCACCTGTTGCAAAAATGGCCTGCTGTGTACTCCAACGTGCGGACAATGTATGGGCATCACATGTCTAAATGTTCCTCCCTCAGAGAGCTGTGATGATGACGATATTGATCACAGTGATAAAAGAAATGAATAAAACTGGTTAGAACAGAGAACTGAACTAAGGAATTAACTGAATACTGCTGTCGTAAGAACAGAAAACTGAACTGTTGAACGTTACAATCATTGTACATTATTTTATTATGTTTTCAGTGTACAATTAAACTCATTTGTTAATATTGAATAATGTGTTTATCTCTTTATATGTGAACATCACAAAATTCTTGAGGTCAAAATATTTGTTGGCTGCTTTTACGATTATTGGGAATAGTTGTGTATACAATTAGTCACTTTTAATTGCCTTACTTGAACATATTTATTTCTGGTGAGAAAACCATCGCAATGCATGACAATATGATCCATATCAACCACCAAATTAGCCTCAAAACTATTTTCTTCGGCATATATTGCCCTTGGAAGTGTGTCCAATCGATTCAGCATCCCAAAATCAATTGGAATAGACACCTGAATTGTATCTCTAAGTTTAATACTTTTCAAACTATGGCCATTACCGTATTTTTTTTTTTGTATTTTTTTTTTTTTTTTTTTTTGTATTTTTTTTTTATTTTTTCAGAAGTTTTCAAAATGTAAATGTTACATTAGATATCAGCACACAAATCATTCATAGTCTTCATTCACTCATTCATCATCTTAGTGTCTTCGGCGGCATGCTTCAGTGATATAGCACTATAAAAAGTGCAACAGTTCCACTATACAAGAAGACACAACACAAATATACCGCAGTCTCCCAAAACACGCACCCCGCACAACATACACGCAACACATCGCATACATGGGAGGCCGTCCTTACATGACCATAGCTGTTAATAGGACGTTAATTAATCAAACAAACAAACAAACAAACATTCATTAATCACCATATCCCACAGTAGCAAATTATATTTGATTATCACACATAGTTACAGCTTTGCACACTAACATCATCACTCAGTTCGCATCATCATTACCATGATCATCATCATTGTCAAAATATCCTTACTACATGTATTTTAATATCATGATCAATAAATTTAAATCTTATATTTTGATATCATAATCAAAGTTATTACATGTCCTCTTATCCTCAAACATAAAATTATATATGATATCACCCACAAAGACATCATTAATAGAGAACGATAATTGTATGAGGTAATCACTGTACATTTTGCATGTAAGCATCCAAATTGATCTGAGTGAGTTTTATTTTTTAAAATATTTTTAATTGATTTGTGTACAAACAAACAGAACAAACACACCAAACCTAAATAGGAGAGAGAGAGAGACAGATAGACAGAAACAAGCAGACAGAGACAGACACACAGACAGACAGAGACAGACACACAGACAGACAGAGACAGACACACAGACAGACAGAGAAAGGAAGGTGGGGTGTAACTATGAGACATCAAATATTCAACATTGCAAGAAAAGCAAAAGCAAAATTTGATTAATTGTGGCAATAATATTCAAGGTCGGGAAGATAAATAAACAAGAGAATTAAAAAAAACAGAAACAAGAGGCCCAAAGGGCCTTAACGGTCATCTGACTACCTTGGCAATAGTAAATTTAATTTCATATGGTGTCACTTTGTCAGGACCATGTCAGGATCATTTTCAATTTCTTTCAACAAATTTTCTTTCAAACAAGAGGCCAAAGGGCCTTAACATGTAGGAAGTTAATTAGATATAGTGTCATGGTAGCCATCTTCGATTTGGGATCAACCAGAGATGTAACAACACTTTGTCGGGACCATGTCAGGATCATTTCATGCAAGTTTCAGCCAAATCGCACCGGTAGAACTTGAGAAGAAGTTCAAAATGTGTTTTCAAGATGGCGGCTGTGGCGGCCATCTTGAATTTCGGATCGACCCGAAAAATAACAACACTTTGTCGGGACCATGTCAGGATCATTTCATGCAAGTTTCAGCCAAATCGCACTGGTAGAACTTGAGAAGTTCAAAATGTATTTTCAAGATGACGGCTTTGGCGGCTATCTTGGATTACGGATCGACCCGAAAAATAAGAACACTTAGTCGGGACCATATCAGGATCATTTCATGCCAGTTTCAGCCAAATCGCACCGGTAGAACTTGAGAAGAAGTTCAAAATGTGTTTTCAAGATGGCGGCTGTGGCGGCCATCTTGAATTTCGGATCGACCCGAAAAATAACAACACTTTGTCGGGACCATGTCAGGATCATTTCATGCAAGTTTCAGCCTAATCGCACCGGTAGAACTTGAGAAGAAGTTCAAAATGTGTTTTCAAGATGGCGGCTTTGGCGGCCATTTTGAATTTCGGATCGACCCGAAAAATAACAACACTTAGTCGGGACCATGTCAGGATCATTTCATGCAAGTTTCAGCCAAAACGCACTGGTAGAACTTGAGAAGAAGTTCAAAATGTATTTTCAAGATGGCGGCTGTGGCGGCCATCTTGAATTACGGATCGACCCGAAAAATAACAACACTTAGTCGGGACCATGTCAGGATCATTTCATGCCAGTTTCAGCCAAATCGCACCTGTAGAACTTGAGAAGAAGTTCAAAATGTGCTTTCAAGATGGCGGCTTTGGCGGCCATCTTGGATTTCGGATCGACCCGAAAACAACACTTTGTCGGGACCATGTCAGGATCATTTCATGCAAGTTTCAGCCTAATTGCACCGGTAGAACTTGAGAAGAAGTTCAAAATGTGTTTTCAAGATGGCGGCTGTGGCGGCCATTTTGAATTTCGGATCGACCCGAAAAATAACAACACTTTGTCGGGACCATGGCAGGATCAGTTCATGCAAGTTTCAGCCAAAACGCACTGGTAGAACTTGAGAAGAAGTTCAAAATGTGAAAAGTTAACGCACGGCGCACGGCGGACGGCGGACGACGACGGACGAAACATGACGACTATATCTGACCTAAAAAAAACAATAATGTATACCTTTTACAATGCTACCAGTTTTTCCCATTTCTTCCAATTCTTATCAAACCTTTCTTTAATAAATCAAACAAACAAAAAACCTAAAAAGTACGTCTTGGTTAGGCCAACCTGTATTCAAGCTATGTTAGAGATATATTCGAGGGATTCTACAATGCTTCCCCGAGTGGTAATGATAATTAAATTTACATATATTTGGTAACATTTAGACGATTACAGTGTATTCAAAACATATCTGGCCAGCCCAACAGGCGGAAGTAGGGGCAAGACCACTTCGGCCATGTATGCAGCTTTTGTAAAAAAGATTTTTGACCAATACAAAGGAGGTTGGGTGGATTTGTTTGTTTGTTTGTTTGTTTGATTAATTAACGTCCTATTAACAGCTATGGTCATGTAAGGACGGCCTCCCATGTATGCGGTGTGTTGCGTGTATGTTGTACGAGGTGCGTGTTTCGGGAGACTGCGGTATATTCATGTTGTGTCTTCTTGTATAGTGGAACTTTTGCCCTTTTTATAGTGCTATATCACTGAAGCATGCCGCCGAAGACACCAAGCAACACACCCCACCCGTTCACATTATACTGACAACGGGCGAACCAGTCGTCCCATTCCCTGTATGCTGAGCAGGAGCAGAAACTACCACTTGTATAGACTTTGGTGTGTCTCGGCCAGGGGACAGAACCCAGAGCATTCCTCACAGGGGCGAACGCTCAACTCAAGGCCAAAAGTGAGGCGATGCCAAGGGAGGCATTAGGAAGGATAAAGTCAGTTAGGAAGAATAGAAAAGATAAGATCCTAAATTTAGTCGCCTTTTACGATCATGCAATAGGGGCAGCAGGTACAATTCTAACGCCCTACCTGCAGGGCCAACAGAGAGACAAACAGACAGAGAAAGGAAGGTGGGGTGTAACTATGAGACCACAAATATTCAACATTGCAAGAAAAGCAAAAGCAAAATTTGATTAATTGTGGCAATAATATTCAAGGTCGGGAAGATAAATAAAAAACAGAAAAAAAAACAAACAAAAAAAGAAATCTGGGCAAATAATGTATACCTTTTACAATGCTACCAGTTTTTCCCATTTCTTCCAATTCTTATCAAACCTTTCTTTAGCAAAATCACCTTTACTAGTAGCTATATATTTTTGTACCCTATAGTGGTCCTTGATAGTGTTGATTAAAGCATTTATACTTAAGGAGTTATGTCCCTATCTGGTACAATGATGAAATTACTATAGGAAAAAATATATTTTTATGAAGGACTGATGTCAGAAAGGAGTTATAGCGATACAAGATCTAGTGAAGGATAAAACCGCAGATACTTTTTTTACCTTTGATGAATTTACTCAAAAATATCAAATTCACAGTAATTTTCTACATTATCTAAGTGTGTTATCCGCAGTCAAGAAATATTGCGCCAATGCAGCTCTGCCATACGCTAATGTTGTATATCCTTACATTCCAATCAACCTGGAGTTATTTCTAATGAAGTCCAAAGGATCTAAACACTTTTACAACTTTCTTATTAAAAATAATGTAATTCCAACTGGACAGAAAAAATGGAATAAGACTTTTGACTTTGACAATCCTACTTGGAATAAAATTTTCAAACTTCCTTTCACTATCACTAAAAACACAAAGCTTCAATGGTTTCAGTATAGAGTGAATCATCATATTCTTACTACAAACTCTCTACTTTTTAAATCTCATGTTGTCATTTCTCCATTATGTGTTCTCTGTAATTCTGAAACTGAGACTATTATACATGTGCTGTGGGAATGTCAAGAGGTTCAGAACCTTTATACTTTTGAAAATCTTTTAGATGCACTCGTCATTCCCTTCAGTTTTAATAAAGAATCATATCTATTTGGTCTTCTTTCACAGAATCTGAAAAATAATGGGATAGATAATGAAATTCTCATTATAATCAAACATTATATTTACAAGATGAGATGTCTGCCATTACCGTATTTGAAACCATGTAGTGGCGGCCATCTTGGAGTTTGATCGAAAACGAGGTGTTGCCATGGCGGGATTCGAGTAGGCGAAGAACATAATTCAGTTGATACACCTTTGTTACAATTTTTGTCCAACCTAAGTTGTTTATTACTTAGCCTACTTTGCATAGTACGTCATTATGTTTGGTGTACAATACTACTCTTGAGCAATGCTATTTGTAGACTGGTTCCCGCCTCAGTTACCTCCCTTGCGTACGCTTCACTGAGGACCGGTAGCGAGTAGCCATCTTGAGTGAGAATTCCAACTCCAGAGTAGTGCGCATCATTTCTGCGCATGATATGTCATCATGGAGACGGCTACTTCCGTTAAGAGAAAATAACGTCATTAACGTCGTTCCTATAAACACTTTAATCTCTGTTAGCACGAAATAGTTTTAAAACTTAAGACCTTATTTACTTTTGTTTATATATCGTTCAAATAAATTATTTATTCTTTACTTGAAGATCCGTCGCTTCGTGCGTAAAGGGGTTTCCCACGTCTAAAAAAGTGATGCCTGTGAACCGGATATGTAGATTGACCAATCAGAACAAGAGGCCCAGAGGGCCTGTATCGCTCACCTGGTTTGTAATGCCTAGGAATGTTCTGAATTCAAGTTCATTGTTTCTTTTCTGAATTCCCCTATTAGGCCCCACTCTTTCTGCTCCAGGGGGTCAAAGCCAAAATTTATACAAGTTCTGTTAACCCCAAGGATGTTTCTGGGCCAAATTTGGTTAAAATCCAAGCAGAACTATACGATTATTAGCAATTTACAGGATTTACCTATATTTCCCCTATTGGGCCCCGCCCCTCCTGCCCCCAGGGGGTCAGAGCCAAAATTTATACAATTTTCTGTTCTCTTTCCCCCAAGGATGTTTCTGGTCAAATTTGGTTACAATCCATGCAGAACTCTAGGACAAGTAGCAATTTATAAGATTACCTCTATTTCCCCTATTGGGCCCTGCCCCTCCTGCCCCCGGGGGTCAGAGCATAGATTTATACAAGTTCTGTTCCCCTTCTGCTAAGGATGTTTTTGGCCAAATTTGGTTACAATCCATGCAGAACTCTAGGACAAGTAGCGATTTAAAGGATTTACCTCTATTTCCCCTATTGGGCCCCACCCTCTTGCCCCCAGGGGATCAGAGCCAAAATTCATACAAGTTCTGTTCCCCTTCCCCCAAGGATGTTTTTGGTCAAATTTGGTTACAATCCATGCAGAACTCTAGGACAAACAGCAATTTATAAGATTACCTCTATTTCCCCTATTGGGCCCCGCCCCTCCTGCCCCCGGGGGATCAGAGCCAAAATTCATACAAGTTCTGTTCCTCTTCCCCCAAGGATGTTTGTGGCCAAATTTGGTTACAATCCATGCAGAACTGTAGGACAAGTAGCGTTTTATAGGATTTACCTCTATTTCCCCTATTGGGCCCCGCCCCTCCTGCCCCCAGGGGGTCAGAGCCAAAATTTATACAAGTTCTGTTCCCCTTCAACTAAGGATGTTTATTGCCAAATTTGGTTACAATCCATGCAGAACTCTATGACTAGTAGTGATTTAAAGGAAATGTTGACGGACGGACGACGGACGCCGCGCCATGACATAAGCTCACTGGCCCTTCGGGCCAGGTGAGCTAAAAATCATCATGGTTACCCGCTACCGGTCCCTAGTGAGCGGAGCGCAGCCTGGCGGAGAGTAGAGAACTAAGGGGAGGGAACCAGTCCATGCTATTTGTAGTATAGTATGGTCCGTACTATAATGATTTTGTTTTTATAGTATGTAACATATCATTTGCCACATTAATCGCTCGAGAAATTTGTTCGCAAATCTTTAAACTTAATGGTATCAATATGTCTACTGATCACTAATTCTTGTACAGAAAACGTGTGGACCAACAAAGTCTTGTAGTGAAATTCGCCTATGACGAAGATCCTCCTTGGTTTGAGGTTAAATTTTCTGGTCATGAAAAAGGTAAGGATTCCTCCAAATTTAAATTCATATATTGCAAATAAATTTAGAACATAAAATGCAGATCATTGGATAAAATGGACAACAAATGGTTTTCTCCACCAACGGCAAAATTATTCAATAAAAGATCCGGTCACGGAAAATTTGAAATGTACATATAAATGAAGACGAGTAATGATTGCCCAGGATGCAAACGGAAATAAGAACGATACTGAAATATATAGTTCAGTGATGACATAGTAAATTCTGTCAAATTTTAATTATAGGAAATGGTGATTTCGCTAAGAAAGCATTAAGGAAGGGGAACGTCCTATTTGTGTATAAAGGAAAAAGATGCTTTCAGGATCCGGGTTATGGCCCCTACGTCATGGAGGTATCCCATAAAGGGAAAACTTTCTGGTAATTCTTTTCATTAAATTCATCACACTAAAGTTCGATTAGATGGTAAGGTCAAAACAAAATGCTCAAGACGATCGTGTCTGTCATAAAGACTTCATCAGAACTTGGGATGTGAACTCGAAGAAAGCCTAAATAATATGAGCAAGTTTATGAACCGAAATGTAAGATAAAAAAAACAGCTAAATTATAAATTAAGTTTAAGTTATATGAAGTAATTAATAATGGTAGCTTTGTAGACATAATGCTTATGTTGAAAAACTCATAAATACGAAATTAATCTCAAAGTAACTTTTAACAGATTATCATCTAGTGAATTCTGGTGTTAATTGACGGTAAAGCTAAACCTGACCCTAATTCCTGAAATATTGTTGAATATACAGGATAGATAGTGAGGAGGATGACGGCACGACTTGGCGGATGGCTAATGATGGCCATAATGAATCTAACGCCTTTATGAAGGTTGTTGAAAGTAACAACGCGCCGACCGTCTCCTTCTGGGCTTTGAAGCCCATATCTGTAGGTGAGGAGATCACCTACAGTTACAATAGAGGGGCACGAATGGAATATACGTGTAGGATAAAGTAAGTATCAAGAATTTTATAAATATAATTAGCTAAAATAATAAATGCAATATGTAAATTAAGTAAAATTTGGAGGAATACCATACCATTAATACGATTAAAACTCCGACACAACCGAAATGTACCGAATAAATGACGCGTAGTAAATGCTGTCAACTTCTTTGATATTTACTCAATGCCAATATTCCTACAAATCACCTATCTAAACTCAAGTTACAATGCTTGAAATATAATGTATGTATAATTTTACAGATCATCTGATAAGTCTACTGGACGTCCAGTGAAGAAGGCTACGGGGTTGATCCGCCCACCGGTACAAAGAGCAACTAGTATGTATTTTTTGTCTGATACCTTTTAGAAAATTGATCTATTCACCCATCACACATTTAAGACTAGCATACGTGCTTACTTACATATTCTTATTTTGCAGACAAAATCTTCAAATCAGAATTGCCAAGACCGAAGATTGAGTACGATGGGCGGGGAGGTTGGAGATATCAAAGTCTCCAATTACAAAGAAAGATGGAAGGTAGTATTGTTTTATTTATATGGACATTAATATTCTGTCTTAATCAGGACTTTTGTTTCCTTGCACCAGTATCTGGCGTTGTACTAGTTTGAAGCAACTTCGTATTGCACCAATGTTCACATGAACATGTGGAAAAAATGTCTTCTACACTCGATATGTGTACCCTGTATGCAATACGGTATTCAACATTAATAATCAGAGTGACTATCTACTGCAATACAACATATAACAAATTAACACAATTAACAAAATGCTTGAATACAGAGCCGACAAAAGAGCATTTTAAGATATATATTTTCTGGTCAATCAGAGCTTAATGTTTACAAATGAAACTTATTGTGTTTAATGAATATAAATATGATTTTACAGATTCCGATTTTGAAGAAGATTTTGATGACGACAGGGATGTCGACTATATCCCGTCCGAAAGCGACAGTGGTAATGGGATTTACACTTATACAATCTCTCTGCTATTGACCAACATAATTTACGCTTATTATAATATATATAAGAGACAGTAACAGGAAAATTCCTCAAGACGTAACACCTGATCTGAACAATATAGGTAGAGCAATAGGGTACTTGAGACGTATATGATATAGAATCGTGATTTTACCAATTATATTTACTTTAAAATATCACTCCTGGTGTGATTAACTTGAATTCAATTCACATTTTAGTGTTTACTCAGATTCCGGATTAGTATAACACACATCTACCCGATGTATAATTGTTTATTTAAAGAAGGATACCATAGAGACGATAATGATGACGCCATCAACCTTAATGAATGAAGAAAAACGCTTATACTCTAATCAATTTGAAATTGAATCAAGTATTTACTCGGGAAATTGGTTAACATAATAAGCAGGCTTAACAATGGATAATGATTAATTTACAGAAGATGCTAATGAGGATATTCCAGTTCAGGATGACATGGGTAAGTGAATACACCGCAAACTATGAAGACAATTGACTAATCATGCAATCTACATCTTCAATGTCAATATTAGACTGGATGAAAACATTTAGTGGTTACTCAGATTCCGGATTAGTATAATACACATCTACCCGATGTATAATTATTCATTTAAAGAAGGATACCATAGAGACGATAATGATGATGCCATCAACCTTAATGAACGAAGAAAAACGCTTATACTCTAATCAATTTGAAATTGAATCAAGTATTTACTCGGGAAATTGGTTAGCATAATAAGCAGGCTTAACAATGGATAATGATTAATTTACAGAAGATGCCAATGCTGATATCCACGATCATGATGACATGGGTAAGTGAATACACCGCAAACTATGAAGACAATTGACTAATCATGCAATCTACATCTTCAATGTCCATATTAGACTGGATGAAAACATTTAGTGTTTACTCAGATTCCGGATTAGTATAATACACATCTAACCGATCGATAATTATTCATTTAAAAAAGGATACCATAGAGATGATTTTGATAAGAGAAATACGCGTACTTTTAAAAATATGATATCAAAACGCTTCTGCTCTAATTAATTTGGAAATCGATTCATATTGAAGTATTTTTGTTTGTTTGATTAATTAACGTCCTATTAACAGCTATGGTCATGTAAGGACGGCCTCCCATGTATGTAGTATGTAGCGTGTATGTTGTGAGAGGTGCGTGTTTTGGGAGACTGCGGTGTATTCATGTATGTCTTCTTGTATAGTGGAACTGTTGCCCTTTTTATAGTGCTCACACACTGGGTTAGCATAATATACAGGCTAAGCATTGAAACATTATATATTTACAGAAGAACAGTCTCTACCAAAAAGATCAAAAAACGAAAGGCACAAAAAAGGTAAGTGAAGACAAATGACTAATCATTCAATCTATACATTCAGTTTCAATATTTGACGTGATGCAAAATGGTTAAGACAAATCATTTGATGATCATACCGTTTTGTGCATTGGCTTTTTGATATCATGTTTTTTACGTGCAGTATCAAAATTTGCTCTTATTTTAGCCACTTGTCCAGAGTGCTATCTTGAATTCACTTGCGTGGCGGACCATCTTAGACGTAAACACTCTTGGACAAAGGAAAATTCGTCAAAATGGCGACAGTTAGAGTAAGCCTTATTTAATAAAAGCAAAGTACAATAGAAAAGTTTGTTTTTTAAGTTATTGGGTGCAAATATACTCATCCATCGTAGATATTTTGACGAAGAGAGCAAAGATAAAAGATACCATCTTCTATCTCTTTAATGGATCTCTCTCAAGTATGCTTAAAGTAACTTTTTCATGAATATATTTAGAAATAATTGCATGTAAGCTGTGCAAATGTGCGATCGAAGATTCATTTAAAGTGTTAAAATAATGTAGTGTTTTGAAACGATATTTGAAATCAGAAACATTCAATATTTGAATAATCATCTCGGTTTAGTCTGTCAGTTTCATGCATCACCAACAAGTAACAATATATCTTGTATAGCTTTACTAAATCCTTGTTTCAATGGAATTTTAAATTGGTTTGTCAGCCAAACGGATGAGTCAAGAAAACCTTGCCCTGTGGCAGGATGTTTGATTAGAGTTAAACAAATCTCCGTTCACCTGCGGAAGCACCATAAGCTTGACAACCAGCAGAGAGCCCAGCTTCTCAAAAAAGAAAATGCAGGTCCGGATCAAAAAGGTGTGGTGTGCTATATAACATTTATTAACTTAATGGGAAGTTTCTCCTTTTTTATCAAAATGAGGAAACAAGACAAACGTTTTGCTGGAAATGCCATTCATTCCGTAAGGCACAACTATGGGAAAACTTTCTTTGATTTGATTATAACTAGCAATTATATTAATAACCTTGATTGATCTCTTTCCTTTAACATTCGGTATTTGTATCAGTGAGCAAACCTAGCTATTGTTCCATTTCAGATGAGTTTGAGAAAATTAAAAATTACCTAATAAGTACGTCTTGGTTAGGCCAACCTGTATTCAAGCTATGTTAGAGATATATTCGAGGGATTCTACAATGCTTCCCCGAGTGGTAATGATAATTAAATTTACATATATTTGGTTACATTTAGACGATTACAGTGTATTCAAAACATATCTGGCCAGCCCAACAGGCGGAAGTAGGGGCAAGACCACTTCGGCCATGTATGCGGCTTTTGTAAAAAAGATTTTTGACCAATACAAAGGAGGTTGGGTGGAAGCTTTGAAAAGCGGTAATTATCTTCAATATGTATGCTGTACTGACATATCTGTACCCTTGCAACGTATGAAATAGAATATGTAAATCAGGAGAAATAGTCGACAACGACATTGCTACTTATGGTGAATCACATACCAAAATCTTTCGAAAATAGATTTTTTGTTTGTTTGTTTGATTTATTAACGTCCTATTACCAGCTATGGTCATGTAAGGACGGCCACCCATGTATGCGTAATGTTGCGTGTATGTTGTGCGAGGTGCGTGTTTTGGGAGACTGCGGTATATTCGTGTTGTATCTTCTTTTATAGTGGAACTATTGCCCTTTTTTATAGTGCTATATCACTGAAGCATGCCGCCGAAGAAACCAAGCAACACACCCCACCCGGTCACATTATACTGACAACGGGCGAACCAGTCGTCCCACTCCCTGTATGCTGAGCGCTAAGCAGGAGCAGAAACTACCACTTTTATAGACTTTGGTGTGTCTCGGCCAGGGGACAGAACCCAGAGCATTCCTCACAGGGGCGAACGCTCAACTCAAGGCCAAAAGTGAGGCGATGCCAAGGGAGGCATTAGGAAAGATAAAGTCAGTTAGGAAGAAGAGAAAAGATAAGATCCTAAATTTAGTCGCCTTTTACGATCATGCAATGGGGGCAGCAGGTACAATTCTAACGCCCTACCGAGATTCTCAACAACAATGAACGAAGAAACGACATTTTTTTTGAAAAAGCTAAAAATGACGTAGTTAAAGAAAGACAATTCCATTATAAGGTATGGCGTCACAATCAAATGAAAGTGAAACTATCGTACTTAATGATGCTCCACCGCCGACAGAGCATAAATGATAATACTTACTTGAACAATAATGAACGATGTTTAATCGTGTATATATATTTCTAATTAACACAAAAAATTACATAAAATAATTTGTTTTGCCTTTGGTGCATGCGCAATCATTACTTCATTTCATATAGGACATAGTGCCACGGAATTTTTTCGGGATGCAATTAATTATTTTTTGTAATTTGAACTTAAAGTAAAATTAGAAGCTTTTGAAACTTTCCAATGGTGGTAATGGTGTAAAGTAAGTAACTTTTTGTAACTGAATAAAAATACTAAATTGTCTGCTCCTGTTTTTGATAGTGAAAAAATACCATTTGTCAGCGGTGGAGCATCTTTAAACGAGATCGCTGCCATATCGACACTGTTGCATTCTGAGTTTCTGAGGAATGCTGTTATATAGCATATACATTAATAGGACGTGTTTATCATACGGATTTTGATTGCATTATAACTGATGAGCATTTTTCATCCAGGCGAATCTGACGACGAAAGACCCGTCAAAAGGCTGGAAAGGTGGTTTTTACCCACTTTTCAGCTGGTTCAGGAGGGGCAAAGAGCCCCGGGGAGCGTGAATTCTTGTTTGTTTGTTTGATTAATTAACGTCCTATTAACAGCTATGGTCATGTAAGGACGGCCTCCCATGTATGCGTAGTGCTGCGTGTATGTTGTGCGAGGTGCGTGTTTTGGGAGACTGCGGTGTATTCATGTTGTGTCTTCTTGTATAGTGGAACTGTGTTGCCCTTTTTATAGTGCTATATCACTGAAGCATGCCGCCAAAGACACTAAGCAACACACCCCACCCGGTCACATTATACTGACAACGGGCGAACCAGTCGTCCAGCTCCCTGTATGCTGAGCGCTAAGCAGGAGCAGAAACTACCACTTTTATAGACTTTGGTGTGTCTCGGCCAGGGGACAGAACCCAGAGCCTTCCTCACAGGGGCGAACGCTCAACTCAAGGCCAAAAGTGAGGCGGTGCCAAGGGAGGCATTAGGAAAGATAAAGTCAGTTAGGAACAAGAGAAAAGATAAGATCCTAAATTTAGTCGCCTTATACGATCATGCAATAGGGGCAGCAGGTACAATTCTAACGCCCTACCTGCAGGACATTAATAGGACGTGTTTATCATACGGATTTTGATTGCATTATAACTGATGAGCATTTTTCATCCAGGTGAATCTGACGACGAAAGACCCGTGAAAAGGCCGGAAAGCTGGTTTTACCCACTTTTCAGCTGGTTCAGGAGGGGAAAAGAGCCCCGGGGAGCGTGAATTCACAGCTCCATGCGCTGAAACTATTTCTTAATTACGTCATTACAGAGCGCACTCTAGAACTGAGGGTAAATGGATTGATAGTGGAATATTCTTACAACGTAGAACATTAAAGGATTTAGGCCACGGTTTTATAAAAAGCTGTATTTTGCGCTATTATGATGCAATAATGTAATTAAATTCCGATATACTGTTTCCGCGAGTCCCTTGTAACTGGTATACCAGACAGACGTCTTATCTGAGCAAGCCTCTGAATATGCATATTTTTTGGGCGGGATCGAGGCAGATTGGCATGTGACGTCACCAGTGAATGGACGCCGCCATCTTTACATAGACGCTTCCACGATATTGAAGACCGCCTCTATTATTAGCATAATTTTGACAATCGGAGACACTTGTCAAACATTGTCGTCATGGTTTCTTGTGCGGTGTTTGGTTGTTATAACCACAAGAACAAGAAAGGAGGAAAAAAGATAAAAAAAAAATTTCAGTTTTCCAAAGGAGAAGCCATACCGCCAAATTTGGATAAATTATAAGCGGCGTGTATTCAAGCCTTCTGCCCATCACAGATTGTCAGTTTGTTTGATTAATTAACGTCCTATTAACAGCTATGGTCATGTAAGGACGGTCTCCCATGTATGCGGTGTGTTGCGTGTATGTTGTGCGAGTTGTGTGTTTTGGGAGACTGCGGTATATTCATGCAGTGTCTTCTTGTATAGTGGAACTATTGCCCTTTTTATAGTGTTATATCACTGAAGCATGCCGCCGAAGACACCAAGCAACACACCCCACCCGGTCACATTATACTGACAACGGGCGAACCAGTCGTCCCACTCCCTGTATGCTGAGCTAAGCCCATAGCTGTAGGCGAGATCACCTACAGTTACAATAGATTTGCACGAATGGAATATCCGTGGAGGATAAAGTAAGTATCAAGAATTCTATAAATATAATTAGCTAAAATAATGAATGCAATATGTAAATTAATTAAAATTTGGAGGAATACCATACCATTAATACGATTAAAACTCCGACACAACCGAAATGTACCGAATAAATGACGCGTAGTAAATGCTGTCAACTTCTTTGATATTTACTCAATGCCAATATTCCTACAAATCGCCTATCTAAACTCAAGATACAATGCTTGAAATATAATGTATGTATAATTTTACAGATCATCGCATAAGTCTACTGGACGTCCAGTGAAGAAGGCTACGGGGTTGATCCGCCCCCCGGTACAAAGAGCAACTAGTATGTATTTTTTTGTCCAATGCCTTTTAGAAAATTGATCTATTCACCCATCACACATTTAAGACTAGCATACATGCTTACCTACATATTCTTATTTTGCAGACAAAATCTTCAAATCAGAATTGCCAAGACCGAAGATTGAGTACGATGGGCGGGGAGGTTGAAGATATCAAAGTCTCCAATTACAAAGAAAGATGGAAGGTAGTATTGTTTTATTTATATGGACGTTAATATTCTGCCTTAATCAGGACTTTTGTTTCCTTGCACTAGTATCTGGCGTTGTACTAGTTTGAAGCAACTTCGTATTGCACCAACGTTCCCATGAACATGTGGAAAAAATGTCTTCTACACTCGATATGTGTACCCTGTATGCAATACGGTAATTCAACATTAATAATCAGAATGACTATCTAATGCAATACAACATATAACAAATTAACACAATGAACAAAATGCTTGAATACAGAGCCGACAAAAGAGCATTTTAAGATATAATATATTTTCTGGTCAATCAGAGCTTAATGTTTACAAATGAAACTTATTGTGTTTAATTAATATAAATATGATTTTACACATTCCGATTTTTGAAGAAGATTTCGATGACGACAGGGATGTCCACTATATCCCGTCCGAAAGCGACAGTGGTAATGGGATTTACACTTATACAATCTCTCTGCTATTGACAAACATAATTTACGCTTATTATAATATATATAAGAGACAGTAACAGGAAAATTCCTCAAGACGTAACACCTGATCTGAACAATATAGGTAGAGCAATAGGGTACTTGAGACGTATATGATGTAGAATCGTGATTTTACCAATTATATTTACTTTAAAATATCACTCCTGGTGTGATTAACTTGAATTCAATTCACATTTTAGTGTTTACTCAGATTCCGGATTAGTATAATACACATCTACCCGATGTATAATTATTCATTTAAAGAAGGATACCATAGAGACGATAATGATGATGCCATTGACCTTAATGAACGAAGATAAACGCTTATACTCTAATCAATTTGACATTGAATCAAGTATTTACTCGGGAAATTGGTTAACATGGTAAACAGGCTTAACAATGGATAATTATTAATTTACAGAAGATGCTAATGCGGATATACCAGATCAGGATGACATAGGTAAGTGAATACACCGCAAACTATGAAGACAATTGACTAATCATGCAATCTACATCTTCAATGTCAATATTAGACTGGATGAAAACATTTAGTGGTTACTCAGATTCCGGATTAGTATAATACACATCTACCCGATGTATAATTATTCATTTAAAGAAGGATACCATAGAGACGATAATGATGATGCCATCAACCTTAATGAACGAAGAAAAACGCTTATACTCTAATCAATTTGAAATTGAATCAAGTATTTACTCGGGAAATTGGTTAGCATAATAAGCAGGCTTAACAATGGATAATGATTAATTTACAGAAGATGCCAATGCTGATATCCACGATCATGATGACATGGGTAGGTGAATACACCGCAAACTATGAAGACAATTGACTAATCATGCAATCTACATCTTCAATGTCAATATTGGACTGGATGAAAACATTTAGTGTTTACTCAGATTCCGGATTAATATAATACACATCTAACCGATCGATAATTATTCATTTAAAAAAGGATACCATAGAGATGATTTTGATAAGAGAAATACGCGTACTTTTAAAAATATGATATCAAAACGCTTCTGCTCTAATTAATCTGGAAATCGATTCACATTGAAGTATTTACTCACACACTGGGTTAGCATAATATACAGGCTAAGCATTGAGACATTATATATTTACAGAAGAACAGTCTCTACCGAAAAAATCAAAAAACGAAAGGCACAAAAAAGGTAAGTGAAGACAAATGACAATTCATTCAATCTATACATTAAGTTTCAATATTTGACGTGATGCAAAATGGTTAAGACAAATCATTTGATGATCATACGGTTTTGTGCATTGGCTTTTTGATATCATGTTTTTACGTGCAGTATCAAAATGTGCTCTTATTTTAGCCACTTGTCCAGAGTGCTATCTTGATTTCACTTGCGTGGCGGACCATCTTCGACGTAAATACTCTTGGACAAAGGAAAATTCGTCAAAATGGCGACAGTTCGAGTAAGCCTTATTTAATAAAAGCAAAGTGCAATAGAAAAGTTTGTTTTTTAAGTTATTGAGTGCAAATATACTCATCCATCGTAGATATTTTGACGAAGAGAGCAAAGATAAAAGATACCATCTTCTATCTCTTTAATGGATCTCAAGTATATTTAGAAATAATTGCATGTAAGCTGTGCAAATGTGCGACCGAAGATTCATTTAAAGTGTTAAAATAATGTAGTGTTTTGAAACGATATTTGAAATTAGAAACATTCAATATTTGAATAATCATCTCGGTTTAGTCTGTCAGTTTCATGCATCATCAACAAGTATCAATATATCTCGTATAGCTTATACTAAATCCTTGTTTCAATGGAATTTTAAATTGGTTTGTCAGCCAAACGGATGAGTCAAGAAAACCTTGCCCTGTGGCAGGATGTTTCATTAGAGTTAAACAAATCTCCGTTCACCTGCGGAAGCACCATAAGCTTGACAACCAGCAGAGAGCCCAGCTTCTCAAAAAAGAAAATGCAGGTCCGGATCAAAAAGGTGTGGTGTGCTATATAACATTTATTAACTTAATGGGAAGTTTCTCCTTTTTTATCAAAATGAGGAAACAAGACAAACGTTTTGCTGGAAATGCCATTCATTCCGTAAGGCACAACTATGGGAAAACTTTCTTTGATTTGATTATAACTAGCAATTATATTAATAACGATTGATTGATTACAGTGTATTCAAAACATATCTGGCCAGCCCAACAGGCGGCAGTAGGGGCAAGACCACTTCGGCCATGTATGCAGCTTTTGTAAAAAAGATTTTTGACCAATACAAAAGAGGTTGGGTGGATTTGTTTGTTTGTTTGTTTGATTAATTATTAACGTCATATTAACAGCTATGGTCATGTAAGGACGGCCTCCCATGTATGCGGTGTGTTGCGTGTATGTTGTACGAGGTGCGTGTTTCGGGAGACTGCGATATATTCATGTTGTGTCTTCTTGTATAGTGGAACTTTTGCCCTTTTTATAGTGCTATATCACTGAAGCATGCCGCCGAAGACACCAAGCAACACACCCCACCCGGTCACATTATACTGACAACGGGCGAACCAGTCGTCCCATTCCCTGTATGCTGAGCGCTGAGCAGGAGCAGAAACTACCACTTGTATAGACTTTGGTGTGTCTCGGCCAGGGGACAGAACCCAGAGCATTCCTCACAGGGGCGAACGCTCAACTCAAGGCCAAAAGTGAGGCGATGCCAAGGGAGGCATTAGGAAAGATAAAGTCAGTTAGGAAGAAGAGAAAAGATAAGATCCTAAATTTAGTCGCCTTTTACGATCATGCAATAGGGGCAGCAGGTACAATTCTAACGCCCTACCTGCAGGGCCAACAGAGAGACAAACAGACAGAGAAAGGAAGGTGGGGTGTAACTATGGGACCTCAAATATTCAACATTGCAAGAAAAGCAAAAGCAAAATTTGATTAATTGTGGCAATAATATTCAAGGTCGGGAAGATAAATAAAAAACAGAAAAAAACAAAAAAAAAAAAAGAAATCTGGGCAAATAATGTATACCTTTTACAATGCTACCAGTTTTTCCCATTTCTTCCAATTCTTATCAAACCTTTCTTTAGCAAAATCACCTTTACTAGTAGCTATATATTTTTGTACCCTATAGTGGTCCTTGATAGTGTTGATTAAAGCATTTTATACTTAAGGAGTTATGTCCCTATCTGGTACAATGATGAAATTACTATAGGAAAAAATATATTTTTATGAAGGACTGATGTCAGAAAGGAGTTATAGCGATACAAGATCTAGTGAAGGATAAAACCGCAGATACTTTTTTTACCTTTGATGAATTTACTCAAAAATATCAAATTCACAGTAATTTTCTACATTATCTAAGTGTGTTATCCGCAGTCAAGAAATATTGCGCCAATGCAGCTCTGCCATACGCTAATGTTGTATATCCTTACATTCCAATCAACCTGGAGTTATTTCTAATGAAGTCCAAAGGATCTAAACACTTTTACAACTTTCTTATTAAAAATAATGTAATTCCAACTGGACAGAAAAAATGGAATAAGACTTTTGACTTTGACAATCCTACTTGGAATAAAATTTTCAAACTTCCTTTCACTATCACTAAAAACACAAAGCTTCAATGGTTTCAGTATAGAGTGAATCATCATATTCTTACTACAAACTCTCTACTTTTTAAATCTCATGTTGTCATTTCTCAATTATGTGTTCTTTGTAATTCTGAAACTGAGACTATTATGCATGTGCTGTGAGAATGTCAAGAGGTTCAGAACCTTCTTTATACTTTTGAAAATCTTTTAGATGCACTCGTCATTCCCTTCAGTTTTAATAAAGAATCATATCTATTTGGTCTCCTTTCACAGAATCTGAAAAATAATGGGATAGATAATGAAATTCTCATTATAATCAAACATCATATTTACAAGATGCGATGTCTGCCATTACCGTATTTGAAACCATGTAGTGGCGGCCATCTTGGATTTTGATCGAAAACGAGGTGTTGCCATGGCGGGATTCGAGTAGGCGAAGAACATAATTCAGTTGATACACCTTTGTTACAATTTTTGTCCAACCTAAGTTATTTATTACTTAGCCTACTTTGCATAACTATAAAAAGGGCAATAGTTCCACTATACAAGAAGACATAACATGAATTTACCGCAGTCTCCCAAAACACGCACCTCGCACAACATACACGCAACACACCGCATACATGGGAGGCCGTCCTTACATGACCATAGCTGTTAATAGGTCGTTAATTAATCAAACAAACAAACAAACGTCATTATGTTTGATGTACACTACTACTCTTGAGCAATGCTATTTGTAGTATAGTATGGTCCGTACTATAATGATTTTGTTTTTATAGTATGTAACATATCATTTGCCACATTAATCGCTCGAGAAATTTGTTCGCAAATCTTTAAACTTAATGGTATCAATATGCCTACTGATCACTAATTCTTGTACAGAAAACGTGTGGACCAACAAAGTCTTGTAGTGAAATTCGCCTTTGACGAAGATCCTCCTTGGTTTGAGGTTAAATTTTCTGGTCATGAAAAAGGTATGGATTCCTCCAAATTTAAATTCATATATTGCAAATAAATTTAGAACATAAAATGCAGATCATTGGATAAAATGGACAACAAATGGTTTTCTCCACCAACGGCAAAAGTATTCAATAAAATATCCGGTCACGGAAAATTTGAAATGTACATATAAATGAAGACGAGTAATGATTGCCCAGGATGCAAACGGAAATAAGAACGATACTGAAATATATAGTTCAGTGATGACATAGTAAATTCTGTCAAATTCCAATTATAGGAAGTGGTGTTTTCGCTAAGAAAGCATTTAGGAAGGGGGACTTCCTATTTGTGTATAAAGGAAAAAGATGCTTTCAGGATCCGGGTTATGGCCCCTACGTCATGGAGGTATCCCATAAACGGAAAGCTTTCTGGTAATTCTTTTCATTAAATTCATCACACTAAAGTTCGATTAGATGGTAAGGTCAAAACAAAATGCTCGAGACGATCGTGTCTGTCATAAAGACTTCATCAGAACTTGGGATGTGAACTCGAAGAAAGCCTAAATAATATGAGCAAGTTTATGAACCGAAATGTAAGATAAAAAAAAACGCTAAATTATAAATTAAGTTAAAGTTATATGAAGTAATTAATAATGGTAGCTTTGTAGACATAATGCTTATGTTGAAAAACTCATAAATACGAAATTAATCTCAAAGTAACTTTTAACAGAATATCATCTAGTGAATTCTGGTGTTAATTGACGGTAGAGCTAAACCTGATCCTAATTCCTGAAAATATTTTTGAAATACAGGATAGATAGTGAGGAGGATGACGGCACGACTTGGCGGATGGCCATAATGAATCTAACGCCTTTATGAAGGTTGTTGAAAGTAACAACGCGCCGACCGTCTCCTACTGGGCTTTGAAGCCCATATCTGTAGGTGAGGAGATCACCTACAGTTACAATAGAGGGGCACGAATGGAATATCCGTGGAGGATAAAGTAAGTATCAAGAATTTTATAAATATAATTAGCTAAAATAATAAATGCAATATGTAAATTAAGTAAAATTTGGAGGAATACCATACCATTAATACGATTAAAACTCCGACACAACCGAAATGTACCGACTAAATGACGCGTAGTAAATGCTGTCAACTTCTTTGTTATTTACTCAATGCCAATATTCCTACAAATCACCTATCTAAACTCAAGTTACAATGCTTGAAATATAATGTATGTATAATTTTACAGATCATCTGATAAGTCTACTGGACGTCCAGTGAAGAAGGGTACGGGTTGATCCGCCTCCCGGTACAAAGAGCAACTAGTATGTATTTTTTTGTCCGATACCTTTTAGAAAATTGATCTATTCACCCATCATACATTTAAGACTAGCATACATGCTTACTTACATATTCTTATTTTGCAGACAAAATCTTCAAATCAGAATTGCCAAGACCGAAGATTGAGTACGATGGGCGGGGAGGTTGGAGATATCAAAGTCTCCAATTACAAAGAAAAATGGAAGGTAGTATTGTTTTATTTATATGGACATTAATATTCTGTCTTAATCAGGACTTTTGTTTCCTTGCACCAGTATCTGGCGTTGTACTAGTTTGAAGCAACTTCGTATTGCACCAATGTTCACATGAACATGTGGAAAAAAATGTCTTCTACACTCGATATGTGTACCCTGTATGCAACATACAACAAATTAACACAATTAACAAAATGCTTGAATACAGAGCCGACAAAAGAGCATTTTAAGATATAATATATTTTCTGGTCAATCAGAGCTTAATGTTTACAAATGAAATTTATTGTGTTTAATGAATATAAATATGATTTTACAAATTCTGATTTTGAAGAAGATTTTGATGACGACAGGGATGTCGACTATATCCCGTCCGAAAGCGACAGTGGTAATGGGTTTTTACACTTATACAATCTCTCTGCTATTGACCAACATAATTTACGCTTATTATATATAAGAGACAGTAACAGGAAAATTCCTCAAGACGTAACACCTGATCTGAACAATATAGGTAGAGCAATAGGGTACTTGAGACGTATATGATGTAGAATCGTGATTTTACCAATTATATTTACTTTAAAAATATCACTCCTGGTGTGATTAACTTGAATTCAATTCACATTTTAGTGTTTACTCATATTCCGGATTAGTATAATACACATCTACCCGATGTATAATTATTCATTTAAAGAAGGATACCATAGAGACGATAATGATGATGCCATCAACCTTAATGAACGAAGATAAACGCTTATACTCTAATCAATTTGAAATTGAATCAAGTATTTACTCGGGAAATTGGTTAACATAATAAGCAGGCTTAACAATGGATAATGATTAATTTACAGAAGATGCTAATGAGGATATTCCAGTTCAGGATGACATGGGTAAGTGAATACACCGCAAACTATGAAGACAATTGACTAATCATGCAATCTACATCTTCAATGTCAATATTAGACTGGATGAAAACATTTAGTGTTTACTCAGATTCCGGATTAGTATAATACACATCTAACCGATCGATAATTATTCATTTAAAAAAGGATACCATAGAGATGATTTTGATAAGAGAAATACGCGTACTTTTAAAAATATGATATCAAAACGCTTCTGCTCTAATTAATTTGGAAATCGATTCATATTGAAGTATTTTTGTTTGTTTGATTTAATTAACGTCCTATTAACAGCTATGGTCATGTAAGGACGGCCTCCCATGTATGTAGTATGTAGCGTGTATGTTGTGAGAGGTGCGTGTTTTGGGAGACTGCGGTAAATTCATGTATGTCTTCTTGTATAGTGGAACTGTTGCCCTTTTTATAGTGCTACCAAAGCACCACACCCCACCCGGTCACAATTATACTGACAACGGGCGAACCAGTCGTCCCACTCCCTGTATGCTGAACGCTAAGCAGGAGCAGAAACTACCACTTTTATAGACTTTGGTGTGTCTCGGCCAGGGGACAGAACCCAGAGCCTTCCTCACAGGGGCGAACGCTCAACTCAAGGCCAAAAGTGAGGCGTTGCCAAGGGAGGCATTAGGAAAGATAAAGTCAGTTAGGAAGAAGAGAAAAGATAAGATCCTAAATATAGTCGCCTTTTACGATCATGCAATAGGGGGCAGCAGGTACAATTCTAACGCCCTACCTGTGGCAGGGCCAAGACATAATGCTTATGTTGAAAAACTCATAAATACGAAATTAATCTCAAAGTAACTTTTAACAGAATATCATCTAGTGAATTCTGGTGTTAATTGACGGTAAAGCTAAACCTGACCCTAATTCCTGAAATATTTTTGAATATACAGGATAGATAGTGAGGAGGATGACGTCACGACTTGGCGGATGGCTAATGATGGCCATAATGAATTTAACGCCTTTATGAAGGGTTGTTGAAAGTAACAACGCGCCGACCGTCTCCTTCTGGGGCTTTGAAGCCCATATCTGTAGGTGAGGAGATCACCTACAGTTACAATAGAGGGGCACGAATGGAATATACGTGTAGGATAAAGTAAGTATCAAGAATTTTATAAATAAAATCAGCTAAAATAATAAATGCAATATGTAAATTAAGTAAAATTTGGAGGAATACCATACCATTAATACGATTAAAACTCCGACACAACCGAAATGTACCGAATAAATGACGCGTAGTAAATGACTGTCAACTTCTTTGATATTTACTCAATGCCAATATTCCTACAAATCACCTATCTAAACTCAAGTTACAATGCTTGAAATATAATGTATGTATAATTTTACAGATCATCTGTAAGTCTACTGGACGTCCAGTGAAGAAGGGTACGGGATTGATCCGCCTCCCGGTACAAAGAGCAACTAGTATGTATTTTTTGTCCGATACCTTTTAGAAAATTGATCTATTCACCCGATCACACATTTAAGACTAGCATACATGCTTACTTACATATTCTTATTTTGCAGACAAAATCTTCAATCAGAATTGCCAAGACCGAAGATTGAGTACGATGGGCGGGGAGGTTGGAGATATCAAAGTCTCCAATTACAAAGAAAGATGGAAGGTAGTATTGTTTTATTTATGATAAGACAGTTGATATTCTGTCTGTAATCTAGCGATCTTTGTTAGTTTTTGCCTAGTAGTTTTCCATTGAGCAACCAGATTATCTAAGGCGTTGGTACTAAGTTTGAAGACAACATATCGTTATCCCCCCCCCCCCTCCCGTCACCCTCCACACCACCAAATGTTCCACACCCCCCCCCCCTCCCCCCCCCACCCTCCCCCCCCCATACCAAACACCTGTCCTTCCGAAAAAAATGTCTTCTAAACTTGATATGATTACCCTGTCTGTCAGATACGGTATCCAACATAACTAGATCGTTTAGTGACGTAGTCATACCTCTGCTAAAAACATATCAATATAGTAGTTTTTTAAACAACCTCTTGTAACCACAAAATGAAGCATTATGTGTATTTGATCACACGACAGTCCGGACAAGAAAGCACATTATTAAGTAAGAATGAAATATTGTGTCTGGTATGGTATCAAATTCTGCACAGCGTAGATGTCTTACGCAAACTGATATTTTTGTTTTAGTTTGTAATTTTTAAGATGAGTTTTAAAAGGTTAGCAATTGATTTTTTTTACAGCGACTTACTATCCGATACATGAAGCTAAAGATTGTTCTGTTCAGGTTGACGGATCGAAGTGCGATTGATATGTTGGTTCGTACTGAGTATAGTATTCTCCAGTGTACCGTGCCAATAGCCTTCTCGAATACGAATTTGGAGTGACGGTTTTAATCCCCATGTTGTGAGCAAACTTGGTCGGTCATCTCTACCACTTGTATTAACAAATTTCTTTCTTTAGGTTAGCTACCGTCAGACCAACATAAATGTTACGGCTGACTGGTTTAATCATTGAAAGTGACGAAAGGTAAGCAGGGGCAGCAATATGTCCTCATGTCTGTTTTCTGGGTGGTAAAACCGCCGTGGTCTCCTTGATATGTGTTGGTTTGTCGGAACATATATTTGGTATTTACGTTAGCCGTCTATAAGGAGTACTATCGAGACACGGCTCACAAGGTTGAATGATGTATCAAACGATCGATTTGTCACCAATGCGCTAATTTAATTTTAAATATCATAAGACTCCACTTCCCTTGGCACTGCTGCATGAACTTGTATTACATCTCACAATTCTAGTCTGTTTACTCAAGATTCCGATTTAGTACTAATCCACCATCTTAGCCCTCGATGTATTGTATTTACTTATTCTAAAGAAGAAGATGCAGAGGATTACTCATACGCAGAACGCTAATGATGGATGCATTACAACCAAATTGAAACGAAGAATAATACGCTTATATACTCTAATCAAATTTGATAATCTAGAATCCAAGTATTTACCCCGGGGGAAAATTGGGGTTAACATAATAAGCCAGGTTCTTAACAATGGATTCATGATTAATTTACAGAAGATTGCCTATGCAAGATATCCACATCACTGATGACCATAGGTTAGATGAATACAAACCAGCAAACTATGAAGACAATTAGAATAATCATTGCAATATACTTCTTCAATCAATGACAATAATCAGACTGGTGCATGAAAACAATATTATGTTGTTTACTCATATTCCTCCGGAATTAGTTTAAATTAAACATCAACCCGAACGTTAATTTTTCATTTAAAAAGGATACAATAGAGATGATCTTTGGATAAGAGAACTACGCGTACTTTACTGCTCTTGATTTATTTGGGAATACATCGATTCATATTATTGAAGTATTTTTAGTTTGTTTTGATTTATTAACAGTCCTATTAACAGCCTATGGTCATGTAAATCGTGAACGGCCCTCCCATCCGTATGCGTTGTGTTTGCGTTTAGTGGTCGGTGCGAGGTGAGTGTACTTGCAGAGCGCCCGCGCTATGTTGTGCGTCTGCTTTTGTGCGTTATGATCTTGCTTACTTGATATAGGTCGTTCAACTTTTTTGCCCATCTTTATAACGCAATCTTATCTTAACTTTTAGGCATACTGCAACAAAGACATCTCCCTAGCACGAGCAAGTACCCAAACCAAGCACCAAACCCAACACGCTGCCGATCACATTATTACATTTGACTAATCTAGGGCTGAAACCCAGTAGTGTTCGAGATCCTCACTCCCCTGTATTTGGCCCCTGAACGCTAAGCAGGAGCAGAAACTACCACTTTTTGATAGACTTTGGTGTGTCTCGTCTCGGCCAGCGACAGTATGGCAACAAGAGACACCCCCAGAAAGGCCATTAGATACCTCATCAGGGGTCGAACGTCTCAACACAAGGCCAAAACCGTGAGGCGGTTGCCAAGGGAGGCATTACGGAAAGATAAACGTCAGTCTAGGAAGAAGAGAAAAGAGTAAGATCCTAATATAGTCTGCCTTTTACGATCATGTCAATAGGGGCACAGCAGGTCATCAATTCTCAACCGCCCTACCTGCAGGGCCAAGTGACTAATGCTATATGTCTGATCAAGCAACCTCATAAATAACGAAATTAAACATCTCAAAGTAAATTCTTAATCAGAATATCAACTAGGTAGAAATTATCTTCTAGGCTGTCCTAATATGACGGCTAAAAGCTTCAGAACCTGATACTCTAATCCTGCCTGAATATATCTTTATGAATCAGGATTCAGCATAGTGAGGTCAGCGATGAACGCGCCAACGACTTGGCGGATGGCTAATGATGGCCAGCTCAATGATCTAACGCCTTTATAGAAAGGTTGTTGCAATATAAAACAATACGCGCGCGATACCGACTCCTTCTGTGGCTTTGAAATAGCAACCGCACATCCATCTGTAGAGTCACGGAGAGCAGGATCACCTCACAGTTACAACTCATGAGGGGGCACGATGGAATATACGTGTATGATAAAGTAACTTATTCCCAAAGATTTTAGATGCCTAAATTAAATTAATGCAACTATGTAAATTTAAGTAAAAATTTGGAGGAATACCATACCATTATACGATTAAAACTCCGACACAACCGAAATGTACCGACTAAATGACGCGTAGTAAATGCTGTCAACTTCTTTGATATTTACTCAATGCCAATATTCCTACAAATCACCTATCTAAACTCAGGTTACAATGCTTGAAATATAATGTATGTATAATTTTACAGATCATCTGATAAGTCTACTGGACGTCCAGTGAAGAAGGGTACGGGGTTGATCCGCCTCCCGGTACAAAGAGCAACTAGTATGTATTTTTTGTCCGATACCTTTTAGAAAATTGATCTATTCACCCCATCATACATTTAAGACTAGCATACATGCTTACTTACATATTCTTATTTTGCAGACAAAATCTTCAAATCAGAATTGCCAAGACCGAAGATTGAGTACGATGGGCGGGGAGGTTGGAGATATCAAAGTCTCCAATTACAAAGAAAAATGGAAGGTAGTATTGTTTTATTTATATGGACATTAATATTCTGTCTTAATCAGGACTTTTGTTTCCTTGCACCAGTATCTGGCGTTGTACTAGTTTGAAGCAACTTCGTATTGCACCAATGTTCACATGAACATGTGGAAAAAATGTCTTCTACACTCGATATGTGTACCCTGTATGCAATACGGTATTCAACATTAATAATCAGAGTGACTATCTACTGCAATACAACATATAACAAATTAACACAATTAACAAAATGCTTGAATACAGAGCCGACAAAAGAGCATTTTAAGATATAATATATTTGCTGGTCAATCAGAGCGTCATGTTTACAAATGAAACTTGTTTTTAATGAATATAAATATGATTTTACAGATTCTGATTTTGAAGAAGATTTTGATGACGACAGGGATGTCGACTATATCCCGTCCGAAAGCGACAGTGGGAATGGGATTTACACTTACACAATCTCTCTGCTATTGACCAACATAATTTACGCTTATCATAATATATATAAGAGACAGTAACAGGAAAATTCCTCAAGACGTAACACCTGATCTGAACAATATAGGTAGAGCAATAGGGTACTTGAGACGTATATGATATAGAATCGTGATTTTACCAATTATATTTACTTTAAAATATCACTCCTGGTGTGATTAACTTGAATTCAATTCACATTTTAGTGTTTACTCAGATTCCGGATTAGTATAACACACATCTACCCGATGTATAATTGTTTATTTAAAGAAGGATACCATAGAGACGATAATGATGACGCCATCAACCTTAATGAATGAAGAAAAACGCTTATACTCTAATCAATTTGAAATTGAATCAAGTATTTACTCGGGAAGTTGGTTAACATAATAAGCAGGCATAATTATTAATTTACAGAAGATGCTAATGAGGATATTCCAGTTCAGGATGACATGGGTAAGTGAATACACCGCAAACTATGAAGACAATTGACTAATCATGCAATCTACATCTTCAATGTCAATATTAGACTGGATGAAAACATTTAGTGTTTACTCAGATTCCGGATTAGTATAATACACATCTAACCGATCGATAATTATTCATTTAAAAAAGGATACCATAGAGATGATTTTGATAAGAGAAATACGCGTACTTTTAAAAATATGATATCAAAACGCTTCTGCTCTAATTAATTTGGAAATCGATTCATATTGAAGTATTTTTGTTTGTTTGATTAATTAACAGGACAGCTCTAATTAATTTGGAAATCGATTCATATTGAAGTATTTATGTTTGTTTGATTGATTAAACGTCCTATTAACAGCTATGGTCATGTAAGGACGGCCTCCCATTATGCAGTATGTAGCGTGTATGTTGTGAGAGGTGCGTGTTTTGGGAGACTGCGGTAAATTCATGTATGTCTTCTTGTATAGTGGAACTGTTGCCCTTTTTATAGTGCTCACACACTGGGTTAGCATAATATACATGCTAAGCATTGAAACATTATATATTTACAGAAGAACAGTCTCTACCGAAAAGATCAAAAAACGAAAGGCACAAAAAAGGTAAGTGAAGACAAATGACTAATCATTCAATCTATACCTTCAGTTTCAATATTTGACGTGATGCAAAATGGTTAAGACAAATCATTTGATGATCATACCGTTTTGTGCATTGGCTTTTTGATATCATGTTTTTTACGTGCAGTATCAAAATTTGCTCTTATTTTAGCCACTTGTCCAGAGTGCTATCTTGATTTCACTTGCGTGGCGGACCATCTTAGACGTAAACACTCTTGGACAAAGGAAAATTCGTCAAAATGGCGACAGTTAGAGTAAGCCTTATTTAATAAAAGCAAAGTACAATAGAAAAGTTTGTTTTTTAAGTTATTGGGTGCAAATATACTCATCCATCGTAGATATTTTGACGAAGAGAGCAAAGATAAAAGATACCATCTTCTATCTCTTCAATGGATCTCAAGTATGCTTAAAGTAACTTTTTCATGAATATATTTAGAAATAATTGCATGTAAGCTGTGCAAATGTGCGATCGAAGATTCATTTAAAGTGTTAAAATAATGTAGTGTTTTGAAACGATATTTGAAATTAGAAACATTCAATATTTGAATAATCATCTCGGTTTAGTCTGTCAGTTTCATGCATCATCAACAAGTAACAACATATCTTGTATAGCTTTACTAAATCCTTGTTTCAATGGAATTTTAAATTGGTTTGTCAGCCAAACGGATGAGTCAAGAAAACCTTGCCCTGTGGCAGGATGTTTGATTAGAGTTAAACAAATCTCCGTTCACCTGCGGAAGCACCATAAGCTTGACAACCAGCAGAGAGCCCAGCTTCTCAAAAAAGAAAATGCAGGTCCGGATCAAAAAGGTGTGGTGTGCTATATAACATTTATTAACTTAATGGGAAGTTTCTCCTTTTTTATCAAAATGAGGAAACAAGACAAACGTTTTGCTGGAAATGCCATTCATTCCGTAAGGCACAACTATGGGAAAACTTTCTTTGATTTGATTATAACTAGCAATTATATTAATAACCTTGATTGATCTCTTTCCTTTAACATTCGGTATTTGTATCAGTGAGCAAACCTAGCTATTGTTCCATTTCAGATGAGTTTGAGAAAATTAAAAATTACCTAATAAGTACGTCTTGGTTAGGCCAACCTGTATTCAAGCTATGTTAGAGATATATTCGAGGGATTCTACAATGCTTCCCCGAGTGGTAATGATCATTAAATTTTACATATATTTGGTTACATTTTAGACGATTACAGTGTATTACGATCATGCGATAGGGGCAGCAGGTACAATTCTAACGCCCTACCTGCAGGGTGGAAGCTTTGACAAGCGGTAATTATCTTCAATATGTATGCTGTACTGACATATCTGTACCCTTGCAACGTATGAAATAGAATATGTAAATCAGGAGAAATAGTCGACAACGACATTGCTACTTATGGTGAATCACATACCAAAATCTTTCGAAAATAGATTTTTTGTTTGTTTGTTTGATTTATTAACGTCCTTTTAACAGCTATGGTCATGTAAGGACGGCCTCCCATGTATGCGTAGTGTTTCGTGTATGTTGTGCGAGGTGCGTGTTTTGGGAGACTGCGGTATATTCGTGTTGTGTCTTCTTTTATAGTGGAACTATTGCCCTTTTTATAGTGCTATATCACTGAAGCATGCCGCCGAAGACACCAAGCAACACACCCCACCCGGTCACATTATACTGACAACGGGCGAACCAGTCGTCCCACTCCCTGTATGCTGAGCGCTAAGCAGGAGCAGAAACTACCACTTGTATAGACTTTGGTGTGTCTCGGCCAGGGGACAGAACCCAGAGCCTTCCTCACAGGGGCGAACGCTCAACTCAAGGCCAAAAGTGAGGCGATGCCAAGGGAGGCATTAGGAAAGATAAAGTCAGTTAGGAAGAAGAGAAAAGATAAGATCCTAAATTTAGTCGCCTTTTACGATCATGCAATAGGGGCAGCAGGTACAATTCTAACGCCCTACCGAGATTCTCAACAACAATGACGAAGAAACGACATCTTTTTTGAAAAAGCTAAAAATGACGTAGTTAAAGAAAGACAATTCCATTATAAGGTATGGCGTCACAATCAAATGAAAGTGAAACTATCGTACTTAAAGATGCTTTGTTTGTTTGTTTGATTTATTAACGTCCTATTAACAGCTATGGTCATGTAAGGACGGCCTCCCATGTATGCGGTGTGTTGCGTGTATGTTGTGCGAGGTGAATGTACTGGGAGACTGCGGTATGTTCGTGTTGTGTCTTCTTGTATAGTGGAACTGTTGCCCTTTTTATAGTGCTATATCACTGAAGCATGCCGCCGAAGACACCAAGCAACACACCCCACCCGGTCACATTATACTGACAACGGGCGAACCAGTCGTCCCACTCCCTGCATGCTGAGCGCTAAGCAGGAGCAGAAACTACCACTTTTATAGACTTTGGTGTGTCTCGGCCAGGGGACAGAACCCAGAGCCTTCCTCACAGGGGCGAACGCTCAACTCAAGGCCAAAAGTGAGGCGGTGCCAAGGGAGGCATTAGGAAAGATAAAGTCAGTTAGGAAGAAGAGAAAAGATCATATCCTAAATTTAGTCGCCTTTTACGATCATGCAATAGGGGCAGCAGGTACAATTCTAACGACTTAAAGATGCTCCACCGCCGACAGAGCATAAATGATAATACTTACTTGAACAATAATTGATGTTTAATCGTGTATATATATTTCTAATTAACACAAAAAATTACATAAAATAATTTGTTTTGCCTTTGGTGCATGCGCAATCAGTACTTCATTTCATATAGGACATAGTGCCACGGAATTTTTTCGGGATGCAATTAATTATTTTTTGTAATTTGAACTTAAAGTAAAATTAGAAGCTTTTGAAACTTTCCAATGGTGGTAATGGTGTAAAGTAAGTAACTTTTGTAACTGAATAAAAATACTAAATCGTCTGCTCCTGTTTTTGATAGTGAAAAAATACCATTTGTCAGCGGTGGAGCATCTTTAAACGAGATCGCTACCATATCGACACTGTTGCATTCTGAGTTTCTGAGGAATGCTGTTATATAGCATATACATTAATAGGACGTGTTTATCATACGGATTTTGATTGCATTATAACTGATGAGCATTTTTCATCCAGGTGAATCTGACGACGAAAGACCCGTGAAAAGGCCGGAAAGCTGGTTTTACCCACTTTTCAGCTGGTTCAGGAGGGGAAAAGAGCCCCGGGGAGCGTGAATTCACAGCTCCATGCGCTGAAACTATTTCTTAATTACGTCATTACAGAGCGCACTCTAGAACTGAGGGTAAATGGATTGATAGTGGAATATTCTTACAACGTAGAACATTAAAGGATTTAGGCCACGGTTTTATAAAAAGCTGTATTTTGCGCTATTATGATGCAATAATGTAATTAAATTCCGATATACTGTTTCCGCGAGTCCCTTGTAACTGGTATACCAGACAGACGTCTTATCTGAGCAAGCCTCTGAATATGCATATTTTTTGGGCGGGATCGAGGCTGATTGGCATGTGACGTCACCAGTGAATGGACGCCGCCATCTTTACATAGACGCTTCCACGATATTGAAGACCGCCTCTATTATTAGCATAATTTTGACAATCGGAGACACTTGTCAAACATTGTCGTCATGGTTGCTTGTGCGGCGTTTGGTTGTTATAACCACAAGAACAAGAAAGGAGGAAAAAAGATAAAAAAAAATTCAGTTTTCCAAAGGAGAAGCCATACCGCCAAATTTGGATAAATTATACGCGGCGTGTATTCAAGCCTTCTGCCCATCACAGATTGTCAGCTTGTTTGTTTGTTTGTTTGATTAATTAACGTCCTATTAACAGCTATGGTCATGTAAGGACGGTCTCCCATGTATGCGGTGTGTTGCGTGTATGTTGTGCGAGGTGCGTGTTTTGGGAGACTGCGGTATATTCATGTTGTGTCTTCTTGTATAGTGGAACTGTTGCCCTTTTTATAGTGCTATATCACTGAAGCATGCCGCCGAAGACACCAAGCAACACACTCCACCCGGTCACATTACACTGACAACGGGCGAACCAGTCGTCCCACTACCTGTGTGCTGAGCGCTAAGCAGGAGCAGAAACTACCACTTTTACAGACTTTGGTGTCTCGGCCAGGGGACAGAACCCAGAACCTTCCTCACAGGGGCGAACGCTCAACTCAAGGCCAAAAATGAGGCGTTGCCAAGGGAGGCATTAGGAAAGATAAAGTCCGTCAGAAAGAAGAGAAAAGATAAGATCCTAAATTTAGTCGCCTTTTAAGATCATGCAATAGGGGCAGCAGGGCCACAGATTGTCAGAGTCCTCTGAATCCGAATTATGTCTATCATCGCAGCTTTTCTCCACTCTCAGTGGTTCAAACTGGTATGGTTCGACCTTGAAAACGTTGTTGACGTCGGGAATTTCGTTGGCATTGGTTTCCATGTTGTAAAAAAGCTGTTAGGAGTTATTGAAGTAAGCTGTCAAACGCTACGGAACTATAGTACTCAGTAAGCGGGCCGTGTCGTGAGAGTTTGCACTTGTCATGTCATATTGTCACGTGACTGCTCATTAACGCTCATTAAAATATTAGGCCAAGCCTCACGGCATCCCTGATTGCCTTAAAATAGCTGAAATCGCGTGTAGGAATTTCGTGGAAGAGCAAGTTTGCTTTTTACATAACTTTGTAACATGTTTTGTTTGTAATTTTACAACAAACAAAAATCGTGGCCTAAATCCTTTAATATAATTAGATTGATATGCACTTACCATACTACAGAGAAATCGGATGTGCACTTACCATACCACATATATATCATATGTGACCTTATCATACCATATAGAAATCAGATTAGCGATATCAGATGTGCACTTACCATACCACATAAATGTCAGATGTGCACGTACCATACCAAATAGAAAGTATATGTGCATTAACCACCATGTCCAAACCAGAAACCAAACTTATTGTAACTCTGACACGAAAGCTGAAAACACATACTGATATATAATTTCATCTTGCTCAAGATACAAAATACTTACTTTAAAGTATGAAAAGTTATTTCCTTAAAGACATTGAGATTAGGGACAGTTTTTGGAATTATATTTAAGTGAGAAATTACCATAAACAAAAAATAGAATGAATAAAATATTCAGAATAATCAGGTTATCTTTTATTTTACAGAAACAAGAAATCATATTAGACGATATCAGAGTCATCCTGACAAGTTTGGATACCTGGCTGAAAACCTTGTCAAAAAGCAGGGCTAAACGTGTAGCCTTGCTAAAAGAGCAGCAAGAAGGTATTACCCGCCTTTACACATGCAAATTTCCGTGATAAGGAAAGATACTGTGCAATGAACCAATAATAAAAGCTTATCCTTCTTAGAGTAATACGTAGTTTTTGAATTGAATTTAGTATAGCAGAACGAAGATGCGTACAAGAAGTATTAACTGCCGCTACACACGCTAATTACAGCAACGTTATCTCACATGAACTGTTGTTGATTGTGACATATTTCTTCTTGTAACTTCTAAACGAAATTTTCTGTACGGTAAACTGTTTTTGCTGTTATCTTATAATCTTGATTTGTGATCTGAAATATTTCAGAAACTCTGATTCCTAAGGAAGTGGTTAACTCAGCCATCGAAAAGCTGAATGGACTAAGGACAGAGGACCTTGTTTCTTCCAGAAGCAAGGCCATCTTCCTTCTTCTTGTGGGGAACGGTCAGAGAACTGGGGCTATAATCAATATGTCTACAGAAGAGTTCACCAAAGCCAAACTGGAACAAAACCTATACACAATCAAGGTACATAAAGACAAATTACAAACTTATTTTTAACTTATATACATTATTACCTATAATTATAAATACACAATTACCTGAATTTTTATTCTAATCACAGTAAGCATACTTAGGTGAATATTCCTTTTAATCTCGCCTCAAGAATTATTACAATTGTTAGTGAGAAGAACATACAAGATATTAGACTTGGTCAGTTACAACAATATCTTAAGGCTCGGTTATCCTGTTGAGGTAATAGAGCATGGTATTAGAAAGGCAATTGAAAAGGGACCTTTTACATCCCGTATACATGAACATAAAGTTAATACGGCTTTGATTCCTTTTGTTTCTACTTTCAACCCAAGAAATTTCAATATTTTTCCTGTGATTAAAAATAAATGTAATGAGTTAATGCAAAGTAGTGATCGTATGAGAAAGATTTTTGAAAACCATACAATTTTGCAAAGTAGAAGAAACCTAAAAATTTAAAACAAATGTTAACAAGTTCCAAGTTCAATAACTCTATTGCTGACCCCGTGGTGTCGAAATGTAAGACACTCCGTGATTGATAGTGACATTATTCAGCTGAATATCAGGGTTTTCATCGTGCGCTTTTCATTGCTTAAAAAGCTACTGAGAAATGCTTTGCCCAAATTGAGAGAGTAGAAAGATCCTTATTTGACCTGTTAATACAGTCTGGGTTATTAATTTCTGAAGAGAGAGAGGTGTCGTCTGGAAATAAATTGATGTCTGAACATATATCAAAAATAGTAAAGGGACAAGTATAGAGCCCTGGGGGACACCCGAGTTGGTATACTTACGTTCTGATGATTGACCATTTAAAACAACAAATTGATTTCTTTTTGTTTGTTTTGTATGACTGTTTTGGGAGACTGCGGTATATTCATGTAGTGTCTTCTTGTATATTGGAACTGTTGCCCTTTTTATAGTGCTATATCACTGAAGCATGCCGCCGAAGACACCAAGCAACACACCCCACCCAGTCACATTATACTGACAACGGGTGAACCAGTCGTCCCACTCCCTGTATGCTGAGCGCTAAGCAGGAGCAGAAACTACCACTATTATAGACTTTGGTGTGTCTCGGCCAGGGGACAGAACCCAGAGCCTACCTCACAGCGGCGAACGCTCAACTTAAGGCCAAAAGTGAGGCGGTGCCAAAGGAGGCATTAGGAAAGATGAAGTCAGTTAGGAAGAAGAGAAAAGATAAGGTCCTAAATTTAGTCGCCTTTTACGATCATGCAATAGGGGCAGCAGGTACAATTCTAACGCCCTACCTGCAGGGCAGATAGCTTTTAAGCCACTTAATCAGGTTTCCTTTCAAATGCCTTGGAAATGTCTAAAAAGACGGAACAAACATCTTATCCGTCATCAAAGCTAAATAGGGCAACAGTTCCATTGTTCAAGAAGACCCAACAGGAACATACCTAAGTCTCCCAAAATACGTACCTCGCACTTCACACACGCTACACACTGCATACATGAGAGGCCGTCCTTACATGACCCTGGCTGTTAATAGGACGTAAAAATAAACAAAGTTTTGCTTTGTGTCTTCGGCGGCATGCTTCAGTGATATAGCACTATGAAAAGGGCAATCAGCCCTGCAGGTAGGGCGTTAAAACTGTACTTGCTGCCCCTATTGCATGATCGTAAAAGGCGACTAAATTTAGGATCTTATCTTTTCTTCCTAATTGACTTTATCTTTCCTAATGCCTTCCTTGGAACCGCCTCACTTTTGGCCTTGCGTTGAGCATTCGCCCCTGTGAGGAAGGCTCTGGGTTCTGTCCCCTTGCCTAGACACACCAAAGTCTAAAAGTGGTAGTTTCTGCTCCTGCTTAGCGCTCAGCAAACGGGGAGTGGGACGACTGGTTCGCCCGTTGTCAGTATAATGTGACCGGGTGGGGTGTGTTGCTTGGTGTCTTCAGCGGCATGCTTCAGTGATATAGCACTATAAAAAGGGCAATACTTCTACTATACAAGAAGACAAAACATGAATATACCGCAGTCTCCCAAAACACGCACCTCGCACAATATACACACTACACACCGCATACATGGGAGGCCGTCCTTACATGACCATAGTTGTTAATAGGACGTTAATTAATCAAACAAACAAAGAAATAAAAAGGGCAACGGTTCCACTATACAAGGACCCTGGCTGTTAAAGATGCTCCACCGCCGACAAATGGTATTTTTTCACTATAAAAAACAGGAGCAGACGATTTAGTATTTTTCTTCAGTTACAAAAGTTACTTACTTTACACCATTTCCAAATTTGAAAAGTTTGAGCTTCTAATTTTACTTCAAGTTTAAAAATATGAAAAATAATTAATTGCATCCCGAAAAAATTCTTTGACACTATATCCTATATGGAATGAAGTACTGATTGCGCATGCACCAAAGGCGAAATAAATTATTTTATATTATTTTTTTGTGTTAATTAGGCATATATATACACGATTAAACACCAATTATTGTTCAAAATGATTAATATCATTTTTGCTCTGTCGGCGGTGGAGCATCTTTAATAGGACGTTAAAATAATCAAACAAATTAAGGAAACCCCCTTTACTTTACAAACTTCTGTACTAGTATCCGTTTTGTACGTATAGTTTTTCGGGCCCTACTGACAAACTCGGTAATTGAATGATGTTCTAAACATCCAGTTTTACACCCTAATTCTTACACATCATCTCTGAAGTCAGGTCTCTTAGATAGTCTCCTAAACTAGGATTGTACAGTCCTTCCTTGTGTATGTATATCAATGACTATATCACTATAGAGCACCCTGTTGCAGTCTGAGTCGTGCGTAGGCAGTTGTAAAACACGCAACACAAATGTTGGTGTTGTTACCGTCTGGTAAAAATGGATTCTTATATAACAATTCCATAATGATAAAATCGTCGGATATACAATGAAAGTCACTCACTTGTTTTCTCTCGTCAGCTAACAAAAAGTGAAAGTCTGTCCTGGTTGCTCAGACTTCAGTCTGGGGAAGGTTTAGGCGCATGCCATGTTTTCCCCAAAATGAATTCAACATGAGTTTGGCCAAGGCCCTAAATCCGTCATATATAGTTTCTATCACATATCCCTTACGGAGAGCTACATCTAATTCAACGGTCCACCATGAACCTGTAATAGACCGTTCTCAGTCATTGTGAGCACATGTACCCTGATACTCACTTATCGTGCACGTTCTACACAAGGGAACCATTGGCCCTGTAGGAAAGTACCTGGTTGAAAAGTTGTCTGGGTGGTAAAACTTTACATTGAATTAAGCCGAAATACCTCGATACATCCTTGAAATTAGAATTTACTATTACAGGATACCTATTAGGGTACTTGCTGTATTTGTTGACATATGGGTATAAACTTGTGAAGTCTACATATTGGAAGTTTTCATCAAGATTAGGTTGATTTTGGTGTGTCTCGGCCAGGGGACAGAACCCAGATAGCCTTCCCTCACTGAGCACGAGCACGACTATGCTCAACTACAAAGCCAAATAGTGATTGGCGGTTGGTGCCAAGGGAAACATTAGGAAAGATATAATCAGTTAGGAAGAAGAGAAAAGATAAGGTCCTAAATTTAGTGTTTGATATGAAGAACACGTGGTAAAAGGTCATCCGAACATGACCCTTTATGTAATGTTGTCAGATCCTCTATTGGACGGAGTGATTATAAGGATCTGTATGATAATCAGATTGGTACTACTTGCAATGATTGTGGTATGTTCTGTTAACACCACAGTCTATAAAAGTGGTAGTTTCTGCTCCTGCTTAGCGCTCAGCATACTGGGGAACGATTGGTTCGCCTGTTGTCAGTATTATGTGACTGAATGGGGGTGTGTGTCTGTGCTTGGTGTCTTCGGTGGCATGCTTCTGTGATATAGCACTATTAAAAGGACAACAGTTCCACTATACAAGAAGACACAACATGAATATACCACGGTCTCCCAAAAACACGCACCTCGCACAATATACACGCAACACATCGCATACATGCATATGGGAGGCCGTCTTTGCATGACCCTGGCTGTTCATAGGACGTTAAAAAATAAACAATTAAACAAGCAAACAAACACACCGGGATGAAATACAATCAGCCCTTTACCACTATCAACAAGCAACACCGTTTACATTGGTGGCCTACTACAATTGTAGAAAATGCGCTGAGATCTGCAGAGATGACATGTGTTACATGCCTGCATACCTGAAACATGATGCACAGGCAGTACAAGTATTCAATGATCAGCTAATGGGTCATTTGAAGGGAAATGGTCAAAGTTTTGACAAACCTGTACAGTTCACAGATGGATCCAGTGCCTAGTTTAAATCAAAAGAACCCTTCAACAATCTTCCACAACAGGCAACATTCGAACGATGGGGAAAATGTGTGATGCCCTTGGAGGAGTTATCAAGCGGACTGCTAACAGCATGTTGTTAGCAGACAGGTTTTATCAAAGATGCCCAAGATTTGTGCAGATTTTGTCATGACAACCTTCCAAAAAATGGCAAACGCTGAGGAACTTCTTCATAGAAGCAATGTCAAGAAAAAAGATACGAGATGACCTAAGAACAATCAAGGGCACACAGTCATTTCAACAAGTTCAGTGTGTTAGGCCAGGATTGATAGGGCGATAAATCTTTCTTGTGTTTGCCAGGCCTGCATACAAAGAAACTTCTCAGAATGCATGAACAGGCAATATGTGGCAGCATTGCAAGTACATACCACCTCCTAATTCCAAAGGACACAAAGGAGGTTGAAAACTGGAAAGGCCAAAGAGAAGAGCCAGACATTGAAAATGTGAAAAGCTCAAAAAAGGATAAAACGAGGAGACATTGAAGGAATGGGTGTGAACTCCAGAGTTTGGTGTATTTGCTTGAAGTTGAAATCCCCACGATTAAATTTTGTCCAGCTGGTGTTTGTAGTTTGTGATTCTTTAGGTAGTAAAGAAAAGAAAAGATTTAATATTCTAAAATTTGTCGCCTTTTACGTTCATGACAATTGGGGACTAGCCGGTATCAATTCTTAAGACCTACACTGAACGGGCCATAACTTCCACAAACATACAGGAATATGTTTTAATTGTATCATCATTAACTCATTCACCATATAATATCACACAAAATCAATGAATCACCTAAAACACCCTTGTCACACATTACCATAGCTCATAGGACGTTAATTTCAAACAAAACAATAAATGTTGGTGTTAATACCGTCATAGCCCTGCATGGGCGTTCTAATACCAATTCCATAATGCGTAAATATTCGGATAAATTTAAGATTCTCACACTATTATCCTTCAGCTAACTGCTTTATCTGTCACTTGACTTAACCGCATTGTCAATCTTATGAAAGCGTTTCGCCCCAGGAGGAAGCCATGGGTTCTGTCCCACTTCCGATACCAAACCAAAGTAACTATTAAATGAGTGGTCAAAGTTTCCTAAATCATCCCTAGCGAGAGCTACATCTAGTTGGGAACGACTGGTTCGCCACGTTTGTGTAATGTAATTGACCGGGTTGGACAGTAGTTGTTGAGTCACGGTGGCATGCTCAGTGATATAGCACTATAAAAGGGCAACAGTTACGTATACAAGAAGAACAACCATTGGCCCTGTACCGAAGTAAACACGTTGACAAATATTGCCTATTAAAAATGTTACATGGGGGGCCGTCTTAATACCTCGATAGTTGAAATTAGGTGGTTATTGCGTTAATAATAAACAATACAAACAATTAATACGACTTATCAAGTTTGCTTGTTTGGGTTCTGACCATTAAAGTAAAGAAAAGTTGAAAAGCATTGAAAGCATGAGGCTGCGTGGAAATGTAACCACGGACATAGTGTGAGCCGGAAAGGACGTTTTAGAATTTCCATACTATACTCCACCAACCACCACAAAAAATAATTTCTTCGTACGCAGACAGATTTTTGACGAGAGATTTTTATTTTTCCATTTCATAAGGACATTATACTGGATACGATTCACACCATTTTTACCGACTTTAGCCATCCTTGCCCGACTTGTTCACTTTAATGCAGCATAAGATAATGAAATAATAAACTCAAAATATGTGTCTTGCATACATATATGGTAAAAAAAATTGACAGATTATACACTAATATAGCATAGATTAAAACAAGAAGTAAATGTTATATGGTAACATAAATTACTAAAAGAAGGATTTAAAATTCAACACATAATAAGATACGGATAAAGAAATTTCAGTTGTAGTTCAAACATAAAATCAATGAGATTTTTAGCTCGCCTATCGAAGAGAAGAATAGGGGGAGCTAATGTTGTCGCGTCAGCGTTGGAAGTCCATTTCACGTTAAAGTTTTTGAGCAAGTTTCTGTTTCGTAAATTGTTTAAGCTTAAGCCATTCATTAAATGTTTATGATTTTTTTTCCTATAATGTGTATGGACATGCTGAACGTGATAATACAACGCAATTTGGGGCCCCTTCACTTTATGAGTCTGTTAATTTGATCATATTTTCACATGTTTAAAGTTTTTGAGCAAGTTTCTATTTTGTCAATTGTGTTAAGCTTAAGTCATCATAAATGTTATGATTTTTATTTTCCTAATAAAACTTCTTCTTGAATAGGCGAGCTTTGCTGTTCTCCAACAGCTCTTGTTATTATTGTAAAGTTCAAAGAAATGCCTTCTGCATTTTAACCTTGAAATGGTGTTAAGAGATGTTTTTTTTCCGTGACTCTTGCAGGAAGGTTATTCCAATGTGTGGACCATTATATTTAAAAGAATTTCTACTTGGCACTGTTTTAATGACTTAGATGTTACAATTTAGGTAGGCAGGATATGAATTATTCATAATTTTTTACATCAATTTGACAAACAGTTGATCACCTGGAACACTATAATCTACATATAGAATAATTCGTAGTGTCCTTTTCTGGATTCGTTCAACTTTTTTAACAAATTTCTGTGAACAGTATCCCCAAATGTTGGAACAATAATCAATATATGGTAAAATAAAACAATTATGGTAAGTTATTCTAGCCGACATTGATAGGATTTTTTTTAATTCTGCACAGTTGATAAAGTTTAAAAAAAAATCAAGACATCTTGCACTTGTATATCCCAAGATGGATGGTCATCGATAATCACACCTAAAAGCTTTTTTTTCTTGACATTTTGTTACTGATAATTTCTATCTTTTATACTTAGTTCCTCTGTAAGTCTGTGCTTCTTCTGTTTACTACCAATAAGCATGGTTTTGGTTTTTGATGAGCATCGTTTAGCCACGTTTCACATAAACTCACAATGCTCGGTTTAAACTTCAGAATTTGATATTTAATTTCTTCAAAATGTATCGGCAAGCTCTTCATATTCCAAGAAACAAAAGATATTCTTTTTTCGATGTGATTTGGGAGCAATGTATGTGGAATTGATCGTTCAGTAGTACTATTCTGAATACACGGATCACATATCCAAGTAAGAAGATCGGCGGAGTCTTCATTCAATAAGGTGTGTCTGTTGGATTCAAGGCATTATTTGTGCCAGGATTGTAAACATCCAACACGTAAAGGTTATTGCATGGCTTTCGAGTAATAAAGGGAGATTTATTACACCCGAGCGAAGCGAGGAGGTAATAAGTCGCGAGTGACGAGAAATGTTTTTATCAAAATATGTCTTCCTTGCCAATTTAATTTTGGCACTGATATAACCCATTAGTCACCTTGTAAACTGTTCATCTTGTCAGCTGAGTCAAGTTGGTTAAAATATCCATTAAAATGAGTTAGGACAGCATAAATCAGGAGAGATGTTACAACACAACCTACTATATGGCGACCATCTTGCTTCTGTCAAATATAGGTTTATGAATTTGAAACACAAAATACCATTCTTATTAGATACATGTACATGCATGTTGATGAGCCTCGGTAAATATGTACACCGTATTCTGGGGTAGATTGGGATGAGGTAAAAATTAGCTGGCAAAACACAGGAAGTGATGCTAAATACACTTCAATTATTGTCATGACAGGCAGCCGTACCGTGTAGTGGAGCTGACGGGAGCTGTACAATGCGTAAATCAATTGCAAGCATGTCTGTCACAACCATGCATTTACCAATAATACATGTATGTATATATTATGATCAAAATTAATTTAGATAAGGTACTTATTCAACACAGCGACATTTATATACCTATAAATCCTTGTTCAACATTACAATATGGTATTTTATATACATAGACAGAATAATCAGGTTTCTGATATATGTATAAAGCGAGTATCAGAAAATAAAATGTTTTTGTTAATTATACACCTGGTATTTCGATTATTTTTTTTAATTTAAGATATAAAGCTTCATTATCAGATTAATTAAAAGTGCAACAACCAGTTAAAATACATATCCCTATTGACGAGCATCATTGTATAATTGTACGTATTTGTATGATGAGTACAATGTATATATGTGGAGAGGATGCCACTCCGGAACTGAGGGACTTGGTTAGCTACATCGACAGCCAGTGGATCCGGAGCCGCGTCTGGTCGCCGACGAACTGGTGCGTCTATCGGCAGCCGGTGCGAACCAACAATGATGTAGAAGGTATGTATGATATAAAGATGTGCTATTTTAGTCAAATTAAATAACCCCGGTATTTCAAATTAATCAAATATATATATAAAGAAAGAGGAAGTAGTAACGCCCTGCTGGTTAGGGCGTTACGAATTGTACCTGCTGCCCCTATTGCATAGATCGTAAAAGGCGACTAAATTTAGGATCTTATCTTTTCTATTCTTCCTAACTGACTTTATCCTATTCCTAATGCCTCCCTTGGCACCGCCTCACTTTTGTGCCTTGAGTTGAGCGTTCGCCCCTGTGAGGAAGGCTCTGGGTTTCTCGCTCTGCTTAGCGCTCAGCAAAAACGGGATTGGGGACGACTGGTTCGCCCGTTGTCCAGAATAAAGTGATCAATATATATATACAAAGGGCAAAAAGTTCCACTATACAAGAAGAACACAACACTGCAATCTGTAACAAAATACACGCCAAACACACCGCATACATGGGAGGGCCCCGTCCTTAATATGACCATAGCTGTTAATAGGACAGACGTTAATTAATCCAATACAAACAAAGCCAAAAACAACCAAAAGTCATGTCATAATAAAATATGAATAATTGGTCTAAAGAGCTAGGGAGGAAAAAACTGTTTTATAGTTGTGTTTTCTTTTTATGTATATTGAAACCATCAAATGGACATGGTTCTTTTTTACTTATACATATATATTATATATATATATATAAAGTGACAATAAGAAATCTCCATGTCTAATATAATTTAATGTTTTTTTTCAGGCTGGCATCATCGCTTGAACGGCAAAGCTGGACGCGCCAACCTCCCCTTCTACATGCTGGTTCCGCTGCTGCTGAAGGAGGCTACACTGGTGACCATCCAACAGCGTTTGGTGTCAGAGAATGCGCTTCAACGTCATCAGAGAGTCGCCTTCTGACGCATCCAGGGTCGCGTACACACCATGTGGGACCAGTACGACCACGATGAGTTGACCACGTCCCAGTTCTTAAAGAAGATTGGAGATGTCTACCCCTCGTCCTGTGGTCCTGGAGTAGACTGTGGTACATATGTACAACTCCCTGAAACTCCCTCACATCTTTTAGACTATATATAGACATTTGTATACCATGCTGAATATCATCCTTCCGTTCGAACGTACATTATTCATTTGACTTACTGGACTCTGTGTAAATTTATTAATTGTTAGGCAAAAAATCGCGTGGACTCTTGTAGAGGGGGCCTCCACGTGGCAAGAGCTGGGTAGCAAGGTTAACATTGTTGGCAGACACCCTCATATAAAGTATTTATTATGAAAATTAATCTTAATTACTTATCCGTATCTATGTCGTATCTATACATTTCAACATAATGAAATCAATCGTTATAAGGATCTGTATTTCAATCAGATTGTCGTTTCACAACGATAACATTAAAATTATATGAAAACGGATAATAAATATATATATTATGTACATTTATCTTCACAACATGTACAAAGTTTAATAAAATTTAAATATCTTTTCCCATTAATACACTTGATATAAGTATAATAATCAACTTGTATATATTTATGCATAATACTATATAAATGTAATCATTATCTTATACATATACATTGGCTGATCAATTTCAACAAATTATCTTTTTTTCGATTTATCCTTTAAATAAACTTCAATTAGAACTCTATATGGACAACATATTAAGTACATGTCTTTAAAAGTATTTTATTACTATGGCTATTTAAAACTAGGGCCGTTCTGACGCTAGGGCCGTTATTGCACTGGGGCCACTTTAATCTAGATTCCACCTATAAGTACGGCATGCTATAAATGGACCTCCTGGGGTTGGGATAAGTTACGTGTACAGGTGTTGTGAGCTGTGATACACCTGACTGAACATATCGAAGGGGGCCCATTGAAGGCCCCAGGCCCAGTCTGACCAATGTTAGGTAATTTAAATTATCATACCCGTGTGGTTGATGGAACAGTATGAAGTCCAAGTGACCATGGCAACTGCAGTCCTAGATCTAGACTTGTATACGTATGGATCACACATTTTGTTACCACGTAACTCACGCGATTTGTAAAAGAGGGTTAGAATAGGATATTTTCAAATTATCAGAGTTTTCTGAAATTAAAATAATTGTGACAAATTCAGAATCTAGTCAACAACTATGTATTTACAGTTTAAATGGGCAGAGGTTGGATTTATTTTGACTCTGTTTAATTTATCATCAGGCATGTGACCTACATTCATTAATATACAAATTTCAGTTTGATTTTCGGTCTGGTCACTCTACAGTTTATCAACTCATAGAAATGTATCACACTTTATGTGAAAACCTTGAAAATACGCATCCTACTATAGTTTTTTTGTGATACATGTATATCGAAAGCGTTTGATCGTGTGTGGCACAGGGGACTGAAAGTGAAATTAGCAAACTATGGTATATGTGGAAATCTATTGAATTGGTCAGTAAATTACATAAGTGATAGAAAATAACAGGTTTATGTTGGAAATTCTAAATCGTCTGTTAAAGTATAAGTGCTGGTGTTCCACAAGGCTCTGTTTTAGGTCCTATATTATTTATCTTGTACATAATAATATATCCGATAATGTTCGAAGTCTCTCAAAATTATTTGCATATGATGCATCGTTGATATATTCTAATCCATCTCCTTTAAATATCGAAACTATAATTAATAATGATTTGGAACACATTCACCGATGGGCGCAAAAATGGTTAGTTGTTCAATCCTTCAAAACCTGAGGCATTACTTATTTATGATTCTGAATTAGATTATGCTATAGATCTTAAATTTGATAACGTTAGTGTAAATTTTGTTGATAATCATAAACACCTTGGAGTCATATTAGACGGACAATGTAAATGGACAAGCCATATTGAAGATATTTGTAAAAAAAATTCAAGGCAGATTAGTATTCTGCGAAAGCTAAAATTCATTTTAAATCGACAAATTTTATATCGAATTTATAACTCATATATCATTCCTCTACTTGAATATTGTTGTGAGGTTTGGGATGGGTGTACTCTCGGTGATGCAGACAGACTTGAAAAACTCCAACTAGAAGCTGCTCGTGTAATTACTGGATTACCATCTTACACTAGCAGAGAATCTCTATACTTTGAAACTGGACTTGAACCGCTCTCAAATAGAAGATCCAGAAGAAAATTACAATTACTTTACAAGATAAAAAAATAACTTAACACCTGATTACCTAACAGCTCTTTTTCCGCCTCTAGTCTCAGAAAATTCTCAATGTAACCTTCGTAATGCTAATAATTACTCTTTACAAACCTATCGTCTACAGCTGACAAACTCCTCCTTTTTCCCTTCTACAATTCAACTATGGAATCAATTGGACCTTGAAATTAGACAAAGTGTATCTTTTTTGGCTTTTCAAAATTCCCTTCTCAGTTTTAGAAAGTACACAAATACCCTCTTACTATTCTTATATGTGATAGAAAATACAATACATTGTATATTGCATGCCAGAATAAGAAATAGATCCAGCACTCTAAATAACGATTTATATCATGCTAATTTAAATAAATTATAAACATTGTCAATGTGGTTATAGTATCGAGGATGCACATCATTTCTTTTTAGTATGTATAAATTATGCAGAACAAACGTGTAAAATTATTTCGTGAGCTTAATAATTTTAGCACTAGACCTACAAGATGTAAATCTACTTCTATTTGGAAATTCTATGTTGTCAAATCAAGAAAACAAAACTATTTGCCAATCCACTTAGCAGTTTATTAAAGATTCAAATAGATTTAATTAGAATACTATATTACTATTTTTTGCTTAAACATTTAAATCAGGTCCTTCCCGGCTCGGGTGACACATTTATTGTGACAAGTTATTAACATAAGAAGGATCAGCGAGTGACAAGGAGAGAGACACCATGGGCACGGCATGTTGATAGACATACATCAGTTTGTATGGCATGACATGAGGATTAGTGTTACAGATGTGATTGTCACCTGAGCTGGGAAAAGACCCATTACTCTAGTAATATAATCATTATCATTATATCACTCTATCTCTCTCTTTCTCTTTCTCTCTCTCTCTAATAAAGTTTATCTGCATAAAATTTAGATCATCCATTTGCTTGTATACGTTAACAAATAACTGAAAACGGGTCTTAATATAATTTGTTTAAAACTTGTGCCCAATCCTTTTTGTATTGTAAAAATTGCAAATAAAATATGTTAAATTTAAAACCTACATTTTAGGCGATCGGTCCTTTGATCAGTGGTTGATGCTCGCAAGCAGCCACATGCCCAATATTAAATTATTACTTTCTCAAGTCAGTGCTTACAGGTTCCTTAATCGGTTTTGACACAATAAAATGCAATTTCTAATTTTCAATTTTTCATATTTCCAATGCTTTGCAAACGCAACAGGTTCCATGAAGCAAATGCATACGTATATACATTTGACAGGGCTTAAAACTATTTCGCACACCTTGCATTGCCGTTTTTAAAACTATATTCGATATACATACGTATGTAGTTAAACATTTTATTGAAGACTTAATTTGTTTATGTTTATATGTCCTTGCTATTATTATGCCCATCAATATATCCTTTTTAATAAAAAAAAAAAATGCTGATCAAAATATCTCTTGGGCGACGATTTTGCCAACACTGAAAATCTTACTTCACGTTATGTGTTCTTACAAAAATTTCATCTACGTCCTTGGTTCGAACTATCCAAAGTAAGATTTCTTAGATAAAAAGTCAATGTTTAAACTATATATCACTAGCTAAGAAAAAAAGTTTTACTGGGAAAATGCGGACTTGAACTATCCATTGATGAGACATAATTTATATATATAACCAGTACGTGGTTTACCTTGAACAAACCTTTAACGCAGTTTAATTTGCTACGCAGTCGATCTGCTTTTAAAACTTCTACTAAATAAACGTCCTAAAAATTATAAATTAAATTGTATATGATAATATATATTGATACATTTTACTTTATATGTATCAATTCAAATAAAAACTAGAAATTGTCATAGACAATTTGGCGGGCTTTTCACTATATTTAGTTTACAATACCGTCATTGCCAGGTAGTTAAGAACTAGGTAATGCATGGGTTTTGAAGTTGTAACCAATAAATGACCTTGACTTTCAGCCCTGAATAAAAGTGTTTTAGTGAAGATCTGCATGAAGTTTGATCAGCCGAAGAGAAACTCTCTGCAAAAAATATTATTGGATGAAATCTGTGTGAAAAGAAACTGTTAGTGATTTACAAGCATTTTTAAATTTGGCGGGAATTTAGCAAAGATCAAAGGATTGTTTTTCAAAATGGCAATACTCAGCATTAACCGGAAGTGCTACCCGAAAAATAAAAGACACCAAATTCATCAGAATGACATTCTTCATCGATATGTAAAAAGAAATTTCGCAAAAATCAAAAAAACTAATAATAATTCGCGAACGTTGAACCCCATAGCGAAATTTTTTGTTTAACCTCTGACCTAATTGCTGTAATTTGAATAAAAGTTAGTCTTTTATACGAATCTACATAAAACATCAGAAAAATATTTGCTGTATCTTAAACGATTTTTGAGTTATGGCTGTTTTTAGAACTTTTTAGGAATGACGTCATGGCGGCCATCTTGGATTTTTGACCTACTTAAAAATGTGGCGGTCACCCCTTCAATCTATGCCATCAATATAACAATAAGGCCATTGCATACCTTCTTAGCTCTAAAAAAAAAAATAACCATTTTGAAGGATCTTTTGGACACCAAAAAAAGTGTAGAAGAATAAATAACAAAGAAAGGCTCCCAAAGGGTTAGCTCTTAATCGGCTCAACTGTTTTTTTTTTTTTTTTTTTTTTGATTTTTTTTTTTTTTTTTTGTAATTAATCACAAAGACTCTTACAATGCGACAGTTGGCAAAAATCAATCAATAGAAAAATATCTAAGTTTCGACTTAAAGGAAAGTCGGCCATGTTGATTGACGTGTTAAGATAAACACTTCATATTTATATTACCATTACAATAATTCTATATCTTCGTCTCTCGCAAATGGTAACCACGAAACGTGGCTGTTGTTAGAGACTATGTCTTTCAGTTTTCCGAGACCCGATGACGACAGTAAGGGCAAATGGTAAGCATCCTTGGTAACGACGGATGGTCACCTCCATGAATGGTATAAATGGATACCCGAATGACGACAGGAAGGGCAACATGGTAACGGATAGCATCCTTAGGTTGAAGACGACTGGAGGGACATGTTAACTCCATTGAATGGTTTTTCACCTCCATGAACGGTATACTGAGAACAAGTGCATTCGAAAAGTATAACTCTCACTGTGCAATAATGTACTCTGCCATTAATTGTATTTTAATGCAATTTAGGCCCATATTTGCGACAGTGTGTTAATGCTCATTGTACAATGTCCGGATGCGAGTTGGAGACAAAACCTCTCTAAATAAAGACAATCGCCATGTATTGTATATCGATAAACTCAATAATGAAACTATTCTGCCAATGCGACAGTTTGTTAATATTGCATTTGGGATCATCGATTGCCAATGTCGTCCAGAATATTTTCGCCATGACGTGAAGCAAATGTGTTGTAGACGGATGCTTCACAATAGGAATGGGGTATATCCGAGACCCTGTGACGACAAAGCCTTAAATCAATCACCTTAGAAATCAGAAATATCTAAGTTTTTCTCTATATCAAATAGAAGGGAAAGTGTCGTAGTCGCATGTTGATTGACGTGTTCAAAAATAAGCACTTCATATATATTATTGCAGTTATTACAGTAAAAATATATTTCTTCTCATAAGCAAATGGTAACCACGCAAATGGTGGCCGTTGTTGGAGACTATATGTTTCAGTTTTCCGAGACCCGAGTGACGACAGGAAGGGCAACATGGTAATGCATCCTTGAATGACGACGGATGAGTTCAGAAAGGGCCTCCATTGAATGACGGATGGTTACTGAAATGGTCTTGAGAGTCGTGAAAAACTACCAAGTGCATTTAGGTAAGTATACTCTCACTGTGACAAACCCGGTATAACTGCCAGGTTAATGTATTTTCGTCAATTTGTACGCAAATGTGCCATGCTACATAGTGCGATAATGTGCCATGCGACAAGTGTGTTTGTCGCATCGACTCATTGTTACAATGTACGCATTGTCGTCCATCGAGCGACAGTGCGACAATGCAAAAATCAATCACCAAGAAATCAGAAATATCTAATTTTCGGACTTATCAATGCATAGGAAAGTCGCCATATTGTCGCATTGACGTTTCGAAATAAGCACTTCATATTTATATTCGTACCATTACAATAATTCTATATATTTTCTTCTCTCGCAAATGGTAACCACGAAACGTGGCCGTTGTTAGAGACTATATGTTTCAGTTTTCCGAGACCGATGACGACGGTAAGGGCCAACATGGTAAGCATCCTTGGGTAACGACGGATGGGTCACCTCCATGAATGGTATACTGGATACCCGAATGACGACAGGAAGGGCAACATGGTAAGCATCCTTGGATGACGACGGATGGTTCGTATTCATTGACGTTTCGAAATAAGCACGTCATATATACACTGCACACTAATTATATACTTCTTTCTCTCGCAAATGGTAATCACGTACGGTGGCCGTTTTTAGAGACTATATGTTTCAGTTTTCTGAGAGCCCGAGTGACGACCAGAAGAGGGCAACATGGTAAGCATCCTTAGATGTCGACTCATTGTTAACCTCCAATGAATGGTAAACTGGAGTCATGAAAAACTACCAACCGCATTTAGGTGGGTATACTTTGATTTACTTATTTGTTAAGAAACTATTCTAAATAATGAATTTTTATCAATTTTATCGACTTTTCGCCATGCGATAACTCGACAATGCGCCATGTGACAATGTTTTTGTCGCATAGCGCATAGTCGGACTGTTGCATGGCATACTGTTGCAATGTCGCATGGCGCATTGTCGTATTGATTGATGTCTCGAAATAAGCACATCATTCATACTGCTATCACACTAATTATATACTGCTTTCTCTTGCGAATGGTAAATCCACGGGATGTGGCCGTACCATATGTTTTAGTTTTTCCGAGACCCGAGTGACGACATGAAAGGCAACATGGTTTGCATCCTTGGATGAATACGGATGGTTCACCTCCATGAATGGTAAACCGAAATCGTCACGAACTACAAACTGCATTTAGGTAAGTATAAAAACGTGACAAACATATATCCAGAATATCTGCTCATATCAATTGTAAAGACACTGTTATAAATATTGAATTTGTCTCACTGTCGCATGACATATTTTCGCACTGTCGTATGACTCATTGTCGTATTCATTGACGTTTCGAAATAAGCACGTCATATACACTGCACACTAATTATATACTTCTTTCTCTCGCAAATGGTAATCACGTACGGTGGCCGTTTTTAGAGACTATATGTTTCAGTTTTCTGAGACCCGAGTGACGACAGAGAGGGCAACATGGTAAGCATCCTTAGATGTCGACTCATTGTTAACCTCCATGAATGGTAAACTGGAGTCATGAAAAACTACCAACCGCATTTAGGTGGGTATACTTTGATTTACGTATTTGTTAAGAAACTATTCTAAATAATGAATTTTATCAATTTTATCGACTTTTCGCCATGCGATAACTCGACAATGCGCCATGTGACAATGTTTTTGTCGCATAGCGCATAGTCGGACTGTTGCATGGCATACTGTTGCAATGTCGCATGGCGCATTGTCGTATTGATTGATGTCTCGAAATAAGCACATCATTCATACTGCTATTACACTAATTATATACTGCTTTCTCTTGCGAATGGTAACCCACGGATGTGGCCGTACCATATGTTTTAGTTTTTCCGAGACCCGAGTGACGACATGAAAGGCAACATGGTAAGCATCCTTGGATGATAAACAGATGGTTCACCTCCATGAATGGTAAACTGAAATCGTCACGAACTACAAACTGCATTTAGGTAAGTATAAAAACGTGACAAACATATATCCAGAATATCTGCTCATATTAATTGTAAAGACACTGTTATAAATATTGAATTTGTCTCACTGTCGCATGACATGTTTTCGTACTATCGCATGACTCATTGTCGTATTCATTGATGTTTCGAAATATACTGTTATTACAAATAAATATATACTTCTTTCTCTACAAATGGTAACCACGTGGGGTGGCCATTTTTGAAGACTATATGTTTCAGTTTTCCGAGGCCCGAGTGACGACAGAAAGGGGAACATGGTAAGCATCCTTAGATGTCGACTCATGGTTAACCTCTATGAATGGTAAACTGGAGTCATGAAAAACTACCAACTGCATTTAGGTAAGTATACTTTAACTTACGTAATTGTAAAGAAATTATTCTACATAATGAATGTTTATCAATTTGTGCACCTATACGCCATGCGACAACTCGACAATGCGCCATGCGACAGTTTGTTGCATAACGCATTGTCGTATTTTCGCATAGCATATTGTCGCACTATTGCATGACCCATTGTCGCACTGTCGCATGACACATTGTCGTATTCATTGACGTTTCGAAATAAGCACGTCATATACACTGCTATCACACTAATTATATATACTTCTTTCTCTCGCAAATGGTAACCACGTACGGTGGCCGTTTTTAGAAACTATATGTTTCAGTTTTCTCAGACCCGAGTGACGACAGAGAGGGCAACATGGTAAGCATCCTTAGATGTCGACTCATGGGTAACCTCCATGAATGGTAAACTGGAGTCATGAAAAACTACCAACCGCATTTAGGTAGGTATACTTTGGTTTACGTATTTGTTAAGAAACTATTCTAATAATGATGTTTATCAATTTTATCGACTTTACGCCATGCGATAACTCGACAATGCGCCACATGACAATGTTTTTGTCGCATAGCGCATTGTCGGACTGTTGCATGGCATAATGTTGCACTGTCGCATGGCATAATGTTGCACTGTCGCATGGCGCATTGTCGTATTGATTGATATCTCGAGATAAGCACATCATATATACTGCTATTACATTAATTATACACTTCTTTCTTTCACAAATGGTAACCACGTGAGGTGGCCGTTTTTTGGAGACCATATGTTTCAGTTTTCCGAGACCCGAGTGACGACAGGAATGGCAACATGGTAAGCATTCTTGGAGACGACGGATGGTTCACCTCCATGAATCGTCACAAACTACAAACTGCATTTAGGTAAGTATAAAAACGTTAACAACGTATATCCAGAATACAGGCTCAGTTTAATTGTAAAGACACTGTTCTAAATAATGAATTTGTATCAATTTGTGCGACTATACGTCATGCGACAACTCGACAATGCGCCATGCGACAGTGTGTTTGTTGCTTAGCGCATTGACGTATTGTCGCACGACATTTTGTTGCACTATCGCATGGCATATTGACGCACTGTCGCATGCCCATTGTCGTATTCATTGACCATATCAATATAAACTACTATCACACTAATTATATACTTCTTTCTCTCGCAAATAGATACCACGTACGGTTGCCGTTTTAGAGACTATATGTTTCAGTTTTCTGAGACCCGAGTGACGACAGGAAGGGCAACATGGTAAGCATATTTGGATGTGGACTCATGGTTAACCTCCATGAATAGTAAATTGGAGTCGTGAAAAACTACCAACTGCATTTAGGTAGGTATACTTTGATTTACGTATTTGTTAAGAAACTATTCTAAATAATGAAATTTTTATCTATTTTATCGACCATGCCATGCGATAACTCGACAATGCGCCATGTGACAATGTTTTTGTCGCATAGCGCATTGTCGGACTGTTGCATGGCATAATGTTGCACTGTCACATGACGCATTGTCGTATTGATTGATGTCTCGAATTAAGAACATCATATATACTCCTTTCACATTAATTATACACTTCTTTCTTTCACAAATGGTAACCACGTGAGGTGGCCGTTTTTGGAAACCATGTTTCAGTTTTCAGAGACCCGAGTGATGACAGGAATGTAACATGGTAAGCATCCTTTGATGACGACGGATGGTTCTCCTTCACGAATGGTAAAAAAGAGTCGTGAAAAACTACCAACTGCATATAGTATACTTTAACTTACATAATTGTAAAGAAATTATTCTAAATAATGTATGTTTATCATTTTGTGCAACTATACGTCATTCGACATCTCGACATGCGCCATGCGACAGTGTGTTTGTTGCATAGCGAATTGTCGTACTTGTCAAATGACATATTGTCGCACTATTGCATTGCATATTGGCGCACTGTTGCATGAACCATTGTCGTATTCATTGACGTTTCGAAATAAGCACGTGATATATACTGCTATCACGCTAATTATATACTTCTTTCTCTCGCAAATGGTAACAACGAGTCGTGGCCGTTGTTGGAGACTATGTTTCAGTTTTCCGAGCCCCGAGTGACGACAGGAAGGGCAACATGGTAAACATCCTTTAATGACGACGGATGGTTCGCCTCCATGAATGGTAAAAAAGAGTCGTGAAAAACTACCAACTGCATATAGGTAAGTATACTTTAACTTACGTTTTTGTAAAGAAACTATTCTAAATGATGAATTTTTATCAATTTGGCATGCGACAAACTCGACAATGAGCCATGTGACAATGTGTTTGTCGCATAGCGCATTGTCGGACTGTTGCATGGCATAATGTCGCACTGTCGCATGGCGCATTGTAGTATTGATTGATGTCTCGAAATAAGCACATCATACATATTGCTATCACACTAATTATATACTGCTTTCTCTCAAAATGGTAACCACGGGAGGTGGCCGTACCATATGTTTTAGTTTTCCGAGACCCGAATGACGACAGGAAAGGCAACATGGTAAGCATCCTTAGATGACGACGGATGGTTCACCTCCATGAATGGTAAACTGAAATCGTCACGTACTACAAACTGCATTTAGGTAAGTATAACAAGAGGCCCAAAGGGCCTTAACGGTCATCTGACTACCTTGGCAATAGTAAAATTAATTTCATATGGTGTCACTTTGTCAGGACCATGTCAGGATCATTTTCAATTTATTTCAACAAATTTTATTTCAAACAAGAGGCCAAAGGGCCCTAACATGAAGGAAATTAATTAGATATAGTGTCATGGTAGCCATCTTCAATTTGGGATCAACCAGATCAACCAGAGATGTAACAAAACTTTGTCAGAACCATGTCAGGATCATTTCGTGCAAGTTTCAGCCAAATCGCACCGGTAGAATTTGAGAAGAAGTTAAAAATGTGTTTTCAAGATGGCGGTTGTTGCGGCCATCTTGGATTTCGGTTTGACCCGTACAATAACAACACTTTGTCAGAACCATGTCAGGATCATTTCATGCAAGTTTCAGCCAAATCGCACCGGTAGAACTTGAGAAGAAGTTCAAAATGTGTTTTAAAGTTGGCGGCTGTGGCGGCCATCTTGGATTTCAGATCGACCCGAAAAATAACAACACTTTGTCGGGACCATGTCAAGATCATTTCATGCAAGTTTCAGCCAAATCACACCGGTAGAACTTGAGAAGAAGTTCAAAATGTGTTTTCAAGATGGCGGCTGTGGCGGCCATCTTGGATTTAGATCGACCCGAAAAATAACAACACTTTGTCGGGACCATGTCAAGATCATTTCATGCAAGTTTCAGCCAAATCACACCGGTAGAACTTGAGAAGAAGTTCAAAATGTGTTTTCAAGATGGCGGCTGTGGCAGCCATCTTGTATTTAAAATTGACCCGAAAAATAACAACACTTTGTCGGGACCATGTCAGGATCATTTCATGCAAGTTTCAGCCAAATCGCACCGGTAGAACTTGAGAAGAAGTTCAAAATGTGTTTTAAAGTTGGCGGCTGTGGCGGCCATCTTGGATTTCAGATCGACCCGAAAAATAACAACACTTTGTCGGGACCATGTCAAGATCATTTCATGCAAGTTTCAGCCAAATCGCACCGGTAGAACTTGAGAAGAAGTTCAAAATGTGTTTTCAAGATGGCGGCTGTGGCGGCCATCTTGTATTTAAAATTGACCCGAAAAATAACAACACTTTGTCGGGACCATGTCAGGATCATTTCATGCAAGTTTCAGCCAAATCGCACCGGTAGAACTTGAGAAGAAGTTCAAAATGTGTTTTCAAGATGGCGGCTGTGGCGGCCATCTTGGATTTCAGATCGACCCGAAAAATAACAACACTTTGTCGGGACCATGTCAGGATCATTTCATGCAAGTTTCAGCCAAATCGCACCGGTAGAACTTGAGAAGAAGTTCAAAATGTGTTTTCAAGATGGCGGCTGTGGCGGCCATCTTGGATTTCGGATCGACCCGAAAAATAATAACACTTTGTCTGGACCATGTCAGGATTTTTTCATGCAAGTTTCAGCCTAATCGCACTGGTAGAACGTGAGAAGAAGTTCAAAATGTGTTTTCAAGATGGCGGCTGTGGCAGCCATCTTGGATTTCAGATCGACCCGAAAATTAACAACACTTTGTCGGGACCATGTCAGGATCATTTCATGCAAGTTTCAGCCTAATCGCACCGGTAGAACTTGAGAAGAAGTTCAAAATGTGTTTTCAAGATGGCGGCTGTGGCGGCCATCTTGGATTTCGGATCGACCCGAAAAATAACAACACTTTGTCGGGACCATGTCAGGATCATTTCATGCAAGTTTCAGCCTAATCGCACCGGTAGAACTTGAGAAGAAGTTCAAAATGTGTTTTCAAGATGGCGGCTGTGGCGGCCATCTTGGATTTCGGATCGACCCGAAAAATAATAACACTTTGTCTGGACCATGTCAGGATCATTTCATGCAAGTTTCAGCCTAATCGCACTGGTAGAACGTGAGAAGAAGTTCAAAATGTGTTTTCAAGATGGCGGCTGTGGCAGCCATCTTGGATTTCAGATCGACCCGAAAATTAGCAACACTTTGTCGGGACCATGTCAGGATCATTTCATGCAAGTTTCAGCCTAATCGCACCTGTAGAACTTGAGAAGAAGTTCAAAATGTGTTTTCAAGATGGCGGCTGTGGCGGCCATCTTGGATTTAGGATCGACCCGAAAAATAACAACACTTTGTCGGGACCATGTCAGGATCATTTCATGCAAGTTTCAGCCTAATCGCACCAGTAGAACTTGAGAAGAAGTTCAAAATGTATTTTCAAGATGGCGGCTGTGGCGGCCATCTTGGATTTCGGATCGACCCGAAAAATAACAACACTTTGTCGGGACCATGTCAGGATCATTTCATGCAAGTTTCAGCCTAATCGCACCGGTAGAACTTGAGAAGAAGTTCAAAATGTGTTTTCAAGATGGCGGCTGTGGCGGCCATCTTGGATTTCGGATCGACCCGAAAAATAACAACACTTTGTCGGGACCATGTCAGGATCATTTCTTGTAAGTTTCAGCCCAATCGCACCGGTAGAACTTGAGAAGAAGTTCAAAATGTGTTTTCAAGATGGCGGCTGTGGCGGCCATCTTGGATTTCAGATCGACCCGAAAAATAACAACACTTTGTCGGGACCATGTCAGGATCATTTCATGCAAGTTTCAGCCAAATCGCACTGGTAGAACTTGAGAAGAAGTTCAAAATGTGAAAAGTTAACGCACGGCGGACGGCGCACGGCGCACGGCGCACGGCGCACGGCGGACGACGACGGACGAAACATGACGACTATAGGTCATCGTGACCCTTCGGGTCAGATGACCTAAAAACGTGACAAACATTTATCCAGAATATCTGCTCATATTAATTGTAAAGACACTGTTATAAATATTGAATTTGTCTCACTGTCACATGACATATTGGCGCACTGTCGTATGACTCATTGTCGTATTCATTGACGTTTCGAAATAAGCACATCATATACACTGCTATCACACTAATTATATACTTCTTTCTCTCGCAAATGTTAACCACGTACGGTGGCCGTTTTAGAGACTATATGTTTCAGTTTCTGAGACCCGAGTGACGACAGGAAGGGCAACATGGTAAGCACACTTGGATGTGGACTCATGGTTAACCTCCATGAATGGTAAACTGGAGTCGTGAAAAACTACCAACTGCATTTAAGGATTGAATCTTGCTTTGGTCGATTTCATGGGATGATGAATTGAGTTGCTCTTGAAACAAATTGAATGAACTGCGAAGTATATAGATAAAAATGGTTATGGACCAGTGGAGGACTGACATAACCATCGCGAAGTTATGATTGGATACGTAATAAACACATGGAATATAACATATGAGGAGAACATAAATAAAAATGGTTATGGACCAGTGGAGGGCTGACATAACCATCGCGAAGGTATGATTGGATACGTAATAAACACTTGGAATATAAAATATGAGGAGTACATAAATAAAAATGGTTATGGACCAGTGGAGGGCTGCTAACATCGCGAGTTAATTGATACTAATAACACTTGAAAAATGTGGTTTAATAAAAGGTTGGACCGGCTGCGAAGTATGATTGTCGAAAAACCTGGAATATAAAATATGATGAGAAAAAAAATGGTTATGGACCAGGGATGACATAACATCGCGAAGTTATGATTGGATACGTAATAAACACTTGGAATATAAAATATGAGGAGTACATAAATAAAAATGGTTATGGACCAGTGGAGGGCTGACATAACCATCGCGAAGTTATGATTGGATACGTAATAAACACTTGGAATATAAAATATGATGAGTACATAAATAAAAATGGTTATGGACCAGTGGAGGGCTGACATAACCATCGCGAAGTTATGATTGGATACGTAATAAACACATGGAATATAACATATGAGGAGTACATAAATAAAAATGGTTATGGACCAGTGGAGGGCTGACATAACCATCGCGAAGTTATGATTGGATACGTAATAAACACTTGGAATATAAAATATGATGAGTATATAAATAAAAATGGTTATGGACCAGTGGAGGGCTGACATAACCATACATTGTTTATTGAATCTTGATATGCGCTTACTTGGCATACTCTACTACAAAATTCATGTACATGTATATCATTTACGAGATAGACTGATGTCTAACAGTTTCTGCACGCATACAATAGACAGTACACTACATTTGTAACACACCAAAAATAACAGGTTGAATATGTGTCAGTTTAACGTAATATGTTCATTTTTCATCTTTTCAATTGAATATTGTTTTCATTTCCATTAAAATTGTCGTCTCTTAATAAATATTGCTATTGTTGGATTGAAAAAAATCAACAGACTGAACTCAATAGCAGTGACACGTTTTTGTTCATTTTTATAAATGATGGAGACAGTTTTCCCCAACTCCTACTAACAGCTGCAACATTGCACCAATACTCTTCTCACTTTTACATACCTAAATATAAGTACATGCAGCTACCACACAAACGCTTTAACATATTTTGTCTTTGTAACTACGAGGGGGGGAGGGCATTTTCTGTAAGCCTGTAACAATAACATTGCAAGATAATGCATTCAAATTATTCGATTTTTCTATTTATTTTTTGCCATTCAATATATAAGGAATTATCTATTAAGAACTGTCCTTTATTTCATATAATTATATTTCTCTACTTACTAACAGACATAACAATACCATATGTCCTGTTAATGACCAAATGACATGATGACATGCTAAATTAGATTTGATGTTCGTACCCAATACTTGTCCCTGACTGCCGAGGCCATTTCATGAGTGCCTCCCCTGCTGTGTAGATATTAATTGCTTATCTCCGATATAATATTTGTGTTTTGATGGAAAAGATCTTAATTGAGGTTTGCTGGCTTCTGTCAGTCAAGTACCTTTATATCACCCTACACGACACTCATTAGTGTATCTTTTGACTTAAATACTACTATACCGTTTCATATTCTGACACATTTTAACCTGTACAATCATGCAACAAACACACATAAACATAGGGTGCAATTGGAGGGCCTCCACGTGGCGCACCTGGAAACACTGGACATTTAGAACGATACAGATTGTCTGTAGCGCGTTTTTTGTCAAGTGGCTAATCTCCATAAAATAGTCTTCTTCAATTTTCAATAAAATGTATTTTTTTGACTCGGATCTGCACATTATAGCTCGTTTCCCTTCATTTCATCTGTGACATTCCTTTACTTTAATTTTTCTTGAAACTGGGATATGATTTCCTAACATAATGAAAAAGCTCCAAGAGTTATCTCCCTTTTGCAAGTATCTTCATTTAATCTGCGACACTCCTTCAGGTGTCGCCCCACTAGTATGAAATGAGAGACGTAAGGTGCGATAACAGAGTGCGACAACGTTTACCTACCAACACGCTTATAACCGCAAGTTAATTAATAAGGAAACTGACAGATTCTTTGTAACGATATTTTAAAGTTAAGTAAATCCTGGCGTGATCTATCGACTGAGATAGATGTTGACTCTGCGAAAATTCATTTGAGGGAGAAATTTTGGGTCAAACAGGCAAAAGTCGACATTTTCATCGCTAGTTTCTGTTTAATTAGTTCTAGCAAACAAACGCTCATAGTTGACAAATTGAGATTTTACACATAAAAAGTAATTCTGAACAAAACGGTATTTGAAAATGTTATAAAGAACAGACGGTCTTGGAAATGAGTGGTATTTCACAGGTTCCCAGTAAATTTCCACGGCAGACGTGATATTTTGGGACTTGGGCCGCGCCTTCCTTCAAAGCTATTCTGACCGATTGGACCGACGAGTGTGCCATTCACAAATTGGTCATATTTATAAAAAAATATCTGTTTATTCTATGATATAATTACTTGAATTTATAAAACATTTTATAAGTCTTGCAATGATATCCAAAAATTACAGGAAATTATCTGGACCTATATCTTGTGAGGAGACCTTCTCATAGCTCTCAATTAACTGTTTGGCAAAGATATGGCTACCTCCACAAGGACGGTATGGTTATCTGATGGCGGAGAAGACAAGCATCTGCATGTAGCCTGTAACAATGGAGAAGACATGAAGACTCGAGGGAAAAAAATAACAAACACGAAACCTTTGATACCATAATGAGGTAAGCCAGATCTGCTACAACGATGAGGAATGGGTTAGGAAATATGGAAATTACGATAATGAAGGAATGTCAGAGAAACAAGGTACTGATGAAAATGGAGGGAACATGAAGCTTGTGGAAATGAACATGTTTGATGAAAAGTTTAAGTCCAATTATCAGACACATTCTTCAGTTACAAAATGATTCAATACACGAACAAGTCATAGATGATGTAACAGAAGTCATTGATGTTGGAATCATTGTAATGAATACCTTTCAGTTGGCATTCATAGCCAATCAGACGACCATCAGGATAATGACAACCATCAAGATAGTGACGACCATCAGATGGCAGACATTCCTGGATAGTGACTAAAATTAAAATTGGTACTTTCCCAGGTATAATATGTTTTTGAGAATGAACGTTTTGTTTTATTTCTGGAATGCTCCAATATTTAGTAACAGTGCATAACACTTGTTGTTCGACTTGTTCAAGCTGTGTTTAAACAAAAATACACAGTGTATTACTTGCAGAAATGTTTCATTTCATAAAAAGTGTTATAAGTAACCAATTTATGTACTTTTTATTTGGCAAAAGTATCTGGCTATGATTTATAAGTAAAAAAAAACGGCAAATCAAAGTGATACACATGTAAGCAGCCATGTTGGTTTTCTAAAAAGGAAATGGTAATACTTCTAATGTTATTTTTTTCGAAAATATTCTCAAATTAAGTAAACATTAAGATATGGATATGTTTACTTTTTTATTTTATTTTTTTCTTTGAAGAGACATTGGTAATTTTAGTAATTAATATATGAATATAGAAATGATTAATTTGATTAAGAAACGGCACTTAGATTTTTACTGGATTTATTAGTGTTGAAATTGTTATTTCAGAAATAAGAAATTTGAAATAAATTTACTTCAGTTATTTCAGGAAAATACGTTATTCAACTTATTGATCTTGAATCAACTTTAAATATCAAAATACCACGACCGTTGTCTCTGCGCCGGTTTATGTTACTTCTGTTCCGGCTCCCTTTGCCACGATTCCTCAAGGGCCATACCAGATATACTTTGGGTCTGCCCCTTCGATGACTGTTCCTCTTCTGTTACAGATACCTAGTCCAGGTCAGCAGTTTGTTCCGATACCAATACAGCCATCCCGCCTCAACAAAGTCCTGTCCAGGTGGTTCCTCAAAATGCCATTCCGACTCAGCAGTTCGTCCCTATACAGATACTGCCATCCCCTCCTCTACCAAGTCATGTCCAGGTGTTTCCTCAAGGCACCATTCCGACTCAGCAGTTCGTCCCTATACAGATACTGCCATCCCCTCCTCTACCAAGTCCTGTCCAAGTGGTTCCTCAAAGCACCACTCCATCACAGCAGTTTGTCTCGATTGTACCACAGGAATCCACGATGTCGCGTCTACCATCACCACTTCGTCCGTCACCATCCAGCCCTGGCCCATCGCGAAGCAGCAACACATACTACAAACGTCAAAACGAAGAGGTCGAGAAAGGCAGGGTTGTGAGGACTGCAATATTATCATTTGAAGAATGGACAGAGACGATGAAGGCTAGAAGCTACACCACCAGAGAAATCCCAAGATTTAGGGATCCCTGATATCCGTTTACATATACCAAGTGCTGAACAACAAGGCACGAGGGGGGATATAAATATTTTAATGCTGCCTAGCAACATTGCTAGAAGGTCCCAAGCCCTTAAAAAGCAGAGGGGAAATATTTGTATTCACTGAAAAAAAACCAACAAACACTGTGTTAAATCGTGTAGTGTCGATAGCAATTCCTATGGTGAAGTGGCTATCACAATTGTCACTATGTGGCAGGAGACCCGGGTTCGATTCCTGGTGGGAATTTCAGCACAATTGGTTTGTTACAGCTTTTTTGGTCATATTTTGATATCTCGAGACATAATTATATGAAGGATCATTCAAAGATAAAATTCTTGGTTCATGTTGCGAATTAAATTGTGTAATTGTATATGATATTTTCATTTTGGGTTCATTTTGCAAATTAAATTGCGTAATTTTATGTGAAATTTGCATCATTTTTTCTTTTCATTTAAAAAAACCCCCAACAAACACTGTGAAAGACCATGTAGTGTTGAAAGCAATTCCTATGGTGAAGTGGTTATCACAATTGTCACTATGTGGCAGGAGACCCGGGTTCGATTCCCGGTGGGAATTTCAGCACAATTGGTTTGTTACAGCTTTTTTGGTCATATTTTGATATCTCGAGTCATAATTAGGGCTTTTCACCACAGGGCTTTTCACCATGTGGTGAAAAGACCACCTATTGTTTTTGTTCTGTTTTTTATGCCATACCGTGGCGTCTGGCGTCTGTCGTCCGTCCGTCCGTCAACAATCGACTTCTTCTCTATAACCGCTGGTCGGATTTCAACAAAATTTGACTGGTAGCATCCTTTTGGGCTACTTACTGAAAATTGTACAAATGATGGGGCTGACCCCCCAGGGGCCTGAGGGGCGGGGCCAAAAGGGGTCAATTTGGCTATTTCCATTTAAACGACTTCTTCTCTGAAACTAAGCATGGGATAGCACCCAAAATGCAATGGTAGCATCCTTATAGGGTGGGGATTCAAAATTATACAAATGATAGGGCTGACCCCCCCCCCCCGGGGGCCTGAGGGGTGGGGTCAAAAGGGGTCAATTTGGCTATTTCCATATAAACAACTTTTTCTCTGTACCTAAACATGGCATTACACTCATAATGCAATGGTAGCATCCTTATAGGGTGAGGATTCAAAATAGTACAAAGGATAAGACTTACCGCCCGCCCGAAGGGGGGGGGGGTTGAGGGGCGGGGTCGAAAGGGAGCAATATTTGCTGTTATCATGTAAACGACTTCTTCTCTGCAACTCAGCATGGAAGAGCACTCATAATGCAATAGTAGCATCCTTATAGGATGGGGATTTAAAATTGTACAAAGTATAGGGCTGACTCCCTGGGGCCTTAGACGCGGGGCCAAAAAGGTCAATTAAATGTAGGCTACTATTTTCATATACATCATGTAAATTACTTCCTCTCTGAACCTTTGTATTGGATAGCATATTTGTATGGTATCTATAGCATCATTATATGGTTGTGTTTCAAAATTAAACAAATTTTGGAGTTTTGGAGTACTAATTTTTCTCATTGTAAGAGTCTTTGTGATTATTACAAAAAAAAAAAAAAAAAAAAAAAAAAAAACAGGTGAGCGATACAGGCCCTTTGGGCCTCTTGTTATTATTATTCTTCTACACTTTTTTGTGTCCAAAAGATCTTCAAAATGGTAAGAGGTATGCCAATGGCCTTATTGTTATATTATATGGCATGAGTTGAAGGGGTGACCGCCACATTTTTTAAGTAGGTCAAAAATCCAAGATGGCCGCCATGACGTCATTCCTAAAAAGTCTAAAAACAGCCATAACTCAAAAATCGTTTAAGATACAGCAAATATTTTTGATGTTTTATGTAGATCGTATAAAAGACTAACTTTTATTCAATTACAGCAATTAGGTCAGAGGTCAAACAAAAAAGTTCGCTATGGGGTCAACGTTCGCGAATTATTATTTTTTTTTGATTTTGCGAAATTTCTTTTTACATATCGATGCAGAATGTCATTCTGATGAATTTGGTGTCTTTTATTTTTCGGTAGCACTTCCGGTTAATGCTGTATGCCATTTTGAAAAACAATCCTTTGATCTTTGCTAAATTCCCGCCAAATTTAAAAATGCTTATAAATCACTAACAGTTCTTTTCACAGATTTCATCCAATAATATTTTTTGCAGAGAGTTCTCTTCGGCTGATCAAACTTCATGCAGATCTTCACTAAAACACTTTTATTCAGGGCTGAAAGTCAAGGTCATTTATTGGTTACAACTTCAAAACCCATGCATTACCTAGTTCTTAACTTACCTGGCAATGACGGTATTGTAAACTAAATATAGTGAAAAGCCCGCCAAATTGTCTATGACAATTTCTAGTTTTTATTTGAATTGATACATATAAAGTAAAATGTATCAATACATATTATCATACAATTTAATTTATAATTTAGGACGTTTATTTAGTAGAAGTTTTAAAAGCAGATCGACTGCGTAGCAAATTAACTGCGTAAAGGTTGTCAAGGTAAACCACGTACTGGTTATATATATAATTATGTCTCATCAATGGATAGTTCAAGTCCGCATTTTCCCAGTAAAACTTTTTTTCTGAGCTAGTGATATATAGTTTAAACATTGACTTTTTATCTAAGAAATCTTACTTTGGATAGTTCGAACCAAAGACGTAGATGAAATTTTTGTAGATTTTCAGTGTTGGCAAATCGTCGCCCAAGAGATATTTTGATCAGCATTTTTTTTTATTAAAAAGGATATATTGATGGGCATAATAATAGCAAGGACATATAAACATAAACAAATTAAGTCTTCAATAAAATGTTTAACTACATACGTATGTATATCGAATATAGTTTTAAAAACGGCAATGCAAGGTGTGCGAAATAGTTTTAAGCCCTGTCAAATGTATATACGTATGCATTTGCTTCATGGAACCTGTTGCGTTGCAAAGCATTGGAAATATGAAAAATTGAACATTAGAAATTGCATTTTATTGTGTCAACCGATTAAGGAACCTGTAAGCACTGACTTAAGAAAGTAATAATTTAATATTGGGCATGTGGCTGCTTGCGAGCATCAACACTGATCAAAGGACCGATCGCTAAAATGTAGGTTTTAATTTAACATATTTTATTTGCAATTTTTACAATACAAAAAGGATTGGGCACAAGTTAAACAAATTATATTAAGCCCGTTCCAGTTATTTGTTAACGTATACAAGCAAATGGATGATCTAAATTATATGCAGATAAACTTTATTAGAGAGAGAGAGAAAGAGAAAGAGAGAGATAGAGTGATATAATGATAATGATTATATTACTAGAGTAATGGGTCTTTTCCAGCTCAGGTGACAATCACATCTGTAACACTAATCCTCATGTCATGCCATACAAACTGATGTATGTCTATCACATGCCGTGCCCATGGTGTCTCTCTCCTTGTCACTCGCTGATCCTTCTGGAATAACTTGTCACAATAAATGTGTCACCCGAGCCGGGAAGGACCTGATTAAAATGTTTAAGCAAAAATAGTAATATAGTACTCTAATTAAATCTATTTGAATCTTTAATAAACTGCTGAGTGGATTGGCAAATAGTTTTGTTTTCTTGATTTGACAACATAGAATTTCCAAATAGAAGTAGATTTAGGTCTAGCGGGATAAAATTATTAAGCTCACGAAATAATTTTACACGTTGTTCTGCATAATTTATACATACTAAAAAGAAATGATGTGCATCCTCGATACTATAACCACATTGACAATGTTTATAATTTATTAAATTAGCATGATATAAATCGTTATTTAGAGTGCTGGATCTATTTCTTATTCTGGCATGCAATATACAATGTATTGTATTTTCTATCACATATAAGATAGTAAGAGGGTATTTGTGTACTTCTAAAACTGAGAAGGGAATTTTGAAAAGCCAAAAAAGATACACTTTGTCTAATTTCAAGGTCCAATTGATTCCATAGTTGAATTGGAGAAGGGAAAAAGGAGGAGTTTGTCAGCTGTAGACGATAGTTTGGTAAAGAGTAATTATTAGCATTACGAAGGTTATATTGAGAATTTTCTGAGACTAGAGGCGGAAAAAGAGCTGTTAGGTTATCAGGTGTTAAGTTATATTTTATCTTGTAAAGTAATTGTAATTTTCTTCTGGATCTTCTATTTGAGAGCGGTTCAAGTCCAGTTTCAGAGTATAGAGATTCTCTGCTAGTGTAAGATGGTAATCCAGTAATTACACGAGCAGCTTCTAGTTGGAGTTTTTCAAGTCTGTCTGCATCACCGAGAGTACACCCATCCCAAACCTCACAACAATATTCAAGTAGAGGAATGATATATGAGTTATAAATTCGATATAAAATTTGTCGATTTAAAATGAATTTTAGCTTTCGCAGAATACTAATCTGCCTTGAAACTTTTTTTTACAAATATCTTCAATATGGCTTGTCCATTTACATTGTCCGTCTAATATGACTCCAAGGTGTTTATGATTATCAACAAAATTTACACTAACGTTATCAAATTTAAGATCTATAGCATAATCTAATTCAGAATCATAAATAAGTAATGCCTCAGGTTTTGAAGGATTGAACAACTAACCATTTTTGCGCCCATCGGTGAATGTGTTCCAAATCATTATTAATTATAGTTTCGATATTTAAAGGAGATGGATTAGAATATATCAACGATGCATCATATGCAAATAATTTTGAGAGACTTCGAACATTATCGGATATATCATTATGTACAAGATAAATAATATAGGACCTAAAACAGAGCCTTGTGGAACACCAGCACTTATACTTTAACAGACGATTTAGAATTTCCAACATACACCTGTTATTTTCTATCACTTATGTAATTTACTGACCAATTCAATAGATTTCCACATATACCATAGTTTGCTAATTTCACTTTCAGTCCCCTGTGCCACACACGATCAAACGCTTTCGATATACATGTATCACAAAAAAACTATAGTAGGATGCGTATTTTCAAGGTTTTCACATAAAGTGTGATACATTTCTATGAGTTGATAAACTGTAGAGTGACCAGACCGAAAACCAAACTGAAATTTGTATATTAATGAATGTAGGTCACATGCCTGATGATAAATTAAACAGAGTCAAAATAAATCCAACCTCTGCCCATTTAAACTGTAAATACATAGTTGTTGACTAGATTCTGAATTTGTCACAATTATTTTAATTTCAGAAACTCTGATAATTTGAAAATATCCTATTCTAATCCTCTTTTACAAATCGCGTGAGTTACGTGGTAACAAAATGTGTGATCCATACGTATACAAGTCTAGATCTAGGACTGCAGTTGCCATGGTCACTTGGACTTCATACTGTTCCATCAACCACACGGGTATGATAATTTAAATTACCTAACATTGGTCAGACTGGGCCTGGGGCCTTCAATGGGCCCCCTTCGATATGTTCAGTCAGGTGTATCACAGCTCACAACACCTGTACACGTAACTTATCCCAACCCCAGGAGGTCCATTTATAGCATGCCGTACTTATAGGTGGAATCTAGATTAAAGTGGCCCCAGTGCAATAACGGCCCTAGCGTCAGAACGGCCCTAGTTTTAAATAGCCATAGTAATAAAATACTTTTAAAGACATATGTACTTAATATGTTGTCCATTTAATTAAGTTTATTTAAAGGATAAATCGGAAAAAAAGATAATTTGTTGAAATTGATCAGCGAATGTATATGTATAAGATAATGATTACATTTATATATTATTATGCATAAATATATACAAGTTGATTATTATACTTATATCAAGTGTATTAATGGGAAAAGATATTTAAATTTTATAAAACTTTGTACATGTTGTGAAGATAAATGTACATAATATATATATATATTTATTACCGTTTTCATATAATTTTAATGTTATCGTTGTGAAACGACAATCTGATTGAAATACAGATCCTTATAACGATTGATTTCATTATGTTGAAATGTATAGATACGACATAGATACGGATAAGTAATTAAGATTAATTTTCATAATAAATACTTTATATGAGGGTGTCTGCCAACAATGTAACCTTGCTGCCCAGCTCTTGCCACGTGGAGGCCCCCTCTACAAGAGCCACGCGATTTTTTCCTAACAATTAATAAATTACACAGAGTCCAGTAAGTCAAATTAATAATGTACGTTCTAAAGGAAGGATGATATTCAGCATGGTATACAAATGTCTATATATAGTCTAAAAGATGTGAGGGAGTTTCAGGGAGTTGTACATATGTACCACAGTCTACTCCAGGACCACAGGACGAGGGGCGTAGACATCTCCAATCTTCTTTAAGAACTGGGACGTGGTCAACTCATCGTGGTCGTACTGGTCCCACATGGTGTGTACGCGACCCTGGATGCGTCGGAAGGCGACTCTCTGATGACGTTGAAGCGCATTCTCTGACACCAAACGCTGTTGGATGGTCACCAGTGTAGCCTCCTTCAGCAGCAGCGGAACCAGCATGTAGAAGGGGAGGTTGGCGCGTCCAGCTTTGCCGTTCAAGCGATGATGCCAGCCTGAAAAAAACATTAAATTATATTAGACATGGAGAGATTTCTTATTGTCACTTTATATATATATATATGTATAAGTAAAAAAGAACCATGTCCATGTGATGGTTTCAATATACATAAAAAGAAAACACAACTATAAAACATTTTTTTCCTCCCTAGCGCTTTATGACCAATTATTCATATTTTATTGAGCGTTCGCCCCTGTGAGGAAGGCTCTGGGTTCTGTCCCCTGGCCGAGACACACCAAAGTCTATAAAAGTGGTAGTTTCTGCTCCTGCTTAGCGTTCAGCACACAGGGAGTGGGACGACTGGTTCGCCCGTTGTCAGTATAATGTGACCGGGTGGGGTGTGTTGCTTGGTGTCTTCGGCGGCATGCTTCAGTGATATAGCACTATAAAAAGGGCAACAGTTCCACTATACAAGAAGACACAACACGAACATACCGCAGTCTCCCAGTACACTCACCTCGCACAACATACACGCAACACACCGCACACATGGGAGGCCGTCCTTACATGACCATAGCTGTTAATAGGACGTTAATAAATCAAACAAACAAACAAACAAACAAATTCATATTTTATTATGAATTACTACTTCTCTTTCTTTATATATATATTTGATTAATTTGAAATACCGGGGTATTTAATTTGACTAAAATAGCACATCTTTATATCATACATACCTTCTACATCATTGTTGGTTCGCACCGGCTGCCGATAGACGCACCAGTTCGTCGGCGACCAGACGCGGCTCCGGATCCACTGGCTGTCGATGTAGCTAACCAAGTCCCTCAGTTCCGGAGTTGCATCCTCTCTACATATATACATTGTACTCATCATACAAATACGTACAATTATACAATGATGCTTGTCAATAGGGATATGTATTTTAACTGGTTGTTGCACTTTTAATTAATCTGATAATGAAGCTTTATATCTTAAATTAAAAAAATAATCGAAATACCAGGTGTATAATTAACAAAAACATTTTATTTTCTGATACTCGCTTTATACATATATCAGAAACCTGATTATTCTGTCTATGTATATAAAATACCATATTGTAATGTTGAACAAGGATTTATAGGTATATAAATGTCGCTGTGTTGAATAAATACCTTATCTAAATTAATTTTGATCATAATATATACATACATGTATTATTGGTAAATGCATGGTTGTGACAGACATGCTTGCAATTGATTTACGCATTGTACAGCTCCCGTCAGCTCCACTACACGGTACGGCTGCCTGTCATGACAATAATTGAGGTGTATTTAGCATCACTTCCTGTGTTTTGCCAGCTAATTTTTACTCATCCCAATCTACCCCAGAATACGGTGTACATATTTACCGAGGCTCATCAACATGCATGTACATGTATCTAATAAGAATGGTATTTTGTGTTTCAAATTCATAAACCTATATTTGACAGAAGCAAGATGGTCGCCATATAGTAGGTTGTGTTGTAACATCTCTCCTGATTTATGCTGTCCTAACTCATTTTAATGGATATTTTAACCAACTTGACTCAGCTGACAAGATGAACAGTTTACAAGGTGACTAATGGGTTATATCAGTGCCAAAATTAAATTGGCAAGGAAGACATATTTTGATAAAAACATTTCTCGTCACTCGCGACTTATTACCTCCTCGCTTCGCTCGGGTGTAATAAATCTCTTATTACTCGAAAGCCATGCAATAACCTTTACGTGTTGGATGTTTACAATCCTGGCACAAATAATGCCTTGAATCCAACAGACACACCTTATTGAATGAAGACTCCGCCGATCTTCTTACTTGGATATGTGATCCGTGTATTCAGAATAGTACTACTGAACGATCAATTCCACATACATTGCTCCCAAATCACATCGAAAAAAGAATATCTTTTGTTTCTTGGAATATGAAGAGCTTGCCGATACATTTTGAAGAAATTAAATATCAAATTCTGAAGTTTAAACCGAGCATTGTGAGTTTATGTGAAACGTGGCTAAACGATGCTCATCAAAAACCAAAACCATGCTTATTGGTAGTAAACAGAAGAAGCACAGACTTACAGAGGAACTAAGTATAAAAGATAGAAATTATCAGTAACAAAATGTCAAGAAAAAAAAGCTTTTAGGTGTGATTATCGATGACCATCCATCTTGGGATATACAAGTGCAAGATGTCTTGATTTTTTTTTAAACTTTATCAACTGTGCAGAATTAAAAAAAATCCTATCAATGTCGGCTAGAATAACTTACCATAATTGTTTTATTTTACCATATATTGATTATTGTTCCAACATTTGGGGATACTGTTCACAGAAATTTGTTAAAAAAGTTGAACGAATCCAGAAAAGGACACTACGAATTATTCTAGATGTAGATTATAGTGTTCCAGGTGATCAACTGTTTGTCAAATTGATGTACAAAATTATGAATAATTCATATCATGCTTACCTAAATTGTAACATCTTAGTCAGTAATGTACATCCCATTCAAACTAAATCTTCCACAATGGGAAAATTTGTTTTACCACGGCATAAAACAGCCAAGTTCAGAAATTATTTTAAATATAATGGTCCAGCACATTGGAATAACCTTCCTGCAAGAGTCACGGAAAAAAACATCTCTTAACACCTTCAAGGTTAAATGCAGAAGGCATTTCTTTGAACTTTACAATAATAACAAGAGCTGTTGGAGAACAGCAAAGCTCGCCTATTCAGAAGAAGTTGATTAGGAAAATAAAATCATAAACATTTATGATGACTTAAGCTTAAACAATTGACAAAATAGAAACTTGCTCAAAAACTTTAACATGGAAATATGACAAATTAACAGACTCAAAAAACCCCTAAAGGGCCCCAAATTGGTTGTATTATCACGTTCAGCATCCATACACATTAGGAAAATAAAATCATAAACATTTATAATGACTTAAGCTTAAACAATTTACGAAACAGAAACTTGCTCAAAAACTTTAACGTGAAATGGGACGCCAACGCTGACGCGACAACATTAGCTCCCCCTATTCTTCGAATAGGCGAGCTAAAAATCATTGATTTTATGTTTGAACTACAACTGAAATTTCTTTATCCGTATCTTATTATGTGTTGAATTTTAAATCCTTCTTTTAGTAATTAATGTTACCATATAACATTTACTTCTTGTTTTAATCTATGCTATATTAGTGTATAATCTGTCAAATTTTTTTGCCATATATGTATGCAAGACACATATTTGTGTTTCATAATCTCATGCTGCAATTAAAGTGAACAGTAAATATAAATATTTGTTTGTTTGTTTGTTTGATTAATTAACGTCCTATTAACAGCTATGTTAATAAATCAAACAAACAAAATTTAGGTTTCATTGATTTGTGTGATATTATATGGTAATGAGTTAATGATATACAATTAAAACATATCCGGTATTTTGTGGGAAGTATGGCCCTGCAGGTAGGGCGTTAGAATTGTACCTGCTGCCCCTATTGCATGATCGTAAAAGGCGACTAAATTTAGGATATTATCTTTTCTTTTCTTCCTAAAGAAAATCTCAAACTACTAAACCTGCTGGACAAAATATAATCGTGGGGGATTTCAACTTCAAGCAAATACACCAAACTCTGGAGTTCAACACCCATCCTCCTTCATATCTATGTGTGCTCCTCGTTTTATCCTTTTTGAGCTTTTCACATTTTCAATGTCTGGCTCTTCTCTTTGGCCTTTCCAGTTTTCAACCTCCTTTGTGTCCTTTGGAATTAGGAGGTGGTATGTACTTGCAATGCTGCCACATATTGCCTGTTCATGCATTCTGAGAAGTTTCTTTGTATGCAGGCCTGGCAAACACAAGAAAGATTTATCGCCCTATCAATCCTGGCCTAACACACTGAACTTGTTGAAATGACTGTGTGCCCTTGATTGTTCTTAGGTCATCTCGTATCTTTTTTCTTGACATTGCTTCTATGAAGAAGTTCCTCAGCGTTTGCCATTTTTTGGAAGGTTGTCATGACAAAATCTGCACAAATCTTGGGCATCTTTGATAAAACCTGTCTGCTAACAACATGCTGTTAGCAGTCCGCTTGATAACTCCTCCAAGGGCATCACACATTTTCCCCATCGTTCGAATGTTGCCTGTTGTGGAAGATTGTTGAAGGGTTCTTTTGATTTAAACTAGGCACTGGATCCATCTGTGAACTGTACAGGTTTGTCAAAACTTTGACCATTTCCCTTCAAATGACCCATTAGCTGATCATTGAATACTTGTACTGCCTGTGCATCATGTTTCAGGTATGCAGGCATGTAACACATGTCATCTCTGCAGATCTCAGCGCATTTTCTACAATTGTAGTAGGCCACCAATGTAAACGGTGTTGCTTGTTGATAGTGGTAAAGGGCTGATTGTATTTCATCCCGGTGTGTTTGTTTGCTTGTTTGTTTGTTTAATTATTTTAACGTCCTATGAACAGCCAGGGTCATGCAAAGACGGCCTCCCATATGCATGTATGCGATGTGTTGCGTGTATATTGTGCGAGGTGCGTGTTTTGGGAGACCGTGGTATATTCATGTTGTGTCTTCTTGTATAGTGGAACTGTTGTCCTTTTAATAGTGCTATATCACAGAAGCATGCCACCGAAGACACCAAGCACAGACACACCCCATTCAGTCACATAATACTGACAACAGGCGAACCAATCGTTCCCCAGTATGCTGAGCGCTAAGCAGGAGCAGAAACTACCACTTTTATAGACTGTGGTGTTAACAGAACATACCACAATCATTGCAAGTAGTACCAATCTGATTATCATACAGATCCTTATAATCACTCCGTCCAATAGAGGATCTGACAACATTACATAAAGGGTCATGTTCGGATGACCTTTTACCACGTGTTCTTCATATCAAACACTAAATTTAGGACCTTATCTTTTCTCTTCTTCCTAACTGATTATATCTTTCCTAATGTTTCCCTTGGCACCGCCTCACATTTGGCTTTGAGTTGAGCATTCGCTCCAGTGAGGAAGGCTCTGGGTTCTGTCCCCTGGCCGAGACACACCAAAGTCTGTAAAAGTGGTAGTTTCTGCTCCTGCTTAGCGCTCAGCATACAGGGAGTGGGACGACTGGTTCGCCCGTTGTCAGTATAATGTGACCGGGTGGGGTGTGTTGCTTGGTGTCTTCGGAGTTATTGAACTTGGAACTTGTTAACATTTGTTTTAAATTTTTAGGTTTCTTCTACTTTGCAAAATTGTATGGTTTTCAAAAATCTTTCTCATACGATCACTACTTTGCATTAACTCATTACATTTATTTTTAATCACAGGAAAAATATTGAAATTTCTTGGGTTGAAAGTAGAAACAAAAGGAATCAAAGCCGTATTAACTTTATGTTCATGTATACGGGATGTAAAAGGTCCCTTTTCAATTGCCTTTCTAATACCATGCTCTATTACCTCAACAGGATAACATTGAGCCTTAAGATATTGTTGTAACTGACCAAGTCTAATATCTTGTATGTTCTTCTCACTAACAATTGTAATAATTCTTGAGGCGAGATTAAAAGGAATATTCACTTTAGTATGCTTACTGTGATTAGAATAAAAATTCAGGTAATTGTGTAATTATAATTATAGGTAATAATGTATGTATATATACATGTGTATATATAAGTTAAAAATAAGTTTGTAATTTGTCGTTATGTACCTTGCTTGTGTATAGGTTTTGTTCCAGTTTGGCTTTGATGAACTCTTCTGTAGACATATTGATTATAGCCCCAGTTCTCTGACCGTTCCCCACACGACCGTTCCCCACAAGAAGAAGGAAGATGGCCTTGCTTCTGGAAGAAACAAGGTCCTCTGTCCTTAGTCCATTCAGCTTTTCGATGGCTGAGTTAACCACTTCCTTAGGAATCAGAGTTTCTGAAATATTTCAGATCACAAATCAAGATTATAAGATAACAGCAAAAACAGTTTACCGTACAGAAAATTTCGTTTAGAAGTTACAAGAAGAAATATGTCACAATCAACAACAGTTCATGTGAGATAACGTTGCTGTAATTAGCGTGTGTAGCGGCAGTTAATACTTCTTGTACGCATCTTCGTTCTGCTATACTAAATTCAATTCAAAAACTACGTATTACTCTAAGAAGGATAAGCTTTTATTATTGGTTCATTGCACAGTATCTTTCCTTATCACGGAAATTTGCATGTGTAAAGGCGGGTAATACCTTCTTGCTGCTCTTTTAGCAAGGCTACACGTTTAGCCCTGCTTTTTGACAAGGTTTTCAGCCAGGTATCCAAACTTGTCAGGATGACTCTGATATCGTCTAATATGATTTCTTGTTTCTGTAAAATAAAAGATAACCTGATTATTCTGAATATGGTAATTTCTCACTTAAATATAATTCCAAAAACTGTCCATAATCTCAATGTCTTTAAGAAAATAACTTTTCATACTTTAAAGTAAGTATTTTGTATCTTGAGTTGGCCCTGCAGGTAGGGCGTTAGAATTGTACCTGCTGCCCCTATTGCATGATCGTAAAAGGCGACTAAATTTAGGATCTTATCTTTTCTCTTCTTCCTAACTGACTTTATCTTTCCTAATGCCTCCCTGGGCACCGCCTCACTTTTGGCCTTGAGTTGAGCGTTCGCCCCTGTGAGGAAGGCTCTGGGTTCTGTCCCCTGGCCGAGACACACCAAAGTCTATAAAAGTGGTAGTTTCTGCTCCTGCTTAGCGCTCAGCATACAGGGAGTGGGACGACTGGTTCGCCCGTTGTCAGTATAATGTGACCGGGTGGGGTGTGTTGCTTGGTGTCTTCGGCGGCATGCTTCAGTGATATAGCACTATAAAAAGGGCAACAGTTCCACTATACAAGAAGACACAACACGAACATACCGCAGTCTCCCAGTACACTCACCTCGCACAACATACACGCAACACACCGCATACATGGGAGGCCGTCCTTACATGACCATAGCTGTTAATAGGACGTTAATAAATCAAACAAACAAACAAAGTAAGTATTTTGTATCTTGAGCAAGATGAAATTATATATCAGTATGTTTTTTCAGCTTTCGTGTCAGAGTTACAATAAGTTTGGTTTCTGGTTTGGACATGGTGGTTAATGCACATATACTTTCTATTTGGTATGGTACGTGCACATCTGACATTTATGTGGTATGGTAAGTGCACATCTGATATCGCTAATCTGATTTCTATATGGTATGATAAGGTCACATATGATATATATGTGGTATGGTAAGTGCACATCCGATTTCTCTGTAGTATGGTAAGTGCATATCAATCTAATTATAAAGATAGTATTAAAGGATTTAGGCCACGATTTTTGTTTGTTGTAAAATTACAAACAAAACATGTTACAAAGTTATGTAAAAAGCAAACTTGCTCTTCCACGAAATTCCTACACGCGATTTCAGCTATTTCAAGGCAATCAGGGATGCCGTGAGGCTTGGCCTAATATTTTAATGAGCGTTAATGAGCAGTCACGTGACAATATGACATGACAAGTGCAAACTCTCACGACACGGCCCGCTTACTGAGTACTATAGTTCCGTAGCGTTTGACAGCTTACTTCAATAACTCCTAACAGCTTTTTTACAACATGGAAACCAATGCCAACGAAATTCCCGACGTCAACAACGTTTTCAAGGTCGAACCATACCAGTTTGAACCACTGAGAGTGGAGAAAAGCTGCGATGATAGACATAATTCGGATTCAGAGGACTCTGACAATCTGTGGCCCTGCTGCCCCTATTGCATGATCTTAAAAGGCGACTAAATTTAGGATCTTATCTTTTCTCTTCTTTCTGACGGACTTTATCTTTCCTAATGCCTCCCTTGGCAACGCCTCATTTTTGGCCTTGAGTTGAGCGTTCGCCCCTGTGAGGAAGGCTCTGGGTTCTGTCCCCTGGCCGAGACACACCAAAGTCTATAAAAGTGGTAGTTTCTGCTCCTGCTTAGCGCTCAGCATACAGGGAGTGGGACGACTGGTTCGCCCGTTGTCAGTATAATGTGACCGGGTGGGGTGTGTTGCTTGGTGTCTTCGGCGGCATGCTTCAGTGATATAGCACTATAAAAAGGGCAATAGTTCCACTATAAAAGAAGACAACACGAATATACCGCAGTCTCCCAAAACACGCACCTCGCACAACATACACGAAACACTACGCATACATGGGAGGCCGTCCTTACATGACCATAGCTGTTAAAAGGACGTTAATAAATCAAACAAACAAACAAAAAATCTATTTTCGAAAGATTTTGGTATGTGATTCACCATAAGTAGCAATGTCGTTGTCGACTATTTCTCCTGATTTACATATTCTATTTCATACGTTGCAAGGGTACAGATATGTCAGTACAGCATACATATTGAAGATAATTACCGCTTTTCAAAGCTTCCACCCAACCTCCTTTGTATTGGTCAAAAATCTTTTTTACAAAAGCCGCATACATGGCCGAAGTGGTCTTGCCCCTACTTCCGCCTGTTGGGCTGGCCAGATATGTTTTGAATACACTGTAATCGTCTAAATGTAACCAAATATATGTAAATTTAATTATCATTACCACTCGGGGAAGCATTGTAGAATCCCTCGAATATATCTCTAACATAGCTTGAATACAGGTTGGCCTAACCAAGACGTACTTATAAGTTAATTTTTAATTTTCTCAAACTCATCTGAAATGGAACAATAGCTAGGTTTGCTCACTGATACAAATACCGAATGTTAAAGGAAAGAGATCAATCAAGGTTATTAATATAATTGCTAGTTATAATCAAATCAAAGAAAGTTTTCCCATAGTTGTGCCTTACGGAATGAATGGCATTTCCAGCAAAACGTTTGTCTTGTTTCCTCATTTTGATAAAAAAAGGAGAAACTTCCCATTAAGTTAATAAATGTTATATAGCACACCACACCTTTTTGATCCGGACCTGCATTTTCTTTTTTGAGAAGCTGGGCTCTCTGCTGGTTGTCAAGCTTATGGTGCTTCCGCAGGTGAACGGAGATTTGTTTAACTCTAATCAAACATCCTGCCACAGGGCAAGGTTTTCTTGACTCATCCGTTTGGCTGACAAACCAATTTAAAATTCCATTGAAATAAGGATTTAGTATAGCTATACGAGATATATTGATACTTGTTGATGATGCATGAAACTGACAGACTAAACCGAGATGATTATTCAAATATTGAATGTTTCTGATTTCAAATATCGTTTCAAAACACTACATTATTTTAACACTTTAAATGAATCTTCGATCGCACATTTGCACAGCTTACATGCAATTATTTCTAAATATATTCATGAAAAAGTTACTTTAAGCATACTTGAGATCCATTGAAGAGATAGAAGATGGTATCTTTTATCTTTGCTCTCTTCGTCAAAATATCTACGATGGATGAGTATATTTGCACCCAATAACTTAAAAAAACAAACTTTTCTATTGTACTTTGCTTTTATTAAATAAGGCTTACTCTAACTGTCGCCATTTTGACGAATTTTCCTTTGTCCAAGAGTGTTTACATCTAAGATGGTCCGCCACGCAAGTGAATTCAAGATAGCACTCTGGACAAGTGGCTAAAATAAGAGCAAATTTTGATACTGCACGTAAAAAACATGATATCAAAAAGCCAATGCACAAAACGGTATGATCATCAAATGATTTGTCTTAACCATTTTGCATCACGTCAAATATTGAAACTGAATGTATAGATTGAATGATTAGTCATTTGTCTTCACTTACCTTTTTTGTGCCTTTATTTTTTGTGATCTTTTTGGTAGAGACTGTTCTTCTGTAAATATATAATGTTTCAATGCTTAGCCTGTATATTATGCTAACCCAGTGTGTGAGCACTATAAAAAGGGCAACAGTTCCACTATACAAGAAGACATACATGAATTTACCGCAGTCTCCCAAAACACGCACCTCTCACAACATACACGCTACATACTGCATACATGGGAGGCCGTCCTTACATGACCATAGCTGTTAATAGGACGTTAATTAATCAAACAAACAAAAAATACTTCAATATGAATCGATTTCCAAATTAATTAGAGCAGAAGTACGCGTATTTCTCTTATCAAAATCATCTCTATGGTATCCTTTTTAAATGAATAATTATCGATCGGTTAGATGTGTATTATACTAATCCGGAATCTGAGTAAACACTAAATGTTTTCATCCAGTCTGATATTGACATTGAAGATGTAGATTGCATGATTAGTCAATTGTCTTCATAGTTTGCGGTGTATTCACCTACCTATGTCATCCTGAACGTGGAATATCCTCATTAGCATCTTCTGTAAATTAATTATTATTCATTGTAAAGCCTGTTTATCATGCTAACCAATTTTCCGAGTAAATACTTGATTCAATTTCAAATTGATTAGAGTATAAGCGTTTATCTTCGTTCATTAAGGTTAATGGCATCATCATTATCGTCTCTATGGTATCCTTCTTTAAATGAATAATTATACATCGGGTAGATGTGTATTATACTAATTCGGAATCTGAGTAAACACTTTTGTTTGTTTGTTTGTTTGTTTGATTAATTAACGTCCTATTAACAGCTATGGTCATGTAAGGACGGCCTCCCATGTATGCGGTGTGTTGCATGTATGTTGTGCAAGGTGAGTGTTGTGGGAGGCTGTGGTATATTCATGTTGTGTCTTCTTGTATAGTGGAACTGTTGCCCTTTTTAGTGCTATATCACTGAAGCATGCCTCCGAAGACACCAAGCAACACATCCCACCCGGTCACATTATACTGACAACGGGCGAACCAGTCGTCCCACTCCCTGTATGCTGAGCGCAAAGCGGGAGCAGAAACTACCACTTTTATAGACTTTGGCGTGTCTAGGCAAGGGGACAGAACCCAGAGCCTTCCTCACAGGGCGTGAATGCTCAACGCAAGGCCAAAAGTGAGGCGGTTCCAAGGAAGGCATTAGGAAAGATAAAGTCAAAGTCAATTAGGAAGAAAAGAAAAGATAGGATCCTAAATTTAGTCGCCTTTTACGATCATGCAATAGGGGCAGCAAGTACAATTTTAACGCCCTATCTGCAAACAAACAAACAAAAAGAAATCAATTTGTTGTTTTAAATGGCCAATCATCAGAACGTAAGTATACCAACGTATACCAACTCGGGTGTCTCCCAGGGCTCTATACTTGTCCCTTTACTATTTTTGATATATGTTCAGACATCAATTTATTTCCAGACGACACCTCTCTCTCTTCAGAAATTAATAACCCAGACTGTATTAACAAGTTAAATAAGGATCTTTCTACTCTCTCAATTTGGGCAAAGCATTTGTCAGTAGCTTTTTAAGCAATGAAAAGCGCACGATGAAAACCCTGATATTCAGCTGAATTATGTCGCTTTCAATCACGGATTGTCTTACATTTCGACACCACGGGGTCAGCAATAGAGTTATTGAACTTGGAACTTGTTAACATTTGTTTTAAATTTTTAGGTTTCTTCTACTTTGCAAAATTGTATGGTTTTCAAAAATCTTTCTCATACGATCACTACCTTGCATTAACTCATTACATTTATTTTTAATCACAGGAAATATATTGAAATTTCTTGGGTTGAAAGTAGAAACAAAAGGAATCAAAGCCGTATTAACTTTATGTTCATGTATACGGGATGTAAAAGGTCCCTTTTCAATTGCCTTTCTAATACCATGCTCTATTACCTCAACAGGATAACCGAGCCTTAAGATATTGATGTAACTGACCAAGTCTAATATCTTGTATGTTCTTCTCACTAACAATTGTAATAATTCTTGAGGCGAGATTAAAAGGAATATTCACTTAAGTATGCTTACTGTGATTAGAATAAAAATTCAGGTAATTGTGTATATAAGTTAAAAATAAGTTTGTAATTTGTCTTTATGTACCTTGACTGTGTATAGGTTTTGTTCCAGTTTGGCTTTGGTGAACTCTTCTGTAGACATATTGATTATAGCCCCATTTCTCTGACCGTTCCCCACAAGAAGAAGGAAGATGGCCTTGCTTCTGGAAGAAACAAGGTCCTCTGTCCTTAGTCCATTCAGCTTTTCGATGGCTGAGTTAACCACTTCCTTAGGAATCAGAGTTTCTGAAATATTTCAGATCACAAATCAAGATTATAAGATAACAGCAAAAACAGTTTACCGTACAGAAAATTTCGTTTAGAAGTTACAAGAAGAAATATGTCACAATCAACAACAGTTCATGTGAGATAACGTTGCTGTAATTAGCGTGTGTAGCGGCAGTTAAATACTTCTTGTACGCATCTTCGTTCTGCTATACTAAATTCAATTCAAAAACTACGTATTACTCTAAGAAGGATAAGCTTTTATTATTGGTTCATTGCACATTATCTTTCCTTATCACGGAAATTTGCATGTGTAAAGGCGGGTAATACCTTCTTGCTGCTCTTTTAGCAAGGCTACACGTTTAGCCCTGCTTTTTGACAAGGTTTTCAGCCAGGTATCCAAACTTGTCAGGATGACTCTGATATCGTCTAATATGATTTCTTGTTTCTGTAAAATAAAAGATAACCTGATTATTCTGAATATTTTATTCATTCTATTTTTTGTTTATGGTAATTTCTCACTTAAATATAATTCCAAAAACTGTCCCTAATCTCAATGTCTTTAAGGAAATAACTTTTCATACTTTAAAGTAAGTATTTTGTATCTTGAGCAAGATGAAATTATATATCAGTATGTTTTTTCAGCTTTCGTGTCAGAGTTACAATAAGTTTGGTTTCTGGTTTGGACATGGTGGTTAATGCACATATACTTTCTATTTGGTATGGTACGTGCACATCTGACATTTATGTGGTATGGTAAGTGCACATCTGATATCGCTAATCTGATTTTATATATGGTATGATAAGGTCACATATGATATATATGTGGTATGGTAAGTGCACATCCGATTTCTCTGTAGTATGGTAAGTGCATATCAATCTAATTATAAAGATAGTATTAAAGGATTTAGGCCACGATTTTTGTTTGTTGTAAAATTACAAACAAAACATGTTACGAAGTTATGTAAAAAGCAAACTTGCTCTTCCACGAAATGCCTACACGCGATTTCAGCTATTTCAAGGCAATCAGGGATGCCGTGAGGCTTGGCCTAATATTTTAATGAGCGTTAATGAGCAGTCACGTGACAATATGACATGACAAGTGCAAACTCTCACGACACGGCCCGCTTACTGAGTGCAATAGTTCCGTAGCGTTTGACAGCTTACTTCAATAACTCCCAACAGCTTTTTTACAACATGGGAAACCAATGCCAACGAAATTCCCGACGTCAACAACGTTTTCAAGTTCGAACCATACCAGTTTGAACCACTGAGAGTGGAGAAAAGCTGCGATGATAGACATAATTCGGATTCAGAGGACTCTGACAATCTGTGGCCCTGCTGCCCCTATTGCATGATCGTAAAAGGCGACTAAATTTAGGATCTTATCTTTTCTCTTCTTTCTGACGGACTTTATCTTTCCTAATGCCACCCTTGGCAACGCCTCATTTTTGGCCTTGAGTTGAGCGTTCGCCCCTGTGAGGAAGATTCTGGGTTCTGTCCCCTGGCCGAGACACACCAAAGTCTGTAAAAGTGGTAGTTTCTGCTCCTGCTTAGCGCTCAGCACACAGGTAGTGGGACGACTGGTTCGCCCGTTGTCAGTGTAATTTGACCGGGTGGAGTGTGTTGCTTGGTGTCTTCGGCGGCATGCTTCAGTGATATAGCACTATAAAAAGGGCAACAGTTCCACTATACAAGAAGACACAACATGAATATACCGTAGTCTCCCAAAACACGCACCTCGCACAACATACACGCAACACACCGCATACATGGGAGACCGTCCTTACATGACCATAGCTGTTAATAGGACGTTAATTAATCAAACAAACAAACAAACAAACAAGCTGACAATCTGTGATGGGCAGAAGGCTTGAATACACGCCGCGTATAATTTATCCAAATTTGGCGGTATGGCTTCTCCTTTGGAAAACTGATTTTTTTTTTATCTTTTTTCCTCCTTTCTTGTTCTTGTGGTTATAACAACCAAACGCCGCACAAGCAACCATGACGACAATGTTTGACAAGTGTCTCCGATTGTCAAAATTATGCTAATAATAGAGGCGGTCTTCAATATCGTGGAAGCGTCTATGTAAAGATGGCGGCGTCAATTCACTGGTGACGTCACATGCCAATCAGCCTCGATCCCGCCCAAAAAATATGCATATTCAGAGGCTTGCTCAGATAAGACGTCTGTCTGGTATACCAGTTACAAGGGACTCGCGGAAACAGTATATCGGAATTTAATTACATTATTGCATCATAATAGCGCAAAATACAGCTTTTTATAAAACCGTGGCCTAAATCCTTTAATGTTCTACGTTGTAAGAATATTCCACTATCAATCCATTTACCCTCAGTTTCCAGAGTGCGCTCTGTAATGACGTAATTAAGAAATAGTTTCAGCGCATGGAGCTGTGAATTCACGCTCCCCGGGGCTCTTTTTCCCCTCCTGAACCAGCTGAAAAGTGGGTAAAACCAGCTTTCCGGCCTTTTCACGGGTCTTTCGTCGTCAGATTCACCTGGATGAAAAATGCTCATCAGTTATAATGCAATCAAAATCCGTATGATAAACACGTCCTATTAATGTATATGCTATATAACAGCATTCCTCAGAAACTCAGAATGCAACAGTGTCGATATGGTAGCGATCTCGTTTAAAGATGCTCCACCGCTGACAAATGGTATTTTTTCACTATAAAAAACAGGAGCAGACGATTTAGTATTTTTATTCAGTTACAAAAGTTACTTACTTTACACCATTACCACCATTGGAAAGTTTCAAAAGCTTCTAATGTTACTTTAAGTTCAAATTACAAAAAATAATTAATTGCATCCCGAAAAAAATTCCGTGGCACTATGTCCTATATGAAATGAAGCACTGATTGCGCTTGCACCAAAGGCAAAACAAATTATTTTATGTAATTTTTTTGTGTTAATTAGAAAATATATATACACGATTAAACATCAATTATTGTTCAAGTAAGTATTATCATTTATGCTCTGTCGGCGGTGGAGCATCTTTAAGTACGATAGTTTCACTTTCATTTGATTGTGACGCCATACCTTATAATGGAATTGTCTTTCTTTAACTACGTCATTTTTAGCTTTTTCAAAAAGATGTCGTTTCTTCGTCATTGTTGTTGAGAATCTCGGTAGGGCGTTAGAATTGTACCTGGTTGCCCCTATTGCATGATCGTAAAAGGCGACTAAATTTAGGATATTATCTTTTCTCTTCTCCTAACTGACTTTATCTTTCCTAATGCCTCCCTTGGCACCGCCTCACTTTTGGCCTTGAGTTGAGCGTTCGCCCCTGTGAGGAAGGCTCTGGGTCCTGTCCCCTGGCCTGAGACACACAAAGTCTATAAAAGTGGTAGTTTCTGCTTTTGGTCTTGAGTTGAGCGTTCAGCCCCTGTGAGGAAGGCTCTGGGTTCTGTCCCCTGGCCGAGACACACCAAAGTCTATAAAAGTGGTAGTTTCTGCTCCTGCTTAGCGTTCAGCATTACAGGGAGTGGGACGACTGGTTTCGCCCGTTGTCAGTATAATGTGACCGGGTGGGGTGTGTTGCTTGGTGTCTTCGGCGGCATGCTTCAGTGTTATAGCACTATAAAAGGGCAACAGTTCCACTATACAAGAGAGACACAACACGGACATACCGCAGTCTCACCAGTACAGATACACCTCGCACAACAACTTACACGCGACACAACCGCATACATGAGGAGGCCGTCCTTATATGACTCCATAGCTGTTAATAGGACGTTAATTAATCAAACAAACAAACAAACAAGCTTAGCATTCAGCATACAGGGAGTGGGACGAACTGGTTCGCCCGTTGTCAGTATAACAATGTGACCGGGTGGGGTGTGTTTGCTTGGTGTCTTCGGGCGGCATGCTTCAGTGATATAGCACTATAAAAAGGGCAACAGTTCCATCTATCCTACAAGGAGACACAACATGAATATACCGCAGTCTCCTACAAACACGCACCTCGCACAACATACAACGCAAAACACCCGCATACATGGGAGACCGTCATTACATGCCCATAGCTGTTAATAGGGGACGTCTAATTAATCAAACGAACTATACCAAACAAGCTGACAATCTGTGTTGGGCAGATGGCTTGATTACTCGCCGCAGTCCTATATTTTTAATTTATCGCCATAATTGGCGGTTATGGCTTCCTCCTTTGTAAAACTGTATTTTTTTCTTTTATCTTTTTCCTACCTTTCTTGTTCTTGTTTGGTTATAAACAACCATAACGCCGAAAAGAGGCACAAACAATGACGACAAATGTTTGGACAAGTGTCTCCCACGGATTGTCACAAAATTATGATAATAATTGACGGCGGTATTCAATATAGTGGATAGCGTCTATGTAATGATGGCTGAGTCCATTCCACTGGTGACGTAACAATGCCAATCAGCCTCAGAATCCCGCCCAAATAATTATGCATTATTCAGACGTGGCTGGCTTGCTCAGATAAGACGTCTGGTCTGGTTTAACAGTTACAAGGGACTCGACGGAAAACAGTATATTAGGAATTTTAATAGATGCTCACTCACACGATGCTGACATAAATGGCACATTTTTTTTCACTATCAAAAACAGGAAGCAGGACGATTGGGTATTCTTTCTTCAGTTACAAAACGTTACTTACTCTTAACACACATTAACCACCATTGCAAGAAGTTTGAGCTTCTATTTTTACCTTCAAGGTAAAATATATTGAGAAACAAAATAATGTTATTGAAATCCCGATAAAAAATTAGTGACACTATATCCATATATGGAATGATTGTTACACATTGCGTATGCACCCAAAAGGCGAAATGAATTATTTTATATTATTTTTTGTGTTAATTATGCATAAATTAATAACACGTTTTTAAACACCAATATTGTTCAAATGATGCATAATTTATGCATTCATTTATGCTCTGGGCGGTGGAGCATCTTTAATTACATTATTGCGCATCATATATAAGCGCAAAATACAAAGATTCTTATAAAACCGTGGCCTAAATCCTTTAATGTTTTTACGTTGTAAGAATATTCCACTATCAATCCATTTACCCTCAGTTCTAGAGTGCGTTCTGTAATGACGTAATTAAGAAATAGTTTCAGCGCATGGAGCTGTGAATTCACGCTCCCCGGGGCTCTTTTTCCTTCATTCTGAAACAGCTGAAAAGTAGGGGTAAAAACCAGCTTTCCGGACTTTTCACGGGTCTTTCGTCGTCAGATTCACCTGGATGAAAAATGCTCATCAGTTATAATACAATCAAAATCCGTATGTTGATAAAACACGTCCTATTATGTATATGCTATATAAATCAGCACATTCCTCAGAAACTCAGAATGCAACAGTGTCGATATGGTAGCGATCTCGTTTAAAGATGCTCCACCGCTGACAAATGGTATTTTTTCACTATCAAAAAAACAGGAGCAGACGAATTTAGTATTTTTATTCAGTTACAAAAGTTACTTACTTTAAACCATTACCACCATTGGGAAAGTTGTTTCAAAAGCTTCTAATTTTACTTTAAGTTCAAACTACAAAAAATAATTAATTGCATCCCGCAAAAAAATCCTTGGCAGTTTTAAAACATGGTACTATGTCCTTATCATGAAATGAAGTACTGATTGCGCGAAATCCCAAATTGAAAACAAATTATTTTATGTAATTTTTTGTGTTAATTAGAAAAATATATACTATACTTTACGGATTAAACATCAATTATTGTTCAAGTAAAGTATTATCATTTTATGCTCTGTCGGCGGTGGAGCATCTTTAAGTCGTGAGAATTGTACCTGCTGGCCCCTATTGCATGATCGTAAAAGGCGACTAAATTTAGGAGATTATCTTTTCTCTCACTAACTGACTTTATCTTTTCCTAATGCCCTCCCTTGGACACCGCCTCACCTTTTGTCCTTGAGTTGAGCGTTCGCCCTGTGGAATGGCTATGGGGTTCATGTTCCCCTCCTGGACGAGACACACAAAACGTCTATAAAAGTGTAAGTTTACCTTTTTCTTCCCTGCTCTACCTGCTTAGCGTTCAGCATAACAGGGAGTTTTTGGGACGACTGACTGGTTTTCGGCTCACTCGAGGGGCTGCGGCATCGGCGCTGTTCGCCCTTTGTACAGTATTAAATTGTGACCCCCACGTCCCGGAGTGGGGAGTGTTGCTGGCTGCTTGTGTCCTTCGGACGTCAAATTGCTTTCAGTGATATAAGCCAATTTAAAATCGGGCGAACAGCGGCTCCACTATACAAGAAGGACCACAACATGAAACATACCGCAGTCTCCTCCAGTACATTCACCTCGCACAACATACACGCACACACAACAGTCCACCGCATACATGGGAGGCGCGTCCTTAATTGACCATAGCTGTTAATAGGACGTTAATAAATCAAACAAACACCAAAGCAATCTTAAGTACGATTGTTTCACTTTTCATTTGATAGTTGTGACGCCATACCTTATAATTGAATTGTCTTTCTAAAACTTTACCTACGTCATTTTTAGCTTTTTTTTAAAAAAAAAAATGTCGTTTCTCTTCGTTATTTTATGTTGTTGATGGAATCTCGGTAGGGGGGGTAGGGGAAGGGGGCGTTAGAATTGTAACTGCTGCCGCCTATTGCATGATCGTATAAAAGGCGACTAAATTTAGGATCTTAATCTTTTCTCTCTCTCTTCCTAAGTGCACACTTTATCTTTCCTATTGCCATCCCTCCCTTTGGAAATCGCCTTCTCCACTTTTGGATTGTTGGCCTTCGAGTTTTAGCGTTTAGCAACCCTGTGAGGAATGCTCCTTGGTGTCTGTCCCTTGGCCGAAGACACACAACACAATAGTAGTAATAACAAGTGGTCTGTTATCTTCTACCTGCTTAGCCGCTTCAAGCATACAGGACGAATGGGACGACGTGGTTCGCGGCCCGTTGTCAGTATAAAAGTGGACCCGCTACATCACGTCGCGCGCGGTGGAAATGTGTTGGCTATGGTGTCTTTTTCGGGCGGCCATGACTTCAAGTGAAATATAGCAGACTTATTAAAAAGGGCATCAGTGTTTCACTTATACAAGAAGACACAACACTAAACATACCTGCCAGTATCCCAAACCGACGCACCTCGAACAACAATACACGACAACACTACGCATTTACCATGGGAGGCGCGTCCTTACATGACCATAGCTGTTAATAGGACGTTAATAAATCAAACAAAACAAACAAAAAAATCTATTTTTTTTCGAAAGATTTTGGTATGTGATTCACCATAAGTAGCCATGTCGTTGTCGACTATTTCTCCTGATTTACATATTCTATTTCATTACGTTGCCAAGGGTACAGAGTATGTCAGTACAGCATACATATTGAAGATAATAACCGCTTTTCAAAGCTTCCACCCTCGCAGGTAGGGGCGTTAGAATTGTACCTGCTGCCCCTAATCGAATGATCGTAAAAGGCGACTAAATTTAGGATATTATCTTTTCTATTCTTTCCTAACTGACTTTATCCTTCTATTGATGCCTCCCATTGGCACCGCCTCCACTATTTTGGCCTTGAGTTTGAGGCGATTCGCGCCATGTGAGGAAGGCACTGTGGTTCCCTGTCCACCTGGCCGAGACACACCCACAAAGTCAGTAACTAGTGGTAGTATCAGCTCCTGTCTTAGCGCTCAGCGTATAAACTGGAGTGGGGGACGACTGGTTTCGTACAGTTGTCAGTATAAAGTGACCGGGTTGGGTGTGTTGTATCTGGTGTCTCTTCGGCGGCATGATTTCAGATAGTAAATAGAACGATAAATAATGAGGCAAAAGTTTCAATTATACAAGAGTGAGGACACAACCATGAATATACCGCAGTCCTCGCCGTAACACCCACAATCGTACAACTTCCACGCAACACAACGATCCGTCATACCATGGGAGGCCGTCCTTAAATGACCTTTGCTGTTAAAAGGCAGAACGTTAATTAATTACAAAACAAAACACCAACATAACCCCCCCCAACCACGAAAAACTCATTTGTATTGGTACAATAATATTTTTTAAAAAAGCCGACAATTACTATGGCCGACGTGGTTCATTGCCACATCACTTCTCACGCAAGTTGGGATGGCCCAGATAAGTTTTGAATACACTAATCGTCTTCATGTAATCAAATTTTATGTATATTTATATTTTCATTTACCAATGTCGGGGACATCATTGTTTGAATCACCACGAAAAATACTATCTTAAACATAGACTTGAATACAGGTTGCTCACTAACCATAGTCGAACTTATAAGTTTATTTTTAATTTTCTCTAACTCATCTGAAATTGGAACCAATAGCTAGTAGTTTTGTCTCCACTCACAATAACGAAATTACGTTTGGCTAAGCGAATGGAATCTCTTGAGTTGGGTTATTATTCATATTTTGATAGTTTATTAATCACTAATAAAAGTTTACAGTTTTTACCTCCACAAGTTGTGACTTACAGGTTTGAATGGCATTTCACTCCAGCACTAACACGTTTGTCTTGTTTCCTCAATTTTGATAAAAAAAGGCAGAAAAACATTCATCTAATTTAAGTATAATACATGTTGTAATATACACTGACCACACCTTTTTGATACGGGGACCTGCAATTTTACTTTTTTGAGAAGCTGGGCTCTCTGCTGGTTGTCCATGCTTATGGTGATGCTTCCGCCAGGTGAACGGCAGATTTGTCTTTAAACTCTATATCACATACATCCTTGCCACAGGGCAAAGGTTTTCATTGACTCATAACGTTTGGCTGACATAACACAATTTAAAATTCCATTGAAAACAAGGATTTAGTTAAAGCTTATACAAGATAATGTTGTTACTTGTTGATGATGCATCGAAAAACTGAGACAGACTAAACCAGAGATGATTAATTCGAAATATTGAACGTTTATAATTTCCAAATATAATTCTGTTTCAAATACAATACAATTATTTTAACCTACATTTAATTGAAATCTCACAGATCGCCACTTTTGCACAGGCTTAACATGCAATCGCATTTCTAATAAATATATCATGATACAGTTACATTAAGCATTACTTGAGATTCCATTTAAAAAATATCAGATTTGTATCTTTTATCTTATGCATCTCTTCGTCAATAATTATCTACGATAGGATGAGTAATAGTTTGCACAACAATAAACTTAAAAAACAAACCTTTTCTATTGTACTTTGGATTTGATTAAAATAAGGCTTACTCTAGTCTGTCGCCATTTTGACGCAATTTTGCCTTTGTCCAAGAGTGTTTTACTTTTAAAGATGGTCCGCCACCGCCAAAGTTGCAATCAAGACTGCACTCCCGCTCTGCGAACAGTGGCTAAGAATAATGAGCAAATTTTGATACTGCACGTAAAAAAAAACATGATATCAAAAAGCCAATGCACAAAACGGTATGATCATCACAATGATTTGTCTTAACCATTTTGCATCACGTCTAATATTGAAACTGAAGGTATAGATTGAATGATTAGTCATTTGTCTTCACTTACCTTTTTGTGCCTTTCGATTTTTTTTTTGATCTTTGTCTGTAGAGACTGACTGTTCTGTTCTGGTAAATATGATATAAATGTTTCATATGCTTTAGCCTGTATGTTATGCTAACCCAGTGTGTGAGTAAATACTTCAATATGAATCGTGGTATCCTTTAAAATGAATAATTATCGATCGGTTAGATGTGTATTATGACTAATCCGGGAATCTGAGTAAACACTTAATGTTTTCATCCAGTCTAATATTGACATTGAAGATGTCGATTGCATGATTAGTCCAATTGTCTTCATAGTTTCGTGGTGTATTCACTCATACCCATGTCATCCTGATCTGGTATATCCGCATTAGCATCTTCTGTAAATTAATAATTTATCCATTGTTTAAGCCTGTTTATCGTGCTAACCAATTTTCCGAGTAAATACTTGATTCAATTTCAAATTGATTAGAGTGTGTAAGCGTTTTTTTTCGTTCATTAAGGTTGATGGCATCATCATTATCGTCTCTATGGTATCCTTCTTTAAATGAATAAGTAAACATCGGGTAGATGTGTATTATACTAATATACGGAATCCGGAATCTGAGTAAACACTAAAATGTGAGGAATTGAATTCAAGTTAATCACACCAGGAGTGAATATTTTAAAGTAAATATAATTGGTAAAATCATGATTCTACATTATATACGTCTCAAGTACCCTATTGCTTTACCTACATTGTTCAGATCAGGTGTTACGTCTTGAGAGAATTTTCCTGTTACTGTCTCTTATATATATTATGATACAGCGTTAATTATGTCGGTAGCCATATGTAGCAGAGAGATTGTATAAGTGTAAAATCCCATTACCACTGTCGCTTTCGGACGGGATATAGTCGACATCCCTGTCGTCATCAAAATCTTCTTCAAAATCAAGAATCTGTATAAATCCCCCCCCCATATTTATATTCATTAAACACAATAAGTTTTCATTTGTAAAACATTAAGCTCTGATTGACCAGAAAATATATGTATATCTTAAAATGCTCTTTTGTCGGCTCTGTATTCAAGCATTTTGTTAATTGTGTTAATTTGTTATATGTTGTATTGCAGTAGATAGTCATTCTGATTATTAATGTTGAATACTGTATTGCATACAGGGTACACATATCAAGTGTAGAAAACATTTTTTCCACATGTTCATGTGAACATTGGTGCAATACGGAGTTGCTTCAAACTAGTACAACGCCAGATACTGGTGCAAGGAAACAAAAGTCCTGATTAAGACCAGAATATTAATGTCCATATAAATCAGAAAAACAATACTACCTTTCATCTTTCTTTGTAATTGGAGACTTTGATCTCCTCTCCAACCTCCCCGCCACATAGTACTCTATCTTTCGGTCTTTTGGCCATTTCGTTATATGATGATTTTGTTATGCAAAATTAGAATATGTAAGTAAGCAACGAATGCCTAGATCTTAAATGAGTGAGGGGTGATATAGTTCAAATTTCTATAAGGTATCAGACATAACACAATAACATACTAGTTTAGCATCTGTGTACCACAGGTGGCGCCCGGTTAATCAACCCCAGTAGACCTTCTTCACTGACGTCACAGCGTAGACTTATATAGATGATCCCGCTGTAAAATTTATACATTCATTATTATTTACAATCTTAGTAAACATTAGTATTTTGATAGGTGTTTTGTACGGAATTATTGGCAAGTTGTGTAAAAATCAAAGAAGTTGACAGCATATACTACGCGACAATTAGTCGGTAAATTTCGGTAGTGTCGGAAGTATTTAATCGTATTAACTGGTATGGTATTTCTCACAAAATTTAACTTAATTTTCATATTTGCTTTCAATTATTTTAGCTAATTATGTTTATAAAATTCTTGATACTTACTATTATCCTCCACCGGATATTCCATTCGTGCCCCATTTTTTTTTAACTGTAGGTGATCTCCTCACAAGTGCCATGCAGGTAGGGACGTTAGAATTGTACCTGCTGCCCCCTATTGCATGATCGAGTAAAAGGCGACTAAATTTAGGATCTTATCTATTTCTCTTCTTCCTAACTGACTTTATCTTTCCACTAATGCCTCCCTTGGCATCGCCTCACTTTTGGCCATTCAGTTGAGCGTTCGCCCCTGTGAGGAATGCTCTAGGGTTCTGTCCCCTGGCCGAGACACACCAAAGTCTATACAAGTGGTAGTTTTACTGCTCCTGCTTAGCGCTCAGCATACAGGGAATGGGACGACTGGTTCGCCCGTTGTCAGTATAATTTGACCGGGTGGGGTTTGTTGCTTGGTGTCTACGGCGGCATGCTTCAGTGATTTATAGCACTATAAAAAAGGCCATAGCTTCCACTATAAAAGAAGACACACGACGAATATACCGCAGATTCTCCCAAAACACGCACCTCGCAACAAACATACACGCAACACTACGCATACATGGGGAGGCCGTCCGATTTTTTTATTTACAATGGACCATAGCTGAATAATAGGATAGTTTAATAAATAAAAACAAAAAGAACAAAACAAATCTATTTTCGAAAAGATTTTGGTATGTGAATTCTCCTCATACTGTAGCAATAGTCCGTTGTCGACTATATTCTCACTGATTTACATATTCTAATTTCATACGTTGCCATAGGGTACCATTTATGTCAGTACAGCACATACATATTTAAGATTAATTTTCCGCTTTTTCAAAAAGCTTCACACCCAACCTCCTTTGTTATTGGTTACACACAAAAAACTCCTTTTTCTTTACAAAAGCCGCATTACATGGCCGAAGTGGTCTTGCCCCTATCTTCGAGCCTGTTGGGCTGGCCAGATTGTGTTTGAATTCATCTGATAATCGTCTAATATGTAACCAAATTTATGTATATTTAATTATCATATACCAATTCGGGGAAGCCTTTATAGATTCTCTCGAAATAATATCTCTAACATATGCATTGATTTCAGGTTTTGGCTAACCAAGACGTTACTTATGAGGTTTTATATAATTTTCTATAAAATAATCTGAACATGGAACAATAGCGAGGTTTGCTCACTACCAAACAAATAACGAATGTTTAAAAGGAATGAGATCACATATCAAGGTTAGTAAAATATAATTTGCTAGTTATAATTCTTATCAAAAGATAAGTTTTTCCCATTGTTTGTGCCTTACGGAAATTGAATGGACATTTCCAGCAACAAACGTTTGAGTTCATTCTTGGTTTCCTAATTTTTGGATAAAACAGGAAGAAACTTCCCATTAAGATTAATATAATGTTATATAGACACATCACCACCTTTTTGATCCGGAACGGCATTTTCTTTTTTGAGACCGCTGGGACTCATCTGCTGGTTGTCAAGCTTATGGTGCTTCCGCAGTGTGACACGGGAGATTTGTATTTAACTAGAATCAAACATCCTGCCACAGGGCAGAGGTTTTCCTTGAGACTCATGCCGTTCGGCTGGACAAACCCAATTTAAAATATTCCATTGTAAAAAGGTTTTAGTAATAGCTATATCAAAGATATGTTGTTACTTGTTGAAGATGCATGTAAACTGACAGACTTAAACCGAGATGATTATTCAAATATTTGAATGTTTCTATATTTCAACTAATTATCGTTTCAAAACACTAACATTATTTTAACACTTTTAATGAATCTTCGATCGCACATTTGCCACAGCTTACTATGCAATTTATTTCTAAATATATTCATGAAAAAGTTACTTTAAGCATACTTGAGATCCATTAAAGAGATAGAGAAGATGGTATCGTTTTATCTTTGCTCTCTTCGTCTAAAATATCTACGTTCGGATGAGTATATTTGCACCCAATAACTTAAAAAACAAACTTTTCTATTTGTACTTTTGCTTTTATTAAATGAGGCTTACTTTTCTAACTGTCGCCATTTTGACGAATTTTCCTTTGTCCAAGAGTGTTTAAGTCTAAGATGGTCCGCCACGCAAGTGAAATCAAGATCAGCACTCTGGACAAGTGGCTAAAATAAGAGCAAATTTTGATACATGCACCGTAAAAACATGATAATCAAAAAGCCAATGAACAAAACGCGTATGATCATTCAAATGATTTGTCTTAACCATTATGCATGGCCCAGCAGGTAGGGCGTTAGAATTGTACCCTGCTGCCGTGCCTATTGCAATGATCGTTACAAAAGGCAGACCTAAATTTAGGGAATCTCTGATCTGTTCTCTTCTTCCTCTCAACGTGGACTCTTATATCATTTCCTAATGCATCTTCCTTCGGCACACTCCGCCTCATCTTTTGGCCTTGAAGTGTAGCGTTCGCCCCCTGTTGGAGAAAATGCTCTGGGTTCTGTCCCCCTGGCCGAGGACACACCAAACTATTCTATAAAAGTGGTAGTTTCTGCTCCCAAGCTTTTATCGCTCAGCATATCTGGGGGAGTTGGGACGCCTGGTTCGCCCGTTGTCCAGTGTAATGTGACCGGGTGGAGTGTGTTGCTTGGTGTGCTTCGGCGCGGCATGCGTCACGTGATCTAGCACTATACACAAGGCATTCAGTTCTCATCTATAAAAGATTACACAGACACGAATAATACCGCTATGTCTCCCAAAACCACGGACACCCTCGCCGTCTCAACATTAGCAACGCAACACACCGCATTACTTGGAGAGACCGTCCCATGAACATGACCATAAGCTGTTAAATAGGGACCCGTTTATTTAATCAAACAAACAAGCTGAAAATCTGAGTTGATGTAGGCAGAATGCTTTTATTTTGAGGGGAAAAAAAAAATAAATACACGAAGCGTATTTTTTATCCAAAATGTTGGCGGTAATGGCCGCTTCTCACTTGGATAACTGGGCCCTTAATGTGTAGGTCGTTTAGAATTGTACTTGCTGCCCCTATTGCAATGAATGCGATTAATAGGCGGACTATATTTAGGCATCTTATCTTTTACTCATCTTCCTAACTGACTTTATCTATTCCTAATGCCGTTCCGTAGGCACCGCCGCTCACTTTTGGCCTTGATTTTGAGCTGTTCGCACCCTAGTGAGGTAAGGTTCTGGGTTCTGTCCCCTGGCCGAGACACAACCATGATAAGTCTATAAAAGTGGGTAGGTTTCTGCTCCTGCTTTAGTCCGTTCAGCATTACAGGGTAGTGGGACCGACTCTGGTATCGCCCCGTTGCAGTATAATGTGAACCGTGGTGGGGTGTGTGTTGCTTGGTGTCTTCGGCGGCACATGCTTCAGTGATTCATAGCACTACTAAAAAGGGCAAACAGTTTCCACGTGATACAAAATAAGCACAGCAAAACACGAACATACCGCAGTCTCCCAGTACAAATCAACTTCCCGCACCATCACATACACGCAACAGCATCCGCATACAATGGGAGGCGTCCGTACACCGATGTACATGACCATAGCTGTTTAATAGGACCGTTATATTTAATCAAACAAACAATAAAAAAAAATTCCTTTCTTGTTCTGTGTGGTTATAAACAACCCAACGCCGTGCACAAGCAACCATGACGACAATGGTTTGACAAGTGTCTCCGATTGTCATGTCAAAATTTTGCTAATAATAGAGGCGGTCTTCAATATCGTGGAAGCGTCTATGTAAAGATGGCGGCGTCCATTCCACTGGTGTGACGATCACATGCCAATCAGCCTCGATCCCGCCCAAAAAATATATGCATATTCAGAGGCTTGCTCAGATAAGGGACGTCTCTGTCTGGTATACCAGTTACAAGGGACTCGCGGAAACAGTATATCGGAATTTTAATTACATTATTGCATCATAATAGCGCAAAATTACAGCTTTTTTTTACTTAAAACCGTGGCCTAAATCCTTTAATGTTCTACGCGTTGTAAGTAAATTCCACTATCAATCCATTTACCCTCAGTTCTAGAGTGCTCTCTGTTAATGACGTAATTAAGAAAATCAAGTTTCAGCGCATGGAGCTGTGAATTTCACGCTCCCCGGTGCTCTCTTTCCCCTCCTGAACCAGCTGAAAAGTGGGAAAAACCCAGCTTTCCGGCCTTTTCACGGGTCTTTCGTCGTCAGATTCACCTGGATGAAAAATTAGGCAGGGCGTTGGAATTGTACCTGCTGCACCCCTATTGCATGATCGTAAAAGGCGACTAAAATTTAGGATTCTTATATTTTTCTCTTCTTTCTAACCGACTTTATCTTTCCTAATGCCTCCCATGGCACCACCTCACTTTTGGCCTTGAGTTTGAGCGTTCGCCCATGATGAGGAAGGCTCTGGGTTTCTGTCCCTGGCCGAGACACACCAAAGTCTATAAAAGTGGTTAGTTCTTCTGCCTCCTGCTTAGCGTTCAGCATACAAGGAGTGGGGAAGACTGGTTCGCCCGTTGTCATGTATAATAATGACCAGGGTGGGGGTGTGTTGCTTGGTGTCTTCACGGCGGCATGCTTCAGTGATATTAGCACTATAAAAAGGGCAAAAGTTCCCACTATACAAGAAGGACGCAACACGATACGTACCGCAGTCTCCCAAAACAACGCACCTTGCAACAACATGCACGCAATACACGCATACATGGGAGGAGGCCGTCCTTACATGACCAATGGCTGTTAATAGGACGTTAATTAATCAAAACAAACAAACAGGATGAAAAATGCTCATGAGTTTATAATGCAATCAAAATGACGTATGATAAACACGTCCTTTTATGTATATGCTATATAACAGCATTCCTCAGAAACTCAGAATGCAACAGTGTCGATATGGTAGCGATCTCGTTTTTATTCAGTTACAAGCTAACCGATACTTACATTATATATATATCATTGGCTTCCCTAGGTAAAATATGTGTTTTCGTCTAAATATCACATACAGTGTATATAACAATATTGACAATAAAAAAAACTAACCGAATTTTATAACATTATATGTATAATTCATTTTTTTCACAAAAAAAATAATACGAGCTGTCACTTGAAAACGTCATGACTATAGTCTACACCGTGGATATCAAAAGGTCTCCAATACTTTTTAAATGACATACTTATCAATTTACTAGTAAATCGTTTCTGTCATAAATTTGCGTGCCCCTGTAGCTGAGGTGACCAAGATTGCATTAACGGTCTCGGAATAGCAGTTGAGACCTGCTTGTTTTACACATGTTCATAGGAACAGAAATTTAACTGTCGAAAATAGATATATCTAGATTTGATATCCATGAAAAGTTACATAAATATAAGACCACGATCGAGAGCATCGTGGGTAGCGATAGGCCAAGGGACGTCGACCCTTGGTAGCGATGTATGGGATTTGCATGAATTATTTAGTCTAGATGAAATAAATGATTATTCTAATTACTGGTGTATGTAAATAATGAAATGTACTTGCAATATTTCCAACGTTGGACAATTTCATTTTGCTATAATTAATATCGATGCTGGTTTCGTTTGTGCGATGAATGAAATAAGATGAGGAGGTTTTCCCTGTCGACACCAAAATAAAACTTGTATTGTAAGATAGTGACCGTGTATTCTGTTTATCCTGTATTTTTTTCATATGCATACAGAAGATGGTATTCAAAACGAAAGCATATTGCCTGTTATTTACGAACACAGTTTAAAGCTTAATTAGATGTGCAGGCTTAGAAGTAACATTGTTTTAACCATTCGGTCTCCCCTTCCCTCACGAATACATTTTATTAAGTTGTGTCTGCACGATTCACAGGTCCACAACTATATACATGTATTTCTTAAAAATATGTTTTACTTCCATCTCTGTATTACAAAAGTAAATAATCATGGCAAATTAAAGCTTAACTCTCAGCAATCAAATCAATTATTGGTTCATTCACCATTTGTCAGTATAATGTGACTAGTGGGGGTAAGGTACTTTCTATGTACTGCTCAGAGTCCTAGCTTAACTCTCAGCTATCAACTTAGTTATTGGTTCATCAACATTTGTCAGTATAATGTGACTAGTGGGGGTAACATACCATGTGCTGCTCAGTTAGTCAGTATTGTCTCGTGTAATCTATCTAGTAGATGCATGATATTAAAAATGACATTTATACCCCCTAAATTTACCTTAAAGGGTAGGTTTCGCCCAATGAAATATAAAGACTACGAAATTTATCCTGTACGTTCAGCATACAGGGAGTGGTGCCACATGGGGCAAGGTTTTCTTGACTCATCCGTTTGGCTGACAAACCAATTTAAAATTTCCATTGGATTTAGTAAAGCTATACAAGATATATTGTTACTTGTTGGTGATGCATGAAACTGACAGACTAAACCGAGATGATTATTCCAAAATATTGAACGTTTCTAATTTCAAATATCGTTTCATAAACACTACATTATTTTATAACACTTTAAATGAATCTTCGATCGCACATTTGCACAGCTTACATGCAATTATTTCTAAATATATTCATGAAAAAGTTTACTTTAAGCATACTTGAGATTCCATTAAAGAGATAGAAGATGGTATCTTTTAGTTCTTTGCTCCTCTTTCGTCAAAAATATCTACGATGGATGAGTATATTTGCACCCAATAAACTTAAAATAATAAACTTTTCTATTGTAAACTTTGCTTTTATCAAAATAAGGCTTACTCTAACTGTCCCGCCCATTTTGACGAATTTTCCTTTGTCCAAGAGTGTTTACGTCTAAGATGGTCCGCCACGCAAGTGAAATCAAGATAGCACTCTGGACAAGTGGCTAAAATAAGAGCAAATTTTGATACTGCACGTAAAAAAACATGATATCAAAAAGTCAATGCACAAAACGGTATGATCATCAAATGATTTGTTCTTAACCATTTTGCATCACGTCATAATATTGAATACTGAAGGTATAGATTGAATGATTAGTCATCTTGTCTTCACTTACCTTTTTTTTGTGCCTTTCTTTTTTTTTTATCTTTTCGGTAGAGACTGTTTCTTCTGTAAATATATAATTGTTTCAATGCTTAGCCAGTAGATATTATGCTAACCAGTGTGTGAGTAAATACTTCAATATGAATCGATTTCCAAATTAATTAGAGCAGAAGCGTTTTGAATATACATATTTTTAAAAGGCCTACCGCGTATCTTCTCTTATCAAAATCATCTCTATGGTATCCTTTTTTAAATGAATAATTATCGATCGGTTAGATGGTGTATTATACTATTACCGAATCTGACGTAAACACTAAATGTTTTCAATCCAGTCCTAATATTGACATTTGAAGATGTAGATTGCCATGATTAGTAGACATTTTGTCTTCTTGGTTTGTCGGTGTATCTCACTACCCATGTTCATCCTGAACTGGAATAATCCCCCATTTAGCCATCTTCTGTAATTTAATAATTATCCATTAGTAAAGCCTTGTTTATCAATGCTAAACCAATTTTCAGAGTAAATACTTGATTCGCCAATCTTCAAATTGATTCAGAAGTATAACCGTTTATCTTCGTTCATTAAGGTTAATGGACACTCATCATTATCATATCTAATGGTATCCTTTTTTATAATGATGAATAATTATAACATCGGGTAGATGCTTCGTATTATTCATAGTTTCGAGAATCTGAGTAAACGCTTTTTGTTTGTTGGTCCTATTAACAGCTTAGAGGTCATGTAAGGTCGGGCCTCTCATGTTATCGCAGTGTGGTGTCTGCAATGTTATGTTGTGCGAGGTGCTTGTGTTTTGGGAGGACTGCGGTATATTTCATGTTGTGTGACTTTCTTGTATAAGTGGAACTGTTTTGCCCTTATTTAGTGCATAATATACACTGAAGCATGCAAGCAACACACACCCCCCGGTTACATTTATACAGACAACGGGCGAGACCAGTCGTCCCACTACCCTGTATGCTGAGCGCAATAGCAGGAGCAGAAACTTACCACTTTTATAGACTTTTGGTGTGTCTAGGCAAGGGGACAGAACCAAGAGCCTTTCCTCACAGGGGCGAATTGCCTCAACGCCAAGGCCAAAAGGCAAGGCGTTCCAAGGAAGGCATTAGGAAAGATAAAGTCTATATAGGAAGAAAAGAAAAGATAGGATCCTAAATTTAGTCGCCTTTACGATCATAGCAAAAATGGGGGCAGGAAGGTACAATTTTAACTGCCCCTATCTGCAAACAAACAAACAAACAAAAAGAAATCAATTTGTTTGTTTTTAAATGGCCCAATCATCAGAACTTAAGTATACCAACTCAGGGGATCTAGTCCCCACAGGGCTGTCCTATTACTTGGCCCCTTTACTATTTTTGATATATGATCAGCACATCAATTTATTCCATACCGAACACCTCTCTCTCTCTTCAGAAAATTAATAACCCAGGACTGTAATGAACAATGTTAAATAAGGGATCTTTCTACTCTCTCAATGTTGGGCATAGAAGCATCTGTAGTCAGTTAAGCGGTTTTTTAAGCACTGAAAAATCGCATCGAATGAAAACCCTGAATATTCAGCTGAATAAATGTCACATATTCAATCACGGATTGTCTTACATTTCCTAAGCACCACGGGTGTCAGCAACTAGAGTTATTGAACTTGGAACTTGTTTAACATTTGTTTTTTAAATTTCATAGGTTTTCTATCTACTTTGCATAAAATTGTATGGTTTTTCGCAAAAATACTTCTCACGAACGATCACTACTTTGCATTAATACTCATTAACATTTATTGTTTTAATCTCAGGAAAAATATTGAAATTTCTTGGGTTGAAAGTAGAAACAAAAGGAATCAAAGCCGTATTAACTTTATGTTCATGTATACGGGATGTAAAAGGTCCCTTTTCAATTGCCTTTCTAATACCATGCTCTATTACCTCAACAGGATAACCGAGCCTTAAGATATTGTTGTAACTGACCAAGTCTAATATCTTGTATGTTCTTCTCACTAACAATTGTAATAATTCTTGAGGCGAGATTAAAAGGAATATTCACCTAAGTATGCTTACTGTGATTAGAATAAAAATTCAGGTAATTGTGTATTTATAATTATAGGTAATAATGTATACAAGTTAAAAAATAAATTTGTAATTTGTCATTATGTACCTTGATTGGTAGCCCTGTTCTGTTAATTTTCGTTCTTAAACTGTTATTTTAACCATATTTGTGATTTTTTAAATATTTATGTTGGTTATATCTGTTTCACTGTTATTATCAAAATTTTAGTTATCTTTAACTAAAAGCATGTTATTATTTTCTAGCATCACGTTATATATTTGCTGCTGTGTTACCTCTATCTTTGCATGCGTTTGTCTTTTTTAAATGATGTTAGATTCAGTGACTGGTGTTATTATTTATTTTGCATTGTTATTCATTTCATTTCACGTGTTAGTGTCAGCAATGATTGTTAATGATTTTGTTTCCCATGTTATTGCCAGAATGTTACGTGATTTTTATGTGAAACTTTGTTAGCATCAACAGAACATGTGATTGTTTACGTGACCACGTTAAGAGTATCTTTGGAAACGTTATTTTTTTTTTTGAAAGCGTTATTTCTTTCGTGGAAATAACACTGCCTATTGTTCTCATTGACCCCCTACGGCGACAGCGCAGTGAGCCGGCGGGCGAGCTTCGCTAGTGTGTTGACCACTCACCCAGAACGAGAGCACGGCTCCCGATATATAGTCGACTGACGGTATCGCTGTCACTGTATCGCTACCGTATCGCATGTGCTGTGCAACTGAGCATGGAATATATATAGTTTTCAGTTCCCGAAACGTTATATATGGCGTTACGGCACGTAGAACTCTTCTTCATTCATTATATTTACAGTTCTAGCTAAGTCTCTACGAAAAAATCCTGTATAAATAGACCCTTAGTACTAGTTACTATATGTTACATCCGTATTCTTGGGTTAGTAAATTTCTTAATTCTTAGGTTAGTAAACGTCCAAATTTGTCAAGCTAACTAGTCACTTCTAGTTGTGTTCAAGTACCTAACACAAATGCGGTCACTCCACGAGCTAGCTTTGGACCATATCAAATCGATATGTTGCATCATCAAGGTCACTATGTCATCGCGAAATATCAGCTCTAAAACAGTATGAGACAAATCTTCATGGTCGTGTTAGAAGTCCCCCTTCAAAATTATGAAGATAAACGACTAAGCCCACAGAAAAAAAAACAACCTCCAGGTCATTAAAGGGCCGCTTGTTACTGAAGTCGGGTCGGAATAAAATGAATTGAAAAAATTGTCAATTCAAGATTCAGCGAGAGAAGTGATGACAAAGGGCGGAGTCAATTAATACCAATCAAGGTACGCTTCTTATGTGATTGGGTAATAGTATTCATGACATAGCCCATAGGCGAGGCACGGTGACATTTTTCATAAAGAATAATGTGAATTTTTCAGACAATTTTAAACATTATAGCCAGTCAGGTGATACGAATTCTTTAATTGACTATTTGTAGACTTCTTTCAATTAACTGTACGGATAAGCAAAAGATGTAATGTCGTCCACGTGTTCTCACAGCATGTCATCACTTAACTACTGTACTAAACGATACTGAGTAGTATGCAGTTTTGACAAAAACAATAATGTATTCGTGGACTTTATGCAGCAGATTTTGGACCTAGAAGATATGACGGATATGAACTCACACATTTTTTTTTTTACCGTGGAAGGAATTTTAGCACGCATGAAGATATTTATGGATTGTATCGATTGATCTACAAAAACGACCCATGTCATCTGTTTTAATTATTCTCATTAATTTGATGTGTTTTGTCGATGTACATGAAACACTAAATGCTTTTGAAACCACTTTTTACCTGATTAGATTGATCAAAGATCGTATTAAACTTGAAATAAAAAAATGAACAATTGAACTTTGTATATCAAGGATGTATTAAAAGGACCCCATTCAATCTTAGGACCTCAGTTATGGAACACCAGCACAAACCCAGTAATGATATATATTATTTTATACTCGCCCGTTATGTCTTTTGGTCAAACTCACTTTACAAATTTCTTTACTATTCATAAAATCAAGGACGTATATCTCACTTATAAATCCTTGATAAAATCCACCGACTTATTGCGTTACGTGTTGTATTGTATCGTGTGCATTTATGGAACTATATTTCTGGTTATATACATATTTTTAGCGTGAATTGCCTGGTTAATTGTATATATATATATATATAATATAAAAAAAAATAAAAATCGATTTCTCACAAAAATGTTACATTTTTGTATTTAGCAAGAGGGATATTTAATCTAATCTATCACTAAAATTTCTCTTTTAACCTCATGTTTACGGACCATGGACAAAGGTTGGCGATTAACCGCCAGCGGCAACTCTCTAAATCACATGCGTGGCCATTCCAACGAACCCATAACGAAAATTGGCGAAGTCGTACCCAGAAAGTTACCTGAGAACTAATACGGTTGCGTGGCTTGGCATGTAAATCGCCGCGGGGTTCTAGCGTGACCAAGACAACGGGGTCATACCTCACGAAAACACGTGGAAAGCCCACCTGTCGTGCTTTTGATTCACAGACTTGCCTAACCAGTGTACGGGTACTAATTGTATTAAAAAATCAGGTGGTATCGTTATAGTATTCAAAAAATGTTTAGAAAATATGTTGCAATTTTTAACAACAGAGTGTGAATTTTGCCAATGGGTGAGAATTTCAAAAAAAAAAAAACTATTCAAACAGATCGACTATGATATATTACTGGGGTGTACATATATCCCACCAGAAAATTCGAAATACTCGTCACCTGATGCATTTATGGAAATTGAGTCAGAAATGATCAACCTTTGCAATGATAGCACAAAGGTAGCCTTAGTGGGAGATTTTAACGCGAAAACTGAACAGAAACAAGATTTTATTGTACCAGATAACTCTCTTCTTGATATTTTGAACATAACTGAAAATGATGATCTCCACAAAAGTATGTATGATTATGAAAAATTGATCCATAATGATATACCTTTACAACGTTCTAGTGAATGTACTTCGAAATCTAATAATTATGGTAATAAACTATTAGACTTCTGTAAAAAACAATAATATGTATATAGCTAATGGTAGAATTGGGTATGACCGACTACACGGGAAGAACACTTGTCATGATTCCTCTTTGATTGATTATATGCTGATCACCTCAGACTTATTTAAAGTTATTGAAGACTTTAAAGTACTTGATTTTAACCTGGTACTGTCTGATGTGCATAACAGAATAGAATTTAAATTTACTAGTGCGCAGGTTAAACAGAACATAAATAATCATGATAAGTCAAATGATAAAGCCAGCAGTTATGTGAAATGGAAGGAAGAACTGAAAAATGATTTCACAAATTTCATAACAACTGACGAAAATAATCAATTCTCTGAGTTAGAAGAATCTTTAAAAGATCTTAAAACTAAACAAACTAATCTCGTAACAAGCACAGAAATTGATAATATAACCAAAAATATTAGCGCCTTATTCACTGCCGCTGCTAACAAGTCATTTGGACGTAAACCAATACACAAAGTCAGAAGAAATGGTAATAATAAACCATGGTTTACGGCTTATTGTAAAACACTTCGTAAAGAATTTCATACTGCAAAAAAAAATTACAGTAGATTAAAAAATGATGAGAATAAAAGTGAACTAAAAAGAAGAAGTCGTAATTATAGAAAGGCAGTAAATAACGCATACAAAAAATATACATTTAATACGGAAAAGAAATTAAGAGATTCTGTGAAAAATAGTCCAAAGTTTTTATGGGATATGCTGAATAAGGTATCAGGACAATCAAAAACGCGTCATAGTAAAATACCAATAACTGAACTTTACAATTACTTCAAAAATTTGAACTCTGCTAATTATGAAGATGATGATATCGATATTACTTTTCCGGATAATGAGGATAATTTATCTGAAGATCTTAATGCAGAAATAACTGCAGAGGAAATAGTAAACGCTATAAAAAACCTGAAAAATAATAAAGCTAGTGGTATTGACGAAATACAAAATGAATACATAAAAAGTACTATAAATATATTTTTGCCTCTATATACAGATCTATTCAATATAATCCTTAATACCGGAAGTGTACCCTGTGAGTGGACTGTAGGTATAATTAAACCAATATATAAAAATAAAGGAGACCCTAGGGACCCAGATAATTATAGAGCGATTACACTAGTATCTTGTTTGGGAAAGGTATTTACTTCTATAGTTAATGATAGATTGACTAAATTGGCTGATAAAATCAATCTTGTATCACCTGCTCAAGCGGGGTTCCGTAAAGGGTACTCTACAACAGAAAATATTTTTATTCTGCACTCTTTAATTTCTTTATATTTCGCGAAGGGAAAAAAACTATATTGCTCCTTTATTGACTTCAAAAAGGCGTTTGATACTGTGTGGAGAGCGGGGCTGTGGAGAAAACTACATTATAATAGGATAAGTGGGAAAATATTCAAGGTAATTCATAATCTGTATAAAAATACTAAATCCTGTGTAATTAATGATAATGATAAGTCTGAATTCTTCATGTGTGATGTCGGGTTAAAACAAGGGGAAAATTTGTCGCCATTTTTGTTTTCCCTGTATCTCAATGATTTAGAAAATTTTCTTGACCAGCGTAATGTCCCATCCTTGAATGAAGTAAATGTACTAAGTGAACAAAACCTGGATTTGTATGTAAAACTGTTTGTTATATTATATGCTGATGACACCGTACTTATGGCTGAAACACCCGATGGTCTTCAGAAAGCATTAAATGAATTCAAAAACTATTGTGATGAATGGAAACTTTCAGTTAACACACAAAAAAACAAAAGTATTAATATTTGAAAAAAGAAAAAGCCGAAGACACGTTAATTTTCTGTTCAATAATGAGATTTTAGATATACAGGACTCCTATACATATCTTGGATTGATATTAAATTTTAATGGTGGTTTCACAAAAGCCAAAAGTAAATTATCCGAACAAGCAAGGAAAGCCATGTACGCATTGTACACAAAAATCAGAAATGTTTCATTACCGATAGATTTACAGTTAAAACTATTTGATGCACTTGTGATGCCAATTTTATTATATGCATGTGAAATCTGGGGTTTCGAAAATATTAAGAATATAGAAAAATTACACTTACAATTTTGTAAACGGATTTTAAATGTCCGTATTAGTACACCAAATTATATGGTATACGGTGAATTGGGCAGGTTCCCTTTAGAAATTGAAATAAAAACAAAAATGATTATGTTCTGGCATAAACTCGTAACGGGGGAAACGAAATTATCTACTACAATGTATAAATTATTGTATAAGTTGCATCAGGACTCCGTATTCAGTTCTAGGTGGTTATTATATATCAGAGATATATTGAATAATACTGGTTTTAATGATATTTGGTCACTTCAACTATCTTGTGCAGTTAATAGAAATTATCTTAAAACAATTATTAAACAAAGACTACAAGATCAATTTATTCAAAAATGGTATCATGAAATTGACAGTTCCTCGCGAGGACAAATGTATTCTTTTTTTAAGTCTCAATTCAATTTTGAACCATACCTTTTGAAACTGAATCATAACCAACGTAAATATCTGTGTAAATTTAGAACTTCTAATTTAAAATTCCCTATAGAGACAGGCAGATGGAACAACATCCCTCGCGAGGAAAGGTTATGTCCTCTCTGTACAAATTGTGTTGGAGATGAGTACCACTATCTATATGTATGTAATCATGAATCTGTTGTAGCATTACGAGAAATTTATATGCCAAGATACTACTTTACTAATCATAATTATCACAAAATGAAAGGAATGTTTACTATATGCAATACAGCTCTATTAAGTAAAGTAAGTAGTTTTATTCAGAGAGTAATTAAGCTTCTTTAAACTATATAAGGAAAAATAGAATTGTTGGTTTCAATGTATTTAAATTTGCCTATTGCTGACTGTGTCCATCTATTATTTCCTTCTTTATTTTCATTTTTATAATTATTATTTTTGTTCCTTTTGACCTCTTGTTGCATATGTACATATGTCATGAGATAAATAAAAAATCTTGAAATCTTGAAATCTTGGTACTCTAATATGTAATTAATCCATGTCACTGCAACTCAGAAGATAGTTTCAAAGATTTCATTATAGTCTCCCAGACACAGTAAAATGTGTTACATGGATTATACAAGTTACATTTTTAACTGCACATGGCAGGTGGACAATATATCATTACCAATTACTAAAATATGGAATATTAATTTGAAAATTAACAATACTTATACCGTACTACTATCATAGCTTTTATTCACATCTACAAAAATACCATCATTTTTCAAATGAATAGAGACACCTTCTTCAATAATTGAATATTACAAATACCTATAAATCCACCCATCTTATGAAGACTGGGATTACTATAATAATACTGTGGGATATATATTTAATACGTATATTTTTTTTCTATTTCTTCGTGTTTACATACAAAAAGATAGTGAAATTCATCCCGATATTTTCATTGCATAAATGGCATATTCTTTAACGTTTCTCAACATTACGCCATCTTCCAGTCTCAACTGGAATTTTTAAATTTGATGTACGGAATTTAGTTATGTATACTCTATTCATTTCCGATAATTTTATAAGATAATTTTCAAATCCAAAATATTTTTTATATATTAGACAAGTCTGTCTCTTGAGGAGTTTTCCACACCTGAGAACCATTTTTGTATAAACTGATCTTGAAGGCGCTGTTTCATAAAACTTTTATAAAAACTGTTAATCATTTGTATTTCATTGAGGAAGATATTTGACTGACCAGATTCGTCAAAAATATTTTTAATGAAAGATTCCATTAAAATGTGTATATTCCTTCGAAATGTAACTTCGAGATTAGTTTATAAAGTATGCTACTTAATTTATTTTCATTTTGTATAAGTCTATTCCAAAAACACAGCATTCTCAGTTTGATATTTACTTCGAGTGGGAATCTTCCCAGTTCCCCATACACCATAAAATAGTAGTCGAAGAACATGTACCATAAGTACACATGTACCAAAAGTACGCTACACAACCGTGTGCTAATATTATACAATACTATTTATTTTATCTAATTCTTATCGGAACACATCGTCGTACCTAAATGAATAGTCAAGGACTCCAAAACCAAAAACTGTAACTAGATAGAAAGTTTCTTTTTAATCTGTTAAAATCGTTCATATATCTGGGTTTAGTGTAGTAGATAAACAAAGACGTGCGTGTCCTGAAAAGTCGTATATTAGAACGTGAAACTTTTTTTTATTTTGAAATATTACCATTTAGTTTTTATATAAATTATCTCATAATATGTTGACTTGTATTTTGAAATGAAAAGTTGTTAAATTCTGTTGGTAACTCGATTTGGTCCGCAGTCACTTGCTGAAATAAAACACACCATATTACAGTTTACGCGTGGCTGAACACGTGATGACCAGGTACTGATAAAATTGACAGGAACAGAAAGGTCGTCATGGTTCACGCTGGGTGGATAGTTATTTCATGACGGGGAGGGGTGGTCTGTATACATGGGACTGTGGCGTTTGTGTGACATGAGTGAGTCGAGGATGCAGATATTTCTTCGATATTTTTAGAAATTGATACTGATTAATACGTTCATAAAAATCACTAGAACTCAACTGTATGTAGTAAAAAATCTTTGTATTATTACTCAATGATATGTCGAGCATTTAATTACGCCCCTAATTGTTTTCTAAAAGGTATTGTTCATAGACGGCACTGATTAAGATATACACTTAATTCATTAATATTAAAATATGATACTTATAGATAAAACTTGTATGTATGTTATCTGTAATTTGATGTATGGATAAGCAGTAATAAAATGCAAAGTTTGTAGAGGTACCACTATTTTAATTACTGATCAAATAAGGAACACAGTCTAAACCAGACTGACAGATGTTGTAATGGATTTGATGATCAGATTGATTTCTTAACGCAATGACGCGCAAGCACGCGCAAGCGTGATATGGGTCTGATGAAATCCATTGTTAATCGTTGGAAGTTTCTAGTGGGATTGGCATTCGGGTGTCGACAGATCGGTGAGGGGTTGAAGGTTACCTGTGACCACATCAAAGGAACTCTGTGATTGGTGTTACAAAACGCCATTTATAGGGGAAATATATCAAAGTTTTTCAGGGATTTAAAAAAAATCAACACGATCAATTGTATTGTCCTCTTCAGCTTTTCAACAGTTAACACAAGTGATGACGTCAGTTTGGTATTTCCTTCGATCTTCTCTTGTCCTACACTATGATATCTGAAACGAGAACCTCGGGTACATTTGTATACTATATTAATTGAATATCAATGATCTAGAACTACAGGAACGTCTTCAATCGCAGATCGAAGCCATGTATACAAGGTGTGTAGACAAGCTTTACAAATTGGTCTCATCTGAAACGAGAACCTCGAACACCATTTAGTATCAACACAATTCACATCAGTACAAACAGTAATTCATATTTTACCGCTCGTATCGGAACTCTCCGGGAAAAAGGTTGAAAATGCATGTTTCGCCAGGTAGCAAGAATGACGAGAGTAAAACAAGTAAATGTGTATTTAGAGAAAAATAAAGAAGTTTTAGTGCATGCATGACGTAAACATAAAATATCACAGGGGTAGTCTACTTACCTGTGCAAGCCGTGTGTACTCGGCCGTCACGGCTCGGCGCGTCCGCTCGATAATATAGGAGATTTCAGAAAAGATGGCGTGACGTCACAGAAAGTTTACATCCGGGTCTTCAAAGGTACAAACACAGTATGGCGACTAATAAAAACAATAACAGATACGTACATCCCTGCTACACAATCGATACGTTGACAAAAGTATACACTTTCATACTTGCAAATTCTGATTTTAGAATGTTTTCTGATTGTTTCAGAGGTTGACAGACATTTATATTTTTATATTTACAATTGTTTGTTGCTAAATATATCTGTAGATTTAGTGTTGAAGCCAGCTTGTGAAGCGGTGCCGGGCCGTCACAAGTACCCGTTTTTTGTTCACACTTAGAAATCCATGTAGTGAAAAAAGTTATGAATAGATAACTGATTTCAATGTATTTTTGTTTCTGTTATACATGAAAAAGCTGTTCACAATACTATTTAATATAAATATAACGAATGTGAACCACCTGGCCAGACCACGGCCGCTCGTGCATGGCTTCGCTGGTAGATCACCTCGGGCCACAGCCCATAGTTGGGAAATTAATAATATTAATACGTAATTACCAACACATATCTCAATAAGTACTTGTAAAATATATATATTTCGTTATTTTCCATGTATATCTTGTTTTAAAGGAATGGTATAAGCCACTGTGTTACACGTAAATGCAGATCTATATGTACATGTACGTGCACGTATAGTATGGCTGCCGATATCTCGAAAAAATAAAATGGTGAAATCGTTCAATTTCATGCTGTAGAGAGGTTTTTTTTAATTTTTGGTCACTTTTATTCCATGGGCTGCTATGTGAAGTCCCACATTGAAGTGATGTTACTTTTAAATAATTTGAATACATGTTAGATAGACTACAATATAGCTAGATCGTAGTACTGTAAATGCCGACCAGGACACATTGCGCACGGCTTCGAGAATCCTAAATTACTCGAAGTTTTGTTTTAAAATATTATAAAAAGTAACTATAAACTGACTCATTTGTATGTCATTAACTAAATTCCAAAATTTCTGACGAAAAAGTTATCCAGAATACGTAATTTTGTGACTCTGAAAAATGACGAAATTCGGGATCTCGGCAGTACTGTACGTAATGGCTGCCGTGCGCTTGGGGTAAATTTTAGTTTGGTCATAATCACACATCGTAAGGTGTTTACCAAGTAAGACTTAGACAACAGTAATCGCTTATTAAAATGTCAGTATGATATTTCGGGAAACTTAGAATTAAATTTATAATTTCAAGCTGATATTTTTAATATTCTGTCAATGTTTATACGTAGGTCTAATGGCGACCTTGTTTTTTCTCGTGGCGGTCGAAAATGGAGTATAAACAGAGTAAAATATATGAATGCCAGATGTTTATATTTATATATAATATTGATAAATATTATTATTTACACTTTTAAAAATTAAAATAACGCAATAGTTCTCGGATTGTCGTACTATTTATTACAATAAAATGTAAACAAACATCTCAAGCGGCTGTGTTCCCACATGTTTATGTGTACAGATATACGGAGTTGTACCTTTGAGCGCCCGGATGTACCTTTGTGTGACGTCATCGCCATCTTTTCTGAAATCTCCTATTACCAACGTCAGTCAGAAAATCTGTTTAAACCGACGAAATATTTAATTCTATCGCCGAATGTGTTAATTTCACTGTCGCATCGGAAAAGTTTGACCCCGACTATGTAGCATTAGATTGCCGTGCATGTAAACAAAGGTGGGTACTTGTAACTGATAGCCTCTGATGGTTTGCTAGTCGGCCGTCACGGCGGAGACAACGGACAGAAAAATACTTTTTTTTTACGGCAGAATACTTAATTATTCTGATCGAATTGGAATTCTAAGGAAAAGTCCTAATATTAAGGGTTAACACTGAATAAAAAAGCACATAAGCTAATCCTGCCGAAACTTGTTGAAAATTAAGTATTCTGCCGTTATTCTAACAAATTCTGAATATTGGTGCTGGAAAACAAATATTTCTTTTACACATAATCGGATAAAAATGTAAATTTATCATAAACCAATACATTTGTACATGTTTCTGTTGTCATACATACCTAAATAAAGCATCGACTTGTTTTCATGTATATATGGTAATATCACAAGGATCCGAAAATTAGCTACATTTGATATATTTTATTTATGGACCCACCAGAGACCATTTATAGACGTTTAAGAGGTTTAGATCAAAAATCAGAAACCTCTAAAATTGGTCTTAGGGTCCTCTGTTGGGTCCGTGTAAAACTATTTATCAACAAAAGGAAGCGAATGTCTTACGTCCTACAACGTATGTACTTAATCTTCAAATTCCGCCGTCAGCTGTCAACATAAAACTTGTTCGATGTCATACTTATAAATGATGGCATTTAGTACTTAAGGTGCCACTTGAAGTTTGGATCGATTCAAAGCTCACGAGGAAAAATCATCCTAATGTCTCCCGGGAAATATCGCGGCCTGTTTATTTATTAGTTTAAACAATACTTTTTACTCAAGTAAACTTCTCATAAGCATACACATACAAATGGATTCAACGATTACAGAAATTTCCCAAGATGTTCTCAATGGGATGCAGAACCTGGAATGGAAATATTGATATCTGATCAAAATCGTGATTTTTATTCATTCCTATAATTCATGTCCATAGTTGTGTTTCTTAAAGGATTTGTGCAGCCAAAATTTTTTTTTCATAATACGTCAGGATATTGCTTTGGATGAATGAAAAATTAAGTCCCACCCAACGAATCGCCCATCTTTTAGCGCTATCGGTTGGTTTTGGTCGTGATTTACGGGTAGCGTCGACTACGGTTCAGAGATAATGAGCTAGGTGGTCACGTGGTCTTGTGATGTAAGAGTAGTCCGCGGCTACACAAGGTAAGCCTAGTACTATACATGTATATAGCATATATACGTATACGTTAGATCTACAATTTGAGTTTTTCGAGTAAATGGTTATTCTAGCTTTATGATGTAGATGTTTTCAGTTTCAAAACATTCCATTTACACCACTTAAAAAATTCAGACAAATATATATCTAACTTTAGATTAGATAATCAGTCCAATTTGATAGCGATATCAAAAAGATGTTCGGATCAGTCTGGACTTAGATTTAGATAGCATAGGATGTAAATTTCAGTATAATAAAAAAACAGTATAATGTAACACTATCTTTTTACGAGTAAAATCCCAAAATTTAGCATGAATATATCTAAAATCCGTGTTTTTATTTCAAACTTCTGCTATAACGATGCAAATACGGCACAGTTTTTGAGTAAAAATAAAATGTGGACGGTTATCAGTTATGTGATATTGGAGTAACAGTACCGAACTTATACCGAAAATAATATGTATATCTATATTGTTGCCTTTGAAACTTTTATCCATAACGTTTACTAAAAAGCAGAAATACATCAATGGTATCAGTTTAAGTGTAGATTTAAATTCATTATTTCAAAATTATACTAAATCCTTAAAATAGAATATTCATTGTCGACCGTTTTGTATATCATACCGTGATTTAATAGTATGATATATGAACATTTATCGTATAATCCAAAAAGTAACCACATAAAGTGTTCAAATGAAAATTGAAATTTCTTGTATACAGGCATTATAAAAAGATATAATATCTTGTACCTTTTAAAAATATACTAAATGATATTTAAATAAGCATATTTAGTGTGATAATGTTGTAACCCTTCTTGTATGACTATACATGTACATTTAGATTCGAAACGGTGAAAATACATGCTTAGAATTTTTACTAATACCTTAGAAATTATGGAAGCTGTTAGACCTACAGTCACATCTGCTTTTACATCTTCATTTTAAAAATGGAGGTGACAATTTAAACCAACTGCACGTCTTAATCAGTCACCGGGCCTGCCATCGTACCTGAGCCCGTTACCCCTGCCTCATCGCCGGTACCTGAACCTGCAGCTGCCAATGTAGACACGCCTATAATTGCATACCCATCATCTGTGGTCACGGGACCTCCTGTCACCCAAGCGTCCATGTCCATATATCAACCATCGATGGCGCATCAACAACAGATCGTCTTTTGGGACGAGGCAGAATATTTGTAACATATATATAATTCAATTTGTTTAATTAACAAAAAATGAAGGAAATAATATTCCACTTTAATTCAAGATGTATGTACAAGTGAAAATATCAGTTTTATAAACATCTACATAAAGTGAAATTGATATCATTAAACAGATGAAAACACTATTTTTGTATACCTATCAACAAATCCTCTACGCCAAACGCTACTACAACTGATTCGTCGTCTGCCGACGGCGAGACACTGAGTAAGTCTCACGAGATGAACCGTTCTCCCTTTTATTTCTGATTATACCATTTTCATTTCTTTTTTATCAGCATATATTAGATTGAGATATCAACGACAAGAAAAGTAATAAGCGTGTTCAGAAAACATGCAGCGTTTTGCAAAATTTAAAAAAAACATTAAATTATAGTTTGTAATATCTTTTTTACAGGATTTGTCATCTCCAATTCATTTAATGGTATACTGGGGGTGACGATTGCCGGTACATTCGCCTTTTTCATCAGGAGACGGAGATTGATGAGACACGGATTCCATTAGTCGTCGTTTGGAACCAACAGTTTTGCCCGTCTCAGTGTGTGTATAAAACCACACTCGTCATTAAATTGTAGCAAGGGGGTAATCAGGTGCCCGGCCTTGCGTAATGACAATGAGGCCGACATACTGTCATACTTCCAAGAAGAGTGCATTCCGGTCACGTACGTGAAAAGAATCATGACCAGAAAGAGTGGAAACTTGGTCCCAACACACACTTTTATCTTAACATTCGCTACACCAACATTACCACGGAGCGTAACTGTTAGTTACCAGCGTTATGCTGTTACCACCTACATACCAAATCCATTGAGGTGCCGTAACTGCCAGAGGTACGGCCATCATGAGAACAATTGTAGACGGAAAATATAGGAAGGGGGAGAACTCTTAATTCATATGCTGGAGATAACATGTTCTAGACTGTTTTAGTGACATTTTTTTTGTTTTGTGACTTAAGTGTTTCTATAGCACCTTAACCTAGTAAGAAATTTAATGGACACCAGTACAATTCAACTGATCCTAACGATCATCGCAATCACAGTGCTTATACTTAACAACAAGGACAAACACCCCAACACAGCACAGAATTATTCACACAAGGGACGTGACAACACAAACAGAACATCGTACAGAAAGGACACCCGGACTCGCTCTCGTAAGAGAATTTTCACCGCACATCGCCGCAGAGCTGAAGCACCACCACGCCCATCATACCTTGGAAGGAGAGTACTAAAATACTACAAACCAGAGAACTCGGACTACGTTCCACCGGGACCAGCCTTCCGAAATTAGGTAAGTAGCCTCTATTGTTCTGCTAAACATACATTGAAATATGGCTGACCAGGTAGATCCAGTTACTAGGGGTTTAGCTGTCCTGAATACATCTTTATTGTTTGTTTGTTTGTTTGTTTGAGTTTTACGGCCCATCGACAACTAAGGTCATTTAGGGCCAAACTACAAGGCATGCATTATTATCAGGATAAAAGATCAGGTTAAGAAAAGGCAGGTAAGGACTAAAACACAGATTGTAAACGTTTATTTGATAAAAAAAAAGGTTTGCATGGGATAAAATAGTTTTGGCTAAAACACATGAGAAAACTCATGCACAGAGTTGATGAAACGATGAAATGTTGAGATGATATGATATGATGAGAAAACGTTCATATTTTGTTTAAAATACCGATTTCTTTGAGATAATTAAAAATACGATTATGTCTCACGGCATGAAACAAAGTGTACATGTCGGAGACATCGTAGTACTTATCTCGTATGTGCTTAAAATCAATACAGTGCACTAAAATATGCTCCACTGTGCGAGGAGAATCACATGCGTGGCATGTGGGAGGATCCTCCCCTCTCAATAGATAGGAATGTGTAAAATATGTGTGTCCAGTTCGGAGCCGAGAGAGAACAACTTCCTCTCTGCGGTCTCTCCGACTGGACAGTTTAGGATTAAGTGTAGGTTGAATTTTAAACAGTTCATTGTTTGTTTCGGTAGACCACCTTTGTTGCCAATGGTGTTTGATGGCTGACTGAATTGAAGGTTTGATGTCGGTGTATGGTAGTTTCAAATATGTTTGTGCTAGGCGAAGAGCAGTCTTAGCTGCTTTATCAGCCTGTTCATTCCCCTTTATACCCACATGACTGGGAATCCAGAGATAAGTAATTTGAGTTTTAGAAGATAATCGAAAGGTTCGGATTAAAAGATTTTGAATTAGAGTATTTCTAGGGTTTCTCGATTTCAAAGCCTGAAGAACCGAAAGAGAGTCTGAACAGATGATTGTCTTTTCAATGCGGTGTTCTTCGATGTGGTCAAGAGCCAGACCGATAGCACAAGCTTCCGCAGAGAAGATGGAGGCAGCATCTGGAAGTCGGATAGATGAACAGTGATTAGATGTACAGCATGCTGCCGCAACTTTATCACCATCTTTTGAGCCGTCAGTGTAGATCTTGACATGATCAGGGAAAGTCCTGATGCACTCCCGAAAGGAGGATTTATGTTCTTCGGGTAATGCACTGGACTTTGTCCTCTCATGCAAAGATAAATTGATATCAGGTGTTTGAATGAGCCATGGTGGTACATCCGATATGGTGTACTCGTCAATGGTGTCGAAATTTATATTTAGTTCCTGCAAAAACTTTGAAATTCTGATGCCAAATGTTGGTATGAGCTTTTGATTTTGTGTAAATATTTCTTGATGTTGTGGATTGAATACAATGTTAAATGCGGGATTTTTGGGGTTGGATTTCAGTTGAGCAGCATACTGTAAGGATAATTTCTTTCGTCGATCGTCTAGAGATGCCTCATTAGCTTCCACATGGAGACTCTTCACAGGTGTTGTTCGAAAAGCTCCAAGTGCGAGACGTAGTCCCTGATTCTATATAGGGTCAAGCATCTGTAGATAGGAGCTGCGAGCCGATCCATAGACAATAGAGCCGTAGTCAAGTTTTGATCTAATAAGTGCCCGATAGATACGTAGAAGCATTTCACGGTCTGCACCCCAATCAGAATGGGAAAGAACTCGTAGAATGTTCAGCGCCTTCGAGCACTTATCCTTCAGATGTTTATATGTGGAACAAAGGACAGTTTCGAATCAAATATTAGTCCAAGAAATTTAGTTTGTTCAACTACTGGAATTTTAATTCCATTGAGTGCGAGGTCAGGATCATTGTGTGGTTTTCGTTTTTGACAGAAGTGCATACAGACAGTTTTTGATCTTGAAAATCTAAAGCCATTTTCATCAGCCCAATTTTGTAATTTGCCTAAACATTGTTGTAGTTGTCGTTCTATAGTGTGCATGTTTTTTTTATCTAAAACAGGTCAAGAAATCATCCACAAATAGAGACCCTTCCGTAGATTGGCCAAGACATTTAGTTATGCTGTTAATTTTTAGTCCAAAAAGTGTGACGGTCAGGATACCACCCTGAGGGACGCCCATCTCCTGTGTTTCTGTTTCTGAATAAGTTGAACCCGTTCGAACTTTGAAATGCCTGTCAGATATAAAATTTGATATAAACTTTGGCAAATTACCACGTATACCGATATCATGGAGATCGTTCATGATTCCATATTGCCAAGTTGTGTCGTATGCCTTTTAAGGCCCTGCAGGTAGGGCGTTAGACTTGTACCTGCTGCCCCTATTGCATGATCGTAAAAGGCGACTAAATTTAGGACCTTATATTTTCTCTTTCTCTTCCTAACTTACTTTATCTTTCTAATGTCTCCCTTGGCACCGCCTCACTTTTTTGGCCCTGAGTTGAGCGTTCGCCCCTGTGAGGAAGGCTCTGGGTTCTGCCCCTGGCCGAGACACACCAATGTCTATAAAAGTGGTAGTTTCTGCTCCTGCTTAGCGCTCAGCATACAGGGAGTGGGAACGAACTGGTTCGCCCGTTGTCAGTATAATGTGACCGGGTAGGGTGTGTTGCTTGGTGTCTTCGACGGCATGCTTTAGTGATATAGCACCACTATAAAAAGGGCAACAGTTCCACTATACAAGAAGACACTACATGAATATACCGCAGTCTCCCAAAACATACACCTCGCACAACATACACGCAACACACATCATACATGGGAGGCCGTCCTTACATGAGCATAGCTGTTAATAAATAGACGTTAAAATAATCAAACAAAACAAACAAGGAAATGGATACCATGCTATCTGCCATTGTCATAGAGGATATTTCAAAACTCTGGTAAGTCAGATCCACAAACTCACCAAATTTCAAACTGGCTATGTAACTAAGGTTCAAATGTTAAGGCCACATTTGAATACTGATATTTTTATTGACAGTTTGAAGCATAATTTGTCACAATCAAACAAGGAATTGCTGATGATGGAGTCAATGCATTTATGGTACCCTTGTGTTTATTTTGTGACTATATTGATAACATCTAGCTCAAGCTAGAGGTAACTCATTTAATCAGCTTTAAAGCAAGTCACAGCTAATTATAACCCCATGGCCAGTTGGCCATCTAGGCTTTAAAATCTCAACCCAGGTATATATATATAAATTGCTTTGTTTATATAGGTTGATCTATTCTAAACACATAAATCACTCTGCTAAGTACAGCCCTAAACTTATGAACACAAATACTATTAAAAAATATTAAAAAGTCATTTAATTGTTAAGATTTTGTTTTGTTTGTTTGATTTGTTAACGTTCCTATTAACATGGCTATGTCGGTCATGTAAGGACGGCCTCCCATGACAGGTGAAGAACAACATGCATATAACTAGGATCAGATGGCCCCAGGGGAACCTATATATGAAATTTGAGAAAGATCCCTTCAGTACTTTTTGAGAAATAGCGGTAACAAACTTCAACTCTCAAATTCCAAGATGGCCGCCTGTCGGCCATCTTGTTCATGCCGATCGGTCCCAAAATGCAATATACACAACTAGGTTCCTAGGGGAACCGACATATGAAATTCGAGAAAGATCCCTTCAGTACTTTATGAGAAATAGCGGTAACAAGAATTGTTAACGGACGGACGGACGGACGGACCACGGACGATGGTGGGCTAAAAACTGAACCGTCTTTGGCCTTTGTATAAAGAGGCTGTATGTTATTTTTAGTACCAAATCATTGTTTTATCCTGCCTAAATATATACAAGTCACATCCTTGATACTCCAGGGGTTACTATCACTTATAACTATTATATCCACTCCTGGAAACTGGAGGCAGTTAGTTCAGTAGACAAAATCTGACCAATCACAGGCCTGCAGAGAGACTTCCTTCGAAGGCAAAAGAGAGAGTTGCTCTAAACTTATTGCAACACAGTCAACCACAATGTATGGTTAAACATTTTCTTTGATGTACATCAAAGAATCAAATTACTGTAGTTCAGGGGTGGATATATATATTATATTGTCTGTGATAGTTACTCCTGGAGTTTCGAGGATGATATTGATATACCATTGTCCAATTTAAAATACACTGATTTTGTTCCTATTTACTTCATAAATTTCTCCTTTGGAAAATGATTCTCATATTGACTGAAGTACATTGATAAATTTTAAGTCTTCACAAGAAGCTTTATACAGACAAGAAGACTTTTTAATTACTGCTATTCATTTTATTCACCAAAGATTGTTTTTGCATTTACTTTTGTAGCTATAATCGAAGACTAGAAAAAAAGGGTTTACCAACTGGAAAAGGAAGTCAAAGATCTGCGGGCCTCTGTTAGGTCTCTGAAGAGAAAGCTCTGTAATCATGGCCTGCAGTCATCAGCATCTCCTACCTCAGCTCATCATACATTGACCACCCGACAGCAAGAAACTGGGCCTGAAGTTCAGCATGAGACTTCCACAGATGCAGCAGCAATATCTTTGGGTGTTGAGGCGCTGCTGGCATCTGTTGGTCATGTAAAAGTTGATAATGAAAAAGGAATAAATGAGTGCATAAGGAAGATAACATTGAGTGTTTTCACACGGGAGGACTTGATTACATGTTCAAGAACGGGGAAGAAAACTGTGCACTCACCTGGAGACAATCCAAGGCCGTCACTGGATGTAAAAAAAAAATGAATGTCGTGGAGCATGCAATCCAAAGGAAATGCTCAATTTCTACGGACACATTTCAAAAAAAGTTTGACAATCTGGTTAAAATGGAAGTCGCTTTCATAAAGCTAAAAACAATTAAGATCGATATCAAGTTAAACATTGTATGTAGGAGAATATTACGATTTTTGTATTTCTGCCTATTTTCTGATCAAAAATGAATGTTCAATGAAAATCTGAAATCTCTTTATCTATCACTTTTAGAATTTATGAAGCAGATTTTACAGTTCAAGAACTGTTCTTGAATTAATGCCTAAAATAATTCTTGAACAGTTCTTCAACTAAATTGTTCAAGAACAGTTCTGGAATTATATGTTCAAGAACAGATCTGGAATTATATCTTCAAGAACAGTTCATGAATAAAAGTTAAAAGAATTATTCTAGAACTGTTCTTGAAATTTTCGCTGGGGTAGGTATGGGTATGGTAGGGACTACGTGGAAATGACAGTCCACACACCTGTTTAACTGCGCAATATAGTTTGTGCAAAATGTGTATAGCATGTGTGGGGCAAGCATTGTCCCAACGGCACGTGCATCAGTCACATACCCAATCATTATAAATAGAGGGCCGCAATAGGCCCCAGTCAGACGGAAACGAGACGGGAATCAGACTGAGACTGAAATTAGACTGAAGACTGATGTTTGTTTGTTTGATTAATTTAATCGTATTTTAATCAGATTGTTTGATTAATTAACGTCCTATTAACAGCTATGGTCATGTAAGGACGGCCTCCCATGTATGCGGTGTGTTGTGTGTATGTTGTGCGAGGTGCGTGTTTTGGGAGACTGCGGTATATTCATGTTGTGTCTTCTTGTATAGTGGAACTGTTGCCCTTTTTATAGTGCTATATCACTGAAGCATGCCGCCGAAGACACCAAGCAACACACCACACCCGGTCACATTATACTGACAACGGGCGAACCAGTCGTCCCGCTCCCTGTATGCTGAGCGCTAAGCAGGAGCAGAAACTACCACTTTTATAGACTTTGGTATGTCTCGGCCAGGGGACATAACCCAGAGCCTAAAACTGAGACTGGGTACTTCCGCATCACATCCACTTTACATCTGCCTACGTCACCGCCTCCACTAGGGCCACATATTAGAGAGAAAGAGAGAACTCTTGTCTATACTTCACATTGAATAAATAAACCGTAAAGAAGCTTCAACCCTACTCCTTGTCGTCATTTCAACCGACACAACCATCCATAGGACGACAATTCCATTCGGATTTCCATTCATTGTCTATTGATCATTTTACAAGGGAAAATATTTAATTCTGAAACCCTACTAGTAGATACATATTAAGGACGGTTAATGGTCATTAGTGGTCATTAGTGGTCGTTAATGGTCATGACCACTATGTAACTCCCTATCGACCACAGTATGACTCCCTATCGACCACAGTATGACCCCCTATAGACCACTATATAGACCACTATATGACCCCCCTATAGACCACTATATAGACCAGTATATGACCCCCCTATCGACCACTATATAGACCACTATATGACCCCCCTATCGACCACTAAGAATGTCTATAGATTACTATGTGATCACTAATGACCATTAATCCAATTACGGTAGTCCACAGACCGGACGATAGACTGGGCCAAAGTAAACCCTAGTCCACGACATTGAACCCCCACGGTTTATCACTCCAAAGTAGAAAAAGACTTGGTGTACCGTTCATTCCTTCCAAGTTGTTACATGATCTATCCGATTGTTACATATTGTATAGGTCAGTGGTCGAGTCGACAGACATTTGTTTGATGAAGTTTGTTTGATTTATTAACGTCCTATTAACAGCTATGGTCATGTAAGGACGGCCTCCCATGTATGCGGTGTGTTGCGTGTATGTTGTGCGAGGTGCGTGTTTTGGGAGACTGCGGTATGTTCATGTTGTCTTCTTGTATAGTGGAACTGTTGCCCTTTTTATAGTGCTATATCACTGAAGCATGCCGCCGAAGACACCAAGCAACACACCCCACCCGGTCACATTATACTGACAACGGGCGAACCAGTCGTCCTACTCCCTGTGTGCTGAACGCTAAGCAGGAGCAGAAACTACCACTTTTATAGACTTTGGTGTGTCTCGGCCAGGGGACAGAACCCAGAGCCTTCCTCACAGGGGCGAACGCTCAACTCAAGGCCAAAAGTGAGGCGGTGCCAAGGTAGGCATTAGGAAAGATGTTTTCCAATAATAACAGTACTTGACACGACTGTCAAAGTCTATCATAATACACGAGAGTTTGTTGACGTCACATGAAAACGTAACCTTACACATTATGAACCATCAAAGGTAGCAATAATATACGTTTTCCGCTGATAACAGAACCTGACACGGCAACAGGTTGCGATAGTCACCGAAATTAATATCGTCATTTAATGGAGTTCAAGTACTTGGTTGACAATATGTTGAGACTCCTACCGAAAAGGTCAATATTGAGATAGTTTCACATACTTACATACGTAAGGTCAATATCGAGATTGCCTCTATCTCTGTGAAACGTAGATTACACTTTTAAGCATCTATAATAAAATTGTGTAGAAATAGTGAGTACAAATGAATATAATACATGTTTTTTTGTTTTTAAGTCACTAGTCTGTGATGGCATTTATTTAGAGTTAGATTATGATTTTGATCTGATACAGATCGAGAAATGGAGATTAAACATCTAGAATGAAATTGACTTTTTTATTTATTGCATAGTTATTTACTTAATAAATTTTAGGTGAGATCCTGAAATATTCACCTGTTGTATTTCGTTACTTTTTGTAACTTTCTGGATCATCTGGGGGGGGTGTGACTCTGACGTGTCAATCACTCTATAAACGATACCCCACGACTCGGTATGAGTAAAAAAAACTTTCGTCAGCAAAAAATAGAAGGCGGTACAAAACTTTGACATGCTCGCCAACCGTAAATTTGAAATTTCATTGGTTTAATCCACTTTTTTCCTTTACCTAAACAGACTATATAAAAAGCGCGCCAACGTCATTAACCGTCACTCCGTTTTTGGCGCAAATATGGACCCTACATGTTATGGAATATTTGAAATCGACAATCGCACAAAGAAGGATGGAATTATGGAAACAACAATATCTGCTCAACTGAGCAATCACTTGAAAGTCTCCGTCAGCAAATTTAACGGTATAATATATCATCACATTACAAAAAGGGATAAAAAATATTATATCCCTTTAACACTGGAGGAGTATCAGCAGCTGACGGATGCGAGGCAAAAGATAGAAGAGAAGCTTCATCATTTAGAAGTAAGTATTATGATATTATTTATATATCATGCACTGTTATATACATAATCCACATCATTTCAATTTATTTGTTTACACCGCAATATGTAAAACCTTTATAAAGACAGTTGTTAATAAACATATATTTCCTCACAGAAAAAAAGAGACAGATCTAGAGAAGGGGAGGAACAGTGATGCAAAACAGGATGTGATACACGTGAGTTGACTACCAATTTCGAACACCTGTTAATATTTGAATCAATACGATGGTAGTGTTCTTACTCGCATTTATTTCCTACCACAGGTTATCGACAGGAGAATCCATCCATATAGGAAAACTCCCTCAGCTGCAGCTGGAGGAGAGGGGAAGAGGGAATTAATAGACGAATTCGACCAATATCTATCCACATTAAAATAAACGAAGTTGGACTATGTTCTAGGGGAAGTAACTCGATCAGTGTGATTAAGAAACTGCTGTCTGAATATTATTCGGCTAATCTTAACTGTAGGTACAAATATAATCAGTTTTAAACCTTTTTCAATTAAACTTTTACCGATAATTGCAGATATATTGTACTTTTAAACCAGACATGATTTGATATTGTTATAAGCGTTAAACAAACAATACCGACGTCTCCTCAGATATGTATCAGAAACGTTCAGTTAAGTCTGTCGTTGATTTAAACGGAGATGTATTATATAGAGATAGATCGTATTATGATACTAATTTATGTTTCATCGGTGCTTTGTTTGGGTGTCACGTAAGTCGACATCTGCAGATCTGTCACTTATCGCTATGTTATTAAAGCCATCAAAAGGCGTTACCCAGAATTTAAAGAAAAAAACGGTTTTTTATAGATAGCGTAGTAGAGTTTAAATATGGGAGAGTTCGATCCCACATGAAGATCTTAAAGAAACACCGATACTATTGTAAAGTAGAAGTCAACTTTTCGAGGCATGAAGAAGAAACAATATTAGATTGCTTATCAGAATGTAGAAATGACTAAACACAAGCGATTGGTTTGCAAATATTTATATTTTGATGAGTACACCGACAAGTTAATTATGATATATGGTAATGAAATGAATAAAAATCAATTAATCTAATAACACTCGTATGTTTTAAATAAGACTTAAGATATCAAATAAGACAAAATATCAAATAAGACTTTTAAATTTAAATGATGCCTTTCATACGTAACCTTTAAATGATGTCTTTCATACGTAATCTTTAAATGATGTCTTTCATACGTAATCTTTAAATGATGCCTTTCATACGTAACCTTTAAATGATGTCTTTCATACATCACATTTATCGCATCTTTAAATTGTTTCCTCACATAATTAACAATAGTGCAAACTTTAAGTGATCTCGTCAAAATAAATAATGTGACATACTCGAAGTGGTCGCATGATCTTGAAAGATCAATTTTTTTATATATATTTCAGATGTACAGATATGGCAACAGCCATTACATGGCTGAAAGACGGTACCAGTGCGAAGTCTGCGGTAAGAGATTCGATGACAGAGAAAGGTATCAGCGGCATCGGCGAAATGTTCATGGCCCATCGATATATTGTCCAAGAGCAGGTTGTGATTTTTCCTGTGTCAAGAACAAGGCATACCTGATGCGGAAGCACATCTATCAACACGATTTCCCAGAAGATAAAAAGAAAACTGGAAGGCCAAGGGTCAACACTGCAACAAAACGCACAACACCAGACACGAGACATAGAACGCGAAACCCAAGACCTACAATGCCAGACACGACACACAACACCTGAACAGCAGCCGCAGAGACAAGTGACACCGCCAGAGAAAAATACCACCGCAACCACCACCACTACAACCACAACAACCACAGATTTCCACATGGAAACTGAGGACCCTATTTCCACATTAACACTCAAACCCTTACTTCAACCAGCGCATACATGGAGACTGCGGTATAATCATGTCTCCCAAAACACGCACCTCCCACAGCATACACGCAACACATCGCATACATGGGAGGCCGTCCTTACATGACCATAGCTGTTAATAGGACGTTAATAAATAAACCAAACAAACAAAAAAGCATACATGGAATACCCCCGAGGGATTATGTAATACTATGAGGCGTTGACATAGTTTAGATAATTACATATAGCTATTAATTGTATAAAATAACATATAGTAACATATAGGCACGTGTTGAAAATTAAGATAATTGCATATTGATACTATGTTTGAGATAACTACATATTGGTACTAATTAAATATTAAATGTTAAGTACAAAGCTGACAGGTTGCATCGCTCTGTACTAGTAGTTATGACCGTGACAAGTAATTATCGGGGAAAGTTGATATGTAATGTTATTAGGAGATATTAACGTGTAATGTCAACAGTTTAGAAATATAGGATTTATAGAGCAGCAGAACTGTCCCCAATTCATTCTGGTTGTTACCATCGACGGGAGCACGCAACATCTCTCCTAGACCGGCTCATTCCCTATGCTAGCCAGTTTGTTGGTTACTGAACAGTGCCATTCGTCTAAGCTGACTTTTGCTGTTGTATTAAACTTTATCAACCTGAAGAATTGACTCTTGACTTCTGTCCGGCTACAAGCTCGATTTGATGCCGTGACCAGGATGTTTTGAGAAAAGACAAGGAAGAGCGACAGACAGAAGAAAACAGAAGAAAAACAGAAACAAGGTAGGACAACTACTTTTTATGCTCTCAAAAAAAGTTAGTACTTAATCCAACCACAGTTTTGTAACCAACAATTTGATAAAAGTTTGGCACGCTTGCAAGTCTCCACAGACTGGCTAGGGTAAGAGCAAGAGGACTATAGGGAATTAAAAATAAGTATATTAATAAATAACTAAATAAAATAAATGTGAAAATAAAATGGATATGGCTAAGGAAATAGATAGCATTACTCAGCAGATGGCTGCTTCCTTTTCGGAGACTGGAAGTGGTAGAGAACAGGCAACGGGGGGAGATAGAAGTATAAATATAGATTTTGTACCTCGTCAAGCAGATACAGGGTCAGTACCTCGTCAAGCAGACGTAGATGTTGACGGGCATCAAATGTTGCTGGAGATAGGTCGTAATTTTAAAACAATGGCTGCGGCCATGACAACGCTTTTGTTTGTTTGTTTGAGTTTTACGGCCCATCGACAACTAAGGTCATTTAGGGCCACCAAACTACAAGTCAGGCATTAATATCAGGATAAAAGATCAGGGTAAGAAAATGCAAGTAATGATTAAAACACAGAATGTAAACGTTTATTTGATAAAAAAGGTTTGCATGGGATAAAATAGTTTTGGCTAAAACACACGAGAAAACTCATGCACAATATTGATGAAACAATAAAATGTTGAGCTGTATGATACGATGATATGATGAGAAAACGTTCATATTTTATCTAAAATACCGATTTCTTTGAGATAATTAAAAATACGATTATGTCTCACGGCATGAAACAAAGTGTACATGTCGGAGACATCGTAGTACTTATCTCGTATGTGTTTAAAATCAATACAATGCAATAAAACATGCTCCACTGTGAGAGGAGAATCGCATGCATGGCATGTAGGAGGATCCTCCTCTCTCAATAGATAGGAATGTGTAAAATATGTGCGTCCAGTTCGGAGCCGAGAAAGAACAACTTCCTCTCTGCGGTCTCTCCGACTGGACAGTTAAGGATTAAGTGTAGGTTAAATTTTAAACAGTTTATTGTTTGTTTCGGTAGACCGACTTTGTTGCCAATGGTGTTTGATGGCTGACTGAATTGAAGGTTCGATGTCGGTGTATTGTAGTTTCAAATATGCTTGTGCTAGGCTAAGAGCAGTCTTAGCTGCTTTATCAGCCTGGTACGTTGGTGAATTGACCTTTCACTGTGTGTAAATAATAACGCTTTTTATATGGACGTAATCCTGTGAAGGACGCACCATTAGTATAACACTGTAATCTACGTAATTATACTGTAATAACCAGAAAACGCTTTCGTGCCAGGGAAAACAAACTTTGTATTAAACCAATTTGTTCAGCGTATATATATCTGAACGATGAAGTGTGTGGTGGAAATTATGCTGGACTATCCATAGCTACAACTTAATTTGGACAACATAATTTACATGGAGCAATTTCTGTGTCGATGTAGTATGTGAAGTGGAACTTTTCGTGAATTAGTTTACAGGACAGTTTCATGGATTCGGCACTACATGATATATCAAGCGTGAACTGTAAACACAAGTGAACAAACTTTGATAAATGAAGTTAAAAAACAATTAATTAACTGGAAAAATAATATTTTATGAACCTGGAATACCACTATACGATCGCGGGCTAAGAATAACCGAATTGTATCGGTTTAATGTGTATTTAATCGAAATAAGCATGTGTGGTGCATGCGTTTTATCTTATGTTTGTTTGTTTGTTTGTTATGTATTAATAGAATGGAAATATGGATGGCACTTTAAGTACCCAATGATATTCTTTTACTAGTCTTGATCAATTTTAGGTTTGTTCATAGTATTAGTAAATTTGTTTTCTTATTGTTTAGAAAATTTCAAAATTGCTCTGTACTAGTAATTATGATGACCGTGACTAGGAGATATTAACGTGTAATGTCAACAGTTTAGAAATATAGGATTTATAGAGCAGCAGAACTTTTTTTGTTTGTTTGTTTGTTTGATTGATTAACGTCCTATTAACAGCTATGGTCATGTAAGGACGGCCTCCCATGTATGCGGTGTGTTGCGTGTATGTTGTTCAAGGTGAGTGTACTGGGAGACTGCAGTATGTTCGTGTTGTGTCTTGCAGAACTGTCCCCAATTCAGTCTGGTTGTTACCGTCGACGGGAGCACGCAACATCTCTCCTAGACCGGCTCATTCCCTATGCTAGCCAGTTTGTTGGTTACTTAACAGTGCCATTCGTCTAAGCTGACTTTTGCTGTTGTATTAAACTTTATCAACCTGAAGAATTGACTCTTGAATTCTGTCCGGCTACACTCTCTGGAAAGACTATGTTCCGATACGGGGGAACATTATTTCACTACAAAATGTCAAAGAACCCCATAAAGAACTTTCTTCCTACAAAAAAGGCGACGTAGTGTTGGCGATCTGCCGTGGCTATCGCCGGAAGCACAAGTTTTTGGAGACTGCGGTATATTAATGTTGTGTCTTCTTGTATAGTAGAGAACAAGTATTAGTTATTTAATAACAACCATGTATATCTTTATTAGCCTGTGTTTAATTTCATGGTGCATTATTGTGGTGTATATAATGTTGCTTAGACCTAGTACCGATGTGTAGTATATTTAAAGGTCAGTAACGCAGAATTGTTTACTCATGCTTTCAGCCAGAGTTAGATTGTTGTTTTAAGGCATGGCTAAACTAGGTGACCGAAATATCAGTAAATTGTACGGCACCTACTTAGTAGCGACTATGTGGGATGTTCTGGAAAGCATGACAGGACATCGCACGGTCCATGCATGTGTTAAACTAGGTGACCAACTTATTAGTAAATTCTTACCGAAAAGGTATGGGTATGGTAGGGACTACGTGGAATGTTCTGGAAGGAATGACAGGACATCACGTAGTCCATACACCTGTTTAACTGCGCAGTATAGTTTGTGCAAAATGTGCATATTACAGGCGGTTCAACCAAGTCCAGTCATAAAATCAAAACATGTCTATTTTGTTAAGCCTGCATCAGGCGCCGGTAAGGCTGTATTCTGAATTAAAATTAGTAAATTTTGACAGTTTATGATGAGCTGGGTAACATTTGGGTTAACCATTGTCCCAACGGCACGTGCACCAGTCACGTACCCAATCATTATAAATAGAGGGCCGCAATAGGCCCCAGTCAGACGAAAACGAGACGGAAATTAGACGGGAATCAGACTAAGACTGAAATTAGGCTGAAACTGAGGTTTGAGGCTGGGTACTTCCGCCTCACCTACACTTTACATGTACCTACGTCACCGCCTCCTTTAGGGCCACATATTAGAGAGAGAACTCTTGCCTACACTTCACATTGAATAAATAAGCCGTCAACAAGCTTCAACCCTACTCCTTGTCATTTCAACCGACACAGCCATCCATAGGACGACAATTCCATTCGGATTTCCATTCATTGTCTATTTATTATTTTACAAGGGAAAAGATTTAATTCTTCGGAAATCCTTAGACTGATTAGGCAAACTTCCAATAGGAAAACCAAGTTCTCCTCTCTCTAGCTGAGCGCATAACGAGACCGTTATGCGGAAAGGGCCTGGGGAGAACACTGCAAATAAAGATAAAGAAAAACTCTGACTAGAACACAAGTGGATATAAAACTGATAATAAAGCAAAACATCAAAGCGTTAGGCTTCCTAGTCGATGGATCTCCAGCAAGATCAGAAGTCGTAATTGGTGGTAAACTGACGGGAATTCAGCCACTTAGCATGCTAATTTTACCTGGTGAAGATGCACAATTATATTTTCCTTAATGGCAATTTCGTATAATACACCACCAACGACTTCAATCGCCATTTACAGGATGGCCGTTCGAGTATGATTGAGCTCTAGAGACATTTCTTGTGGAATCAAATCACTGAATCCCTCCACGGCACCTAGCATGTCTTTCAGCTTAGAATCGACCTATGCAAAGTTTGTTTGTTTGATTAGTTTAACGTCCTATTAACAGCTAGGGTCATGTAAGGACGGCCTCCCATGTATGCAGTGTGTAGCGTGTGTGAAGTGCGTGGTGCGTGTTTTGGGAGACTGTAGTATGTTCGTGTTGTGTCTTCTTGTATAGTGGAACTGTTGCCCTTTTTATAGTGCTATATCACTGAAGTATGCCGCCGAAGACACAAAGCAACACACCCACCCGGTCACATTATACTGACAACGGGCGAACCAGTCGTCCCACTCCCTGTTTGCTGAGCGCTAAGCAAGAGTAGAAACTACCACTTTTATAGACTTTGGTGTGTCTCGGCCAGGGGACAGAACCCAAAGCCTTCCTCACAGGGGCGAACGCTCAACCCAAGGCCAAAAGTGAGGCGTGCATGGTAGGCATTAGGAAAATAAACTACGACCTCGCTTTCTATAGTAGTAAAGTTTGAAGACACAGTGATAATGTGGTAATAAGTTTACTAGTGAAATGTGGTAATTCTACTAGTGATGGTATAAAGATTTTGTCTACATCTCCACCTAATTTCAGTCTTCTAGATACCTACAACATCTTTTGTCATGATATCAAACAGTATGCTTTACCCGATGAATATTTTGCTACGGTGTGTTGTTATCAGGGACAACTACGCATTGCCATAAGAAGCTTCATCAACGATAAGGCTTCCATAAGAGGAATTGCTTTAAATATCAGACAGTGGAATGTTAAAGAACATTTACATCAAAGGTGTGTAGAGTTGAATGGCATAAAGTGGCATTTGTATGTTCAAGTTTAAGTAGAAAAGGAGGACAGGGTCCTATTAACAGCCAGGGTCATGTAAGGACGTGCCAGGTTTGTTGGTGGAGGAAAGCCGGAGTACCCGGAGAAAAACCACCGACCAGCGGTCAGTACCAGGCAACTGCCCCACATAGGATTCGAACCCGCATCCCAGAGGTGGAGGGCTTGTGGTAATATGTCGGGACATCTTAACCACTCGGCCACCGCGGCCCCTCAAGTTTAAGTAGAAAAGGAGGACAGGGAAGGGAATATACGAAAGGCCTTTCCACATTTTAGAAGCAAATACTATATTTTTATCAAATTTCAGAAGATGTTTGCTAATTTTGAGGAATATATTTCAGAAGCATCAAATTGGATTCTATAACAAATCATAAAATTAGAAGTAATTACTGTATATTACTTCCCTTCAACTGGTTCGTCCTATTTACCCACTCCCAAAAGCACCATCCCATTGTTTATGTTTATGTAAGAAACAAAGACGAAAAAAAAAATTTGGTCCATCCTAGGCTCAGTACTGACACCATCATCCGTCTACAATTGCTCTTATTATGGCCGTACCTCTGGCAGTTACGGCACCTAAATGGATTTGGGATGTAGACTTTGACAGTGTAACGCTGGTGACCAACAGTTACACTCTATGGTAACGTTGGTGAAGCAAACGTCAATATGAATGTATGTATTGGAACCAACTTCCAAGCTCCCACTCTTTCTGGGCATGATTTTTTTTCAAGTAGCACTCCTCTTCAAAGTATGACTGTATGTTTGCCTCATTGTCGTTGGGCAAGGCCAGGCACCTGATTACCCCCTTGCTGCAATTCAATGACGAGTGTTGTTTTACACACACAGTGCCAACTTTGAACAGTTGTTTTACACACACAGTGCCAACTTTGAACAGGTTTGTTAAATGGTACACTCACGGTCCTTTCACGTTCCAAGACCACAAAATCCAACATGGCGGACAACAGCCTAGTATTTTAGGTGTAGTGTAACAAGATTGGTTTTAGTTTCTTAATTTTCTGTCAGTTCCTTTCCTATTTGTTTACCTCTCGTTGTTAGGCATATGTCTCGCTATGTTTAAGATTATTGTAATGCAAATTATAGCCAAAGTTAGCACTTGCCGCCTGTTCTGTCTGGTGACTTGTGACACTTTGCACGCTTTCCTCGTTTACGAGTGAGAGTACTTTGGTTCCTAGATTATTTAGTCAGGTGTGTTGGATTCGGACTTCTGATTGGACGGTTATTCGGATTTGTGTACTTTGAACTTATTTATCATGTCGTATTTGCAGGTATGTTCGCCGCTATTACGATTGACTTCGTGAGCCGACGGTCACATATCTTTCCCTCTCTTATTTAGGTATAACTTAGGTGGGTGGTCGTTGGTAAAGCTTTAAATGCATGGGGGTTTATAGGCATGTAGCGGTATGAGGGTTGGGGGGACGTTCTCAAAGAGTATTTGTGTACGTCATGTGTAGAGTGCCATGTCAACATGTATGTGTAGTCAAACCGTTGCAGTAATTGTTTACTTTTGTTTGTTTGTGTCTCTCTAATAAACGTCAATGTCAGTATTTAAACGCCTTTGTTCATTGTTCTAATAGCCAATACTCTCAATTCGAACCTGGGTTGATCAGTACACACATGTGCGCGGAGCAGGTGCAAGCGTGAGTTCACTCCTCCCGTTACAAATTGGTGCTGTGACCAGGATATTGGCTATATTTTAAGTTGTGTCAAGGTATTAAATAAACTGTAAACATGGATAGGGTCCTAAACAGTCTAAAGGATATGTTTAGAAGAAAGAGTTCTGAGCAGAGTAGAGAAGGTAACGTAGTAGTTCCAACAACCCCACCTAATTATGTACCGGCCCATAGTCCTAGCATAGAAACTGTAGACCGTGATGGCTGGCTTTCCATACGAGGTCAGAGTCTATTGTCAGCTGTGGAGTATGCTCGTTTTCCGAGATGGAACCTAATGCTTCTCAGGATAAGTTTAGGAAAGTTGCGCCATCCAACATTCGTACAAATGTTATGAAACACCTACATAATGATTGGTTAAGGGGGAACACCTTGGTAGGGAAAACAACAGCTCGGGTACAAAACCGGTTCTACTGGCCAGGGCTTATCAAAGATGTCAGACGATGGTGGAGAGTTTGTATGTCATGTGCCAGACGTAAACCGGGTCCGGGATTGGGGAAATCTCCATTACGTTCTACGGTAGAAAGTCTCCCAGCCCCTGGATCGTATAGCTTTAGATATCCTTGGTGGATTAAGACAGACTAGGAATGGGAATATCTATGTGATAGTAGTCTGTGATTACTCTACCAAATGGGTTGAGGGCTACGCTGTAGCTGACCACACAGCATTGACTGTGGCAGATAAGCTGTGTACATAGTTTATAGCTAGATTTGGGGCACCAAAACAAATCCACACTGACAGGGGACCAGAGTTTGAATTAGAGTTATTTAGCTTAGTCTGTAGTTATTTGGGGATTCAAAAATAAAGGACCACTCCCTTTCACCCCCAGTCCGACGGGTTGAGCGGTTGAATAGAACACTGATCCAGATGCTGTCAATGTACGTGAATGATAACCTCGATGATTGGGATGATCACCTACCCTATGTAATGGCCGCATACAGAGCTACACCCAACGTCAGTACTGGCTGTAGTCCTAATTTGGTTATGTTGGGGAGGGAAACTAATCTACCCCTATACATTGTGGTTGGTGAGCTTCCATTTGTTTGTTTGTTTGTTTGATTTATTAACGTCCTATTAACAGCTATGGTCATGTAAGGTTTGTTTGTTTTTGTTTGTTTGTTTGATTAATTAACGTCCTATTAACAGCTGTGGTCATGTAAGAACGGCCTCCCATGTATGCGGTGTGTTGCGTGTATGTTGTGCCAGGCGAGTGTACTGGGAGACTGCGGTATGTTCATGTTGTGTCTTCTTGTATAGTGGAACTGTTGCCCTTTTTATAGTGCTATATCACTGAAGCATGCCGCCGAAGACACCAAGCAACACACCCCACCCGGTCACATTATAAGGGAAGATAAAGGGTGTCACAACCTATACGTAGATTGGTTACAGACAACAATGAGGGAGATATTTAGTTCCGTAAAAGTACATTAGTATCTGCGGCTGAGCGACAGAAAAACTTCTATGATAAGGGATTAAAGGCACGTAGTTACAACATAGGCGACTTGATATGGAGATGGTATCCCCCTCGTTTACAAAACAAACAAGGACATAGTCATTCAGGTCCCCCGCCAATGGAGAGCTAAATCAATTAATTTCTCACGAATGTGGGACACATTCTCCAAAAAGGGGGGAAGGGGGGGGGAAGAGTATGTGACCCAGGTCATAGTATTTACCTGGACATGTATGGGTACTGTATACCTGTGTACAGGTGCTAGTGTTATGTAATGTACACGAACTGGTTTGATGTGACACCGACCTGAACTCTGTTAACAACTGCCTTGCATGCTTTTTTACATATCTACGTCACTTCCCTAGCTTTCCTCCTCTCCTCTCCCCATATCTCTGGCACTTCATCGCTGGACTCCTGCACGAGCAGAGCCCAGCAGATCTGTCCATATTATACAGAAGGTAGCAATACCGAAGTATAGATATATTTATATCCATAGGATTCGCCGTTCAGGAAGCCCGGTTTGTTTGTTTGATTTATTAACGTCCTATTAACAGCTATGGTCATGTATGGCCTGGTAAGTTGACTAGCATGTAATACGAGTGTAGGGTCGTGTGAATCTTTTGCGTTAATATTCCGGTGAGTTCGATTGTTTGAATGTTTGTATTGTCTTTTGTAGGTTTTTCTTGTCACCATTAAACTACCACGAACATATCCTATTCTTTGTCATGATTCCACACCCCGATGACAAATAATGGAAGATTAGGATAATAAATTTTCACAATTTGACTTACAATGTAAAATATATATAAACTGTATTATTATAAGGTATTCAAGTTTGTACTTTAAGGTTGTTTTACAACATACATTTTATGTATTCTGGTAATATATTCTAAACTCGAATTTTGCCTGTTAGCAGAACAATGGGTTATCTTACACTGGACGTCAGTGATACAGAGTTGCAGTGTGTCGATGCAGATATCCGCCCTGTGTGGAGGGAGGGGGGCATGCCATTTCCAGGTCCCAACTGCACCTCCAGGGTATATACTACCATGAAGGCCCTAAAGCTTCACTGGAAGAAGCGGCACTCTCTGGAAGTGGTCATGTACCAGTGTGGATTGTGTCGCTTCAAATGTCCAGAGTCCCATCAGGTGCAGCGACATTTATCCCGGCAGCATGGGAAGTCCAAGGAGGAGGCACAGACGACCATGAAGGATATCGTTGAAAGAAGTGAGCTGGTCCCCAATACCCAGTATGTATCGCCCGGGAATATGCTGATGCCCGTTGCACCGGTCAGTGCGAGGGCCGCCGCCTATCGGGAGAGGGTCTTTCTATTTTGTTAAGCCTGCATCAGGCGCCGGTAAGGCTGTATTCTGAATTAAAATTAGTAAATTTTGACAGTTTATGATGAGCTGGGTAACCTTTGGGGCAAGCATTGTCCCAACGGCACGTGTACCAGTCACGTACCCATTCATTATAAATAGAGGGCCGCAATAGGCCCCAGTCAGACTGAAGACGGAAACTAGACTGAAACCAGACGGAGACGGAAACTAGACTGAAATTAGACGGACATCAGACGGGAATAAGACTGAGACTGGGTACTTCCGCCTCACATACACCTACGTCACCGCCTCCTCTAGGGCCACCTTTGAGAGAGAAAGTGAGAACTCTTGTCTACACTTTGAATAAAAGCCGTCAACAAGCTTCTACCCTACTCCTTGTCGTCATTTCGACCAACACAGCCAGCCATAGGACGACAGTAAACAGGGACGACACATCATTGGACTTGTATACAACGACTATGGAAACCAGGAACAGATATAATGACATTACTGTGAAATTCAAAACTCCAAAGGAATTACTTCAAAACGTAAACAAGGACGCATGCAAGGGGGTCATAACCCAGGTTAAGACAATGATGAACCGTATGCCTTCAGCACCATGGTTCCACAGAGCGGGAGATGACGCGTGCGGCAAAAACGCTGCCTTTAACCATTGGCACATACTTATGTCGCCTCTGGGAAACACGCCATTGACGGACTGTAGCAGTTGGCGGACGCTGGTGTCAGCATGTGGTAAGACACAGAACAATCGTTGTAGGGAGATGGACGTAACATGCATGGAACTCAACGACTTGTCAGGTATGGTCCAATACTTGACAGTGGAGCCCCGGCAGTTCATAGGGACTAACAACAAGCTTCTCTTCAACATTGTTAAGAAACGACAGCACATGGTCACCAGCGGAGATAACAAGGTCAAGGCTTGGCATGAGATAGAAGGCGTGAGGATGAGGGCAATCCCTCTTAAGGCGAAGTGGATGATTTTCTGGCGTTAGTGGGGCTAAGCGAAGCCTCAGGTGCATCACAGAAAGTACAGGAAGATGATCCGTTTGCTGACGTGGTTGACTTAACCTATGAAAGTGCATGCAAGCGCAAAGCTACCAGCATACTGGAAAAGGAACCTAAGCGCCTGCGCGACGCGAGCTTCCTTGAGGAAAAGATGATGGAGACAAACACGGACAATTTTATAGATTTACTTAAAACAGTTAACGAGACAGACAAAAAGGCGATTAAACGCGTGCAAGTATCGAGCTATGGAGAATCGGCCCTCAAAACTGCGAGGCAGTGGATAGCCACCGAACAGAAAAAGACACCATTAGAGAAAATGATGTCTACCCATAACACCAGGTTGAAGCCTCACATTTGACCATGAGAGAGACCTACAGGGTCATGGAGGACTGGTCAGATGACCATGGGATGGATCATGTGATGGAGTTCTGGTTGAAGCTGTATGTGATACTGGGATGCTTTCTACCAAAGCGGAACATGCTGATCCTAGAGGGCGCCAGCAATGCCGGTAAGTCTTATATGACCGAGACTTAGCTAAAGAAGACCATGCTTAAGATTGGTGAGGTTGTAAATGACGACAGGTTTATGTGGTCTAACTTGATCTCAGCAGACGTAGGCATTTGTAACGAGCTTATGTTAGATCCCACAAACATACAGGTCCTGAAAAAGTTGGGTGAAGGCCAAATCACCAAGGTGGCTGTTAAGGGCAAGGACAGCCAGGACGTGTACAGAACGCCAATAATCCTCACAACAAATCACCCTGTGTGGAAATTGGCAATGGGAGAGAGAAAGACCATTTTAAACCGGGCGTTTCATTTCAACCTACATAAAACTTCACCAACTCTAGAAAATGTCACAGAAGGCCTCAACCCGTACGCCATTGTAAAGTTGTTCCAGCACATCCGGGATACCCTTAAGGTCCTGGATATCGAGCCTCACGAACTCATCAACGACCAGGCCATTGATGACGCATTAGAAGACATGATAGCCCATGGTTATGACTTCTTCTCTGACGAGAGGAACAAACGCATGGAAACACCGGACATACCTAAGATCGATGTACCAGGCATGCCACCACAGTCCTCGTATGAAAACAGAGCTATGGAGCAAGCTCAACTTCAGATGGAGTACGAAGATGTCATTGACGAGACACAAGGAACACCAGACCCTGAGGTATTACAGGGGCTCCTGAAACAGTACACACAGGAGTTTGAGATACTGCAACGCCGGTGCAGGACCGGACACCCCCATACCCTGGATGACCTGAAACAGATGGAGCACATGAGGATAATGATAGAGAAAACTAACCAGATGTTCGCGGAACTTCCCGAGTGACTTATAAATAGACGTGTGCATGCATATCAGTATAATATATACAAAACATTTAACCGGACGTGTGAATTAAACTGTGCTAACTATGATCGCTTTGTGAAAGGTAGAGTAGGTGTGAATCATTATCCTTTTGTTTTATACTTTATTGGATATAACTTTGTCATTCTGGAGCCCCAGTATGACCCCAGGCCGGGAACGCGTTGCTCAGAAAATGGCGAAATACTGCCTTCGAGCTTACATTGTAACACTTGCATTAATAAAGAGTAGACTAGTACCTATTTGTTGTTGTTGTGTGTAAAAATAGCTCAGGGGGACCACTTATGTAAGGCGGCGGTGGCCGAGGGATTACCCTGACCTACGTGACATGACCCCATGACCCCGACCTTTGACCTTGACCCCTAACCTATCGCGCAAGTGGACGGTGAGGTGCAAACATCGACATATATGAGTACCATAATACGTAATAAAGTTGCTTATCGTGATAACATAGCAACTTTATGCAGTATTCTGGTACGAAATATATGTCGGTTTGCATACCTCACACAGTCCACGCGCGATAGGTTTCCAGAACATCCCACATAGTCGCTACTAAGTAGGTGCTGTAACAATTTACTGATATTTCGGTCACCTAGTTTGGCCATGCCTTTAAACAACAACCTAACTCTGGCTGGAAACATGAGTAAACAATCCCGCGTTACTGACCTTTAAATATACTACACATCAGTACTAGGTATAAGCAACAGTATATACACCACAATAATGCACTATGAAATTAAACACAGCCTAATAAATATATACATAGTTGTTATTAAATAACTAATACTTGTACTCTTATAAAATACACTATAATTTAACTCAGCCTCGTGATCCACAATTATACACGGCTAACATAACAACTTCTGTCAAGGTTCAACAGGTACCCCACTTCCTGTTTACCTAGCGGGAATATTCAAATATCATATCTATTAATGATATTCATGGGGACTTAAGCAGGGCTACTAGCCTGTCTATCTCTATAGGGTTACAATCATCTATCACCAATAATATTATTTGGGCTTAAGCAAGGCTACCAGTCTGCCTACCTCTATAGGGTTACAATACCTTACATCCAAACAACAAAGATGTATTTTTGCACCCATTTGTCGAAATCACAAAAAGCAGCAAAAGGATGGACCACTCCATCTTCATCATCTAGCTGTAACTCTGTGGGGTTTTCATTCTATGCACATGCACGGGGGTACCACTACAAAGATTTTTTTTTTTATCCTAACATGCACGGGGAAGTACCGTTATGTCATCATATGATGTAAATACGTATATGAACAATTTGCTGTAATTACTTTCTATTGTTAAATGAATTTTCAATTCTACCACATTGATCTATAATATTAAGATGATGTAGAAAGTCAAGTACTCGTTAGCTCAATCGGTAGAGTACCCATTAGCTCAATCGGTAAAGTACCCGTCTTGTATCATAAAGACCTAATGTTCGAATCCCACATTTTTTTTCTAGTACAGGGTATCATTTTTTTAAACTGTGATTTAACGTTTATTTAGATTATGACATTGATCTGATATAGATCGAGAAATGGAGCGGCTGAAAGCTGCCAGTGAGATACTATTTTCATATACATACATATATAAGGTCAATATCGAGATAGTTTCACATACGTAAGGTCAATATCGAGATTGCCTCTATTTCTTTGAAATGTAGATTACACTTTAAAGCATCTAGAATAAAATTGTGCAGAAATAGTGAATTTGTTTGTTTGTTTGATTAACTAACGTCCTATTAACAGCTATGGTCATGTAAGGACCGCCTCCCATGTATGCGGTGTTGTGCGAGGTGCGTGTCTTACAAATGAATATTTGGTTCGTTTGGTTTGGTTCTTTAATTAACGTCCTATTAACAGCTATGGTCATGTAAGGACGGCCTCCCATGTATGTGTGTGTTGCGTGTATGTTATGCGAGGTGCGTGTTTTGGGAGACTGCGGTATATTCATGTTGTGTCTTCTTGTATAGTGGAACTATTGCCCTTATACAAATGAATATAATACAAATGAATATAATACATGATTTTTTTTGAGTCACTAATCTGTGATGGTATTTATTTTAGAGTTAGATCATGATTTTGATCTGATACAGATCGAGAAATGGAGTGTCGGGGAGATACTAGTTTCACACACATACGTATCTAGGGATAGAGAGTGTACTATCCCTGTTATATCACACCTTTAAACATCTAGAATGAAATTGACTATTTCATATATTGCATAGTTACTTACTCAGTAAAAATAAATATATTTTAGGCGAGATCCTGAAATATTCACCTTGTTGTATTTCGTTACACTTTTTTCGTAACTTCTTTATGATTGTCAAAACTTTGTGGATCATCTGGGGCGTGACTCTGACATGTAAATCACTCTAAAAACGATACCCCACGACTCAGTAGGAGTAAAAAAAACTTTCGTCAGCAAAAAATAGAAGGCGGTACAAAACTTTGACATATCCATCATTCTATAAACAATAGTCCACGACTTAAAATAGAAGGCGGTACAAAACTTTGACATGTTCGCCAACCGTAAATTTAAATTTCATTGGTATACTCCACTTTTTTCCTTTACCTAAACAGACTATATTAAAAGCGCGCCAACGTCATTAACCGTTACTCAGATTTTGGCGCAAAAATGGCTTACCCTTATACAGAAATTAACGTGCAGGAGATAGAGAGATCCGGAAAAAAAGAACTAACTCTCTGCGCGAAGATTAGTTCTAACGTCGGCGTTTCCGTGAATAAATTTCACAGAACTGTCTATCTACATATAACCAAGAGGGAAAAGAAATATTACTTACCCTTGACAATACAAGAATACCAGGATCTTACAGATTTCAAGAAAATCCTAGAAGACAACCTGTTTCGTCTAGAAGTTGTATCATCTAGAAGTAAGAACTATAGCATTATTTCATTTTTTGTTCTTCTACTATGTGATGCCATTCATCAATAATTATTGACATTTTTGTACCACAAAATAATATGTATAACCTTTATAAAGACAGTTGTTAATAAACATATATTTCCTCACAGAATGAACAGACAATAGATCAGCAAGGGAGGAACAGTGATGCAAAACAGGATTACATCGAGATCAGTATTACTATTCGCCGATAAACCACAGAAATTGGTGATTGGTTTGATTGACGATTTCAGTTTTTCCATGTCGGTATGCTGCTTGGAGCGTACGTGTCTCAGACAGTCATATCTGCCTGCATGACCACAGGAAAAGCGCCATGCACATAATGAGCAAAACATGTAGTGCGTGCCCCTTTGCGACACTTGGAGGAAGGGCCACTCCTCGCTATATTTTCCCATGTATTCCTGCAACCGCACCTTTTTAGGTTTGCAAGATTCCTCAGGCTCACGACTATCATTGTTGGCATCCACATTTTTTCGTCGTTTTGACATTTTCCCTCACAGATCCGCGTCACAATGACACTTCATATCTTTGTAGAAAATATTCTACACATTCGAGTGCTCTTCAGACGCTTCATAGAATCCGGAACTCCTCACGTTTTGTTCATTATGTGCAAGGCACTTTTCCTGCGGTAGGCAGATGAGGATTGACATCCGAGGAGTTCCAATTGCTTCGCAAATGATCATTACGGGGCAAGGTAGAATCGAATACGATGTCTATTTAGAAGTTTTAATTTTCATCAATAAAGAGTAGAAAACCAAATAATGTGTATTGTGTATTTAGGACCTCATATGCGTATTAAACACGCAAAAATTGTACACATACCCAGGTCTGCAGTATGAGCGTTGGGGGGACTGTCTCAAAGAGTATTGGTGTACGTCATGTGTAGAATGCCATGTCAACATGTATGTGTAGTCGAACCGCTGCGGTAATTGTTTACTTTTGTTTGTTTATGTCTGTGTCTGTGTAATCAATGTCAGTATTTAACTCTTTGCCTGCGGCTGGCCGTAAATCCCGCCCAAGCTATCCTTACCGTCTGCCACTGTCAGCGGTAAAATCCGCCCATGAATAAGCTTCATTTTCTAAAAATAAATCTGGGTATTTCCTAGTAACTAGTGAAGACATCTCGCGAAATCTCGCAGCAAACGTGATCGAAGATGTAGGGATAAAATCAGCATGGCAAATAGTGTTTGATTTACGCTAGAAAAACGGGAAAGTTTTCTGTCAAAACAATTGAGATAATGGCGGATGCTGAATTCTACGAGTTAGTTGGGAACTCTGACAGTGAAGACGATGATTTTTTTGGTTTTGATCCTGATGATATCGGTGATGAAATGGACAGAAACTTTGACCTACATGACGACATTGATTTAAATCAAGATGAACTGGTGAAGATTGAACTAGAGGTGGAAAATGAAATGAACAGGGAGGCTCATGACCCGAGACATGGTGCAAATTTTTCGCCGTGGTTGAAAGAGTTTTTTTAAATTTCAGGGCCTAGACATGTAGATCTAGAAGGAACAGAGTCATGCATAATTTTAACATTATTAAGCGATGAAGTTATCGATCTGTTAGTACGAGAAACAAACCTGTATAATGCCCAATTTATAGAAAAAAGTGGTGGAATTGACAATCTAAAACAACATGCTCATGCTAGAAAATGGACCAACGTCTCCAACCCGTAAATGAGAGCTTTCATTGCAATCGTTCTGTACATGGGACTTGTACGTTTACCGTAAAATGATTCATACTGGAGCACAGATGAACTAATTAATATCACTTAAAGGATTTTCTTCATTGATGCCAAGAGACATATTTTTGAATATTTTGGCATTTTCCATGCTGCAGATAATTCAAGCAATACATGAACATTTATTGTCATGTCAGATTTTGTTCTAAAATGGAATATACAACAAATATAAATAATCAAGTAGTAGATATACAGTGCATTTACACAATCATAATGATTACTTCTTACTGCTGTCTCCATGTAACATGTTTCTTAAGCACACTGTCCATAGATATAGTACTTAGCAATGCTTGTGCTACATATGAGGTTTCTTTTTACAGCTCAGAATTATTGAATCCTATTTTTTGGCTCATTGAAATCTGCTAGCCCTTCCGCGTCAACGTCGTTTCAACGTATTGCATACGTGGCGAATAGGCAGTGGGCCGACTTAAAATATACACCTCGGCCCATACGTGGTTATATTTTACTTAGTCGGCCATTAGTAAATATAAATAAACACAACAAATCAATTTAAAATAGCAAATCTTTAATTAGATTACCTTTTAGAATTTGCATTATCTTATTCATGATCCAGTAAGTCATATTGTTTTAAATAAATATAACAATTAGTTTGAAGACGAAATGACTCTGACGAAGAGGTCTCAAACAAGGTGGTTTTCAAATAAAGTATTTTATGATCAATCAGAATAAGATACAACCTGTTTATTTATAAGGATAGAAAATTTAGGAATATATTGTTGTTTTGTGTATTGTACGTCGAATAATCTCAATAGTATCCGAAGTCAGGCGGTTATTGAAGTGTTCTATCAAACTCGGACCATTACTAACTCGGACCAGATTAGAGATGAAACAGGTGTGACGCCGCGTGTAACGTCAATACGATATCGACGTTTGCTGACGTTATGTGCCCGTTCACGTGCTACACATCTTCACTTTCCTCAATGTCCCATCGTGTATTTGTCACGAATTACATATAGCGATTAGATAATATGGGATTTACTTTTTGTATATTTACTTAGTTCTGATAAGCCATGAAATGAATCAAGTCAGAAGACATTTACCCATTAACGTTACCTCGGAGAACCCAATGAGATTGAAACATTCAGGCTGACATCTATGAAAGGCCTTTCATATCGACATATTTTAACACGTTAAAAGTCACTTTTAATGCGTTAAACTGTTTTTATGTTTAATGTGTTAAAAGTTGTTCTTTTTGTGTTAACGCTTTAAACTTTCAAAGTCGTTCCGACCAAACAAAATTAACCTTATTAAACCCAGAAGAATGAGATGTCGGACGCAAGTTTTTCTCTGGATATAATATTACCCTGGTATCAAATCATCTCGCAACCAACTGTGGATCGGGTCGACTGGAGACAGGACCGGTGTTTCCAACACATTGTTCGATTACCGCTTTCACGGCACGGCGAGAAACGCCCATTTTCTTTTTCAGTTGGAACACTAGCCTATATGTGATGAGGTCAAGCACATGGATAATGTCAAGTATTTACCTTGTCTGTGCACTATAAAAGGGCAACAGTTCCACTGTAAAAGAAGACACAACATGAATATACCACAGTCTCCCAAAACACGCACCTCATACAACATACATGCAACACACCGCATACATGGGACGCCGTCCTTATATGACCAAGCTGTTAATAGAACGGTAATTAATCAAACAAACAAATATCTGTGTGCAGAATATTAAGAATATTTAACTGCATTTATAATATGTTGTTTTTGACATGAACAGCCTTGGCTCGGTTTTAGTAGAGACATGTAGTGTGAAAATTACGGGTAAGTTAATAATTTTCGACACAGATAAGGCAACGAAACTTGATAGACATCAATAGAAAGGGATAATCACATCTCCATTTTGGTGTTTGACATTTAAGGAGAGGTTGGAAATTAAGGAAGAAATTGTTTATTGTAACGTCGACCACCTGCGTATTAGCCCAACGAGACGTATAAGTTATTTTTGGCGCCAGTAAGTGACAAATACCGCAAACACACTTCGAATTAGGCAGCAATAAACTTTACTGTGTTTCTTCTGATGAACAACAGTAAAACAAGGTCGCAATATGATAATAAAACATAGGATCTGGATATACAATTACTGGCATTACCACTTTTTCTTTTTTTTTTTTAAAAGTGTGTGAATGAAATTGAGTCACTAAATGAAGTGAATACAGAGGTGAAATTGATATTTAAGATGATCAATATCAAACTTATAAATTTAATAAGTAAAGCAAAAATGAAATTATATGCGACTAGAAAATTCACACAACTACATAACGGTTTCTTGACCATAAAAATAATGATACACGAAAGGAAAAGTTCCACTCCCAAAAATTTTATATGTATATGGCAAAGTCATCAAAGTGTTTTGGGAGTTTATGCTCACGTGTTGGTTGAGAGTTCATTGAGGCTGAGTAACGGGCAAGTCTGTTGCATTTAGAGAGCCCAATGGGTCTAGGTCAGTATAAAGACATGTATCACCTTGAGGGTCAACTATTTCAACTGCATAATCAGGTTGAGGAATATTGTCCAGTGGCTGGGATATCACACTTGGAATATCTGGGACTTCGGGCGGCCCTGGTTAGAGTGCTTCCATAGGTGTTGTCAATAGGAATTCTTCGTCGGTCGACGCGTCAATGATCGGGAAAGCATCTGGAGTGCTTTTCGCGTAGGTGGTGGCTACCTTATAACAGTCCACAAATTTCACACGGTAAGAGGAAGATCAAAATTGGTTACCTACAAATTTTCGAATATTGCACCACTCTCCCTCCACTTTGACAACAAGATATCTATCCCGTGTTTTGTTTTTAGCCCACCATCAACAGATGGTGGGCTATTCAAATCGCTTTTTGTCCGTGGTCCATCGTCCTTCCGTCCGTCCTTCCGTCCGTTAACAATTCTTGTTAGCGCTATTTTTCAGAAAGTACTGAAGGGATGTTTCTCAACATACGACCATTAATCAAACAAACAAACAAACAATCAACATACACGCAACACACCGCATACATGGGAGGCCATCCTTACATGACCATAGCTGTTAATAGGACGTTAATAAATCAAACAAACAAACAAACTTACACATTCCAGACCATATCTGGAGAGCTTTGCTTCATTTTTCTGAAGTTGGTATCGTAGTAATACCAGTTACCCCCGCAATTCGCAATGTTACGAATAACATTTTGATATGTAGCCAGGGCTTCCATATCGGAGGGGAATTTCAGGCGAAGGACTGACACAAAAATATTGAAAGCATCAGTCCACTTATCGATGTCCAGAAAGACCTTCCTTCTGGACGGGACAAGCCCAATATGACCATCTGTATTCATTTTCAATGAAAAATCATTGACAGATTGGTCATCTAACAGGAGTCCCAGGTCGATGAATTCGCCAGCCCAGATACGCTCCTTCAGTTTCGAAGGAACTTTAGCGTGAAGGGGGCGACAAGACATAGACACAGGTGGAGTATCCACCGGGCAATAATCCTCCAACCCACCTGACAATTCAGTACGATTTTCCAATAATTCTCGTGGCTGTCCTGGCAGAGGATTCTGGAAAGCATCTGTCACACTTGACGAAGGCCCTGGAGTGGCTGGAGAAGAACCTGATGCCGCAGCAGGAGGTGCTGAGGTTTGTTTTGAATAGACACCTTGTCGTCGCAGACTGGCTAGAACAGCCTCTGTCACTGAAGCTGTAATAGTCTGTGTGAGCTGCTCCAGGTGGCTTTCCAATGATACCGGGGTATCTTCTGTAGGTACTGGTAGACTCACAAGCTGTGATGGCTCAACCTCAGGATCGGTAGCCAGATCACGCTGGGCCCCTGAGGATTCAGGTTGATCTACCATATCTGTTCTGCGACGTTTTCGTCTAGGCTCCCTGGCCGACTTTAGCTTTCTAGGTTGTTTCTTCGAATTCTTGGATGCCGGAGGCATGGCAGCTAACTGTAAAATTGAACAAATAGTAATTTTTTCAACTCTAACGAAAATATTTAACCATGTTGATGCTATCATAAACCAGTTCAACTCAAAAAGCAAGATCAATATATTCAATTCAAATTAATTGCATTATGATACGAGTTGAAATTGATTAGTAAAAATTATATTCGGCATCAATGCTACATAAATTTTTATTTTACCTCATTCTCCCATAATAAGGTACAGTCATAGCTATTAAAGCAACATTACCAATACCATAATGAGAAATTCCATCTCATGACAAATGTTATATGGTAATGTTTATGTTAAACCACATGAGAACTCACATCTCATAAATACTTGTATGGGCAGATAAAAATCTTTATTCTATGCCACAGCATGAAAAATCCCATTTCATGACATAATATATAGCATACTTAATGCTTATTGACAATATGAGAACTCGCATCTCATAAAATACAAATCAATATCAATCAATCAGAATCTTATCCTACCACCAATGAGAAATCCCATCTCATGGCATAACATAACATTAATAAATATTAATTATATGACCTCATGAGAACTCATATCTCATAAAATACCTGAACAGATATAAAAATCTGTTTTCTATATATGCCACAGCATGAAAAATCCCATTTCATAAGATAATATATGGCATAAGTAATGGTTATTGGCAATGTGAGAAATCGCATCTCATAAAATACAAATCAAAAGCAATCAACCAGAATCTTATCATGCCACCAATGAGAAATCCCATCTCAAGTGAAGAAATAATGTACAGCATAACTAAATGCAGTGTTATTCAACCACGTGAGGACTCGCATCTCATTGAAAAGAAAATTTGTATGAAACATCACTCGTAAATGACAATAAACTGTGACAAGTTTTAAAAAAATACAATATCATTCATCAAGATTCAATGAAAATGCTGAAGAAATAATTGATACGGAGGAACCCATATAGGGGACATGTGCTGTTATATTCATAAAAGTTAATTAGGGATTTTAAACTCTCACAAGAAGAAGAATAATAGTAACAATGAAAATTACTATCTCATTGTAGACGCTGATAACCAGCCTTAATATTGGCTAATTGAAGATGAAATTATATTGAGGAGACAAATTGAAATGAATCAATAAGCTCAGGAATGTCCCAATGATAAACATGATACATGCATAAAATATTATACAGGTACCATTAAAGTAAAGATATGTGTTGAATGTATATAGAGAATGCACGGTTAGTATCTTACAATACAAGGTTTATTTTGGTGCGAGACTTAGGAAAGCCGAGATGACGAGGCTTTGCCGAGTCATCTCGGCTTTCCGTGTCGAGCACCAAAATAAAACTTGTATTGTAAGATACTAACCGTGTATTCTGTTTATCCTGCAACCATTATGGCTTTCAAAACGAAAGCAAATTGACAGTTCCTTACTTTGTTTCGCTCGAAGCGAGACGCTTCTTTGATGCGGAGGTAAAGATTCATTCACTTAACCGAATGAGAGTGTACTCCTTTTTACTGCCGTGGGAAATAAATAAGCGCATTCACAAACAGTAACCGTAATTCTATTCAGGGTGATATATCACTGAAAGGAAATGAAAATACTCAAACAACCAATACCCATTAAAGAATTACTTAACAATACATACATTTGTCATGAGCCAAGAAAAAGACGACACCGCCATACGAGATTTTCGATATCGTAAAAATGACGTCATTTCGATGAATGTGACGTCACGTTTTAGCGGGACTGAATGACAGTTTCATTCACCGGAAGGTTCAAGTTCTGGGTCAAGTTAGAAAAAGTTCCGTCAGATATGGAACAAATTCACGTGATCGTATTGACGGATAAAGCATTTCGTATTGACGGATAAAGCACAAGTTTATCCGGCAGTAGTTATCGGTCAGTATGTGGGACATGTGTTGAATGTATAAAGCTTTAATGCTTCTGTCAATTTGATATCGACAATCATCTTAATGACTATATTGCCATGTCAGGATGATAAATAGATGTGATACTAAGCCCATGACGTGGGCAAAATAGATGTAAATATATGTTTATTTATTTAATTAGAAAAGTACTTAAATTGGTACCACTCACAAACTGGATTAACTACAAATTGTGCAGCTATCTGAAAGATTTTGTGACTAAACAGAATAAATAAGTAAATGTATAATTCATTTAGCTCAGCTGGTTTGTGGTGGGGGCAGGTAGAGCACTTTGATATGCATAATAATTAATTAGAAGATATGTCGGCTGATCATGACAATAACTCTGCCATATGTGCATCTAAAAATTGTAAACATAAACCCTGTATGTGGCCCCATTAAAAATAAAGAAAAACCCTTGTACCTGAACCAGGATAAAAATGTAAACAAAAACCCCGTATGAGGCCCCACACCCATGTACTGCACACATACATTCTACTGTTGACTAAATTTGTAATCGATGATATTATATATAATATCATATACTGTTCACAAATCGATACAGCAATTAATTGTGTCGGACACATAACATTAAGCCCAAACCATAAAAAACAACTGACATGTATCTGATAGGTTATATGCTCTAAATTCCCTACCTTTCGATTAATTGGGGACGTGTTGACCCTGTTGAAGTCGATCGCACGCTGCCATAATGGCTAATCTAACACTGCGGTAATACTTCCGCATGCCTGAGCATTCAAATAGCATTTGTCCCTTAGAAACAAATTTAACGGACTGTTAAACATTCTACGATGCCGCCAAACAGAAACATGTGGACTAGAATTTGTCAACTTAAGTAAGTTCTCATTAACTACCAACCGCCTCGACTCGTACGTTTCTGGGGCCATCCCGCGGGGACTTGGCCTCGTAAAAAGTTCACATATGTAAACACAAACTCCATAACTAGCGTGCAGTCCAACAGCATATTCGAAGATTTCTACAGCTAAATCACTGGGGGTTATAGTATAGTCACAACAGCGATTACCTCCAATCTGAAGAATGATGATGTGAGGTTGGTAATTTAGCAGTATTTGAACGACCTCCCTACGAGAAGCTAAACTTGCTACAGTCCCGCCACCAATGCCAAATCCTCGCACCTCGCACGGAGATAAATCAAAATTGGTTGGAAAATGCCCCCTTGATAACTCCTCGAACAACCGTCTAACGAAACTATGCCCTAATACTAGCACGCGAGGACTTATCTGATCCATGCAGAAACAAAAGGCAATACGTTAATTTCGGGTCCTCCAACAAACAAGACTTGATGCACGTTCCGTAGCTGATCTGTTTACAAGGTGAAGGGCATCCAAATATAGGCTAAACCATCAAAGTCCTTGACTCCAACACATTACATGACGTCATCAAACACTACATACAAAAGTTCGATTATACCAATCGGAGAAAACGAAGAAAAACTTTGAAAACTTTTCAGATATTCTAGTGCTTGACAGGAAAATCAAAGATGGCTGCTGATCGAGAATAGGGATGCATACCCTCAGGCCACACTAACCAATCAAAAGCCTACGATATCATTCTGTCATCAGCAGCCAATCAGAAAAGATATTGATTCTATTAAAGATTCCTTGTCCAAATTATAAGATAGTATATATCATAGTTTAAAGAGTCAAACTTCAATAATTTTTAGCTCACCTGGCCCGAAGGGCCGGTGAGCTTATGTCATGGCGCGGCGTCCGTCGTCCGTCCGTCAACATTTCCTATAAATCGCTACTTGTCCTAGAGTTCTGCATGGATTGTAACCAAATTTGGCCACAAACATCCTTGGGGGAGGGGGAACAGAACTTGTATAAATTTTGGCTCTGACCCCCCCGGGGGCATGAGGGGCGGGGCCCAATAGGGGAAATAGAGGTAAATCCTTTAAATCGCTACTTGTCCTAGAGTTTGGCATGGATTGTAACCAAAATCAGCCACAAACATCCTTGGGGGAAGGGGAACAGAACTTGTATAAATTTTGGCTCTGATCCCCCAGGGGCAGGAGGGGCGGGGCCCAATAGGGGAAATAGAGGTAAATCCTTTAAATCGCTACTAGTCATAGAGTTCTGCATGGATTGGAACCAAATTTGGCCACAAACATCCTTGGGGGAAGGGGAACAGAACTTGTATAAATTTTGGCTCTGGCCCCCTGGGGGCAGGAGGGGCGGGGCCCAATAGGGGAAATAGAGGTAAATCCTTTAAATCGCTACTAGTCATAGACTTCTGCATGGATTGTAACCAAATTTGGCCACAAACATCCTTGGGGGAAGGGGAACAGAACTTGTATAAATTTTGGCTCTGACCCCCCGGGGGCAGGAGGGGCGGGGCCCAATAGGGGAAATAGAGGTAAATCCTTTAAATCGCTACTAGTCATAGAGTTCTGCATGGATTGGAACCAAATTTGGCCACAAACATCCTTGGGGGAAGGGGAACAGAACTTGTATAAATTGTGGCTATGTAACCCCCCCCGGGGGGCAAGAGGGGCGGGGCCCAATAGGGGAAATAGAGGTAAATCCTTTAAATCGCTACTTGTCACAGAGTTCCGCATGGAATGTAACCAAATTTGGCCAGAAATATCCTTGGGAGAATAAGAACTGAGTTTGTATAAATTTTGGCTCTGGTCCCGGGGGGCAGGAGGGGCGGGGCCCAATAGGGGAAATAGAGGTAAATCCTATAAATTGCTACTAGTCATAGAGTTCTGTATGGATTGTAACCAAATTTGGCCACAAACATCCTTGGGGGAAGGGGAACAGAACTTGTATAAGTTTTGGCTCTGGCCCCCCAGGGGCAGGACGGGTGGGGCCCAATAGGGGAAATAGAGGTAAATCCTATAAATCGCTACTAGTCATAGAGTTTTGCTTGGATTGTGACCAAATTTGGCCACAAACATCCATGGGGGAAGGGGAACAGAACTTGTATAAATTTTGGCTCTGACCCCCTGGGGGCAGGAGGGGTGGGGCCTAATAGGGGATTTAGAGGTTAATATTAAAATTCCTTCAGAAAAGAAACAATGAACCTGTATTCAGAACATTACTTGGCATTACAAACCCAGGTGAGCGATACAGGCCCTCTGGGCCTCTTGTTTGAAATCCAAATAAGACATTCTAAAATAATTACAAAACATAATGATCTAGCTTACAAGCATAAAATAAGCTAATTTCTTAGCTAGCATTTACCTTGTGTGACAAAGAAGGCGGAGAGTCGGGTGACGAAGCAGGCGGAGAGTCGGGTGACGAAGCAGACAGAAAGTCGGGTGACGAAGCAGGCTGAGAGAGTCGGGTGACGAAGCAGGCTGAGAGTCGGGTGACGAAGCAGGTAGACACATATACTGGGAGGCAAGCGGAGATGAGCTAGGATGAGAGGCTGGTGATGATTAGGCTTTTGTTGTTTGAGAGACCTGCAAAATGTAAATTCATGTTAATATTATACTAGAATAAATATATACCATCTTATGTTTTGTAAGTGAAGTTCTAGAGTCTAGATCAATCTGATTAAAATACAGATCAGTATTATCACTACGTTTGATATAATCTGATTAAAAAACAAATCGTGTGTTTTCGGAAGACCCAACATGGCGGAAGAGAGGTCAGTGTTGGCGAGTGTTGGGGTTGTAATTTCATCAATAATACTTGATGAAGGCCAGCTAGATGATGATACCACTGTAGAAATGGATATGATTGTTTTATCTGCTGCATGTGCCTCTTTGTAAGTGATACAGGTAAACTTAGACACGTTAGCTCGTCAATATGTCGTTTATTTCAGCTCGGAATAGATAAAGGGAGGTAATAAAAAGTAAAACGGAACGACGGTGTAACCGTAGAACGTATTGATTTGTGAAGGCTTAAAAAAGAAGACCTTTGCACAACACTGCAGATGTGTTTTACGTAAGCATACAATCAAAGTTACTTTTTATGGTTTCCAGATTATTTTTTAGTAATTAAAACCAATGGCAATATGAAATGTCAACATAATTATTTAATATGTCTTGCAACAAGGTGTCTGCAAGTGTTTTTTTTTAAATCCTGAGTATAGCAAAATGGTGGACATCTCTAGCACTTAAAGATTATTCAATTATTCAGACCAAAAATCTTCGTAATCACACTTTATGAAGTTGCGAACAAAGGTGGTCTACCGAAACAAACAATAAACTTTTTAAAAATGCAACCTACACTTAATCCTAAACTGTCCAGTCGGAGAGACCGCAGAGAGGAAGTTGTACTCTCTCGGCTCCGAACTGGACACGCATATTTTACACATTCCTATCTATTGAGAGGGGAGGATCCTCCCACATGCCATGCATGTGATTCTCTTCTCGCAGTGGAACATATTTTAGTGCACTGTATTGATTTTAAGCACATACGAGATAAGTACTACGATGTCTCCGACATGTACACTTTGTTTCATGCCGTGAGACATAATTGTATTTTTAGCTCACCTGGCCCGAAGGTCCTGATATTAATGCATGACTTGTAGTTTGGCCCTAAATGACCTTAGTTGTCGATGGGCCGTAAAACTCAAAACAAACAAACAAACAAACAAATTCCGCTTGAAAACATCAGTATTTATTGTCCGATTCCAACAAATTTGGTATATTGCTTTATATCAATGAGATCTTAGATGGGTTCGATACTTTCAAAATCCATCAATATTTGCAAGAGTTATGGAACTTGATTTCTTCACCTAAATTATTAACAATATTTTCAACTGTAAATAACTATTTTTTGTGATGCTGTGCAGGCGACACATCCACTTCCGTGGAATTCTTGTTGACAGATATTCGGCTCAAGTTTAGCTCTGCTATTTTAGATTTTAAAAGTAAATACGTGTAACGTGCTCGAGTCTACTTAAATAGTATAGCCCTCTGGTAGGCGAGGTGCTCTATAACCTTTGGCAACAAGGTTCAAACCCCTGGTAGCGAGGTACAACTTACACCTTTGGTAACAAGGTTTCCACAGGTACAACCTCTGGTAGCGAGGTATCACTATTACGCCTTTGGTAGCAAGGCTATAGATATTTAAGTTCAACCACTCAGTGACAGAATTGACAAACTCAGTAAATCAAGTTTCAGTGTTTGTATTATTATTTACATGGCCATATAAAACAACCAGGAAATTACAGATAACACACAGTACAATATCTAACAGTTATAATACATTATAGCTACAGTAGAATATATCTCAATAGTATAATTCCACATTAATTCACTTATTACAGATAAATACTATTTTTAGCTCACCTGGCCCGAAGGGCCGGTGAGCTTATGTCATGGCGCGGCGTCCGTCGTCCGTCCGTCCGTCCGTCCGTCCGTCCGTCGTCCGTCGTCCGTCCGTCGTCCGTCCGTCAACATTTCCTTTAAATCGCTACTAGTCATAGAGTTCTGGATGGATTGTAACCAAATTTGGCCAGAAACATCCTTGGGGGAAGGGGAACAGAACTTGTATAAATTTTGGCTCTGACCCCCAGGGGGCAGGAGGGGCGGGGCCCAATAGGGGTAATAGAGGTAAATCCTATAAATCGCTACTTGTCCTAGAGTTCTGCATGGATTGTAACCAAATTTGGCCAGAAACATCCTTGGGGGAAGGGGAACAGAACTTGTATAAATTTTGGCTCTGACCCCCAGGGGACAAGATGGGCGGGGCCCAATAGGGGTAATAGAGGTAAATCCTATAAATCGCTACTTGTCCTAGAGTTCTGCATGGATTGTAACCAAATTTGGCCAGAAACATCCTTGGGGAAAGGGGAACAGAACTTGTATAAATTTTGGCTCTGACCCCCTTGGGGCAGGAGGGGCGGGGCCCAATAGGGGTAATAGAGGTAAATCCTATATATCGCTACTTGTCCTAGAGTTCTGCATGGATTGTTACCAAATTTGGCCAGAAACATCCTTGGGGGAAGGGGAACAGAACTTGTATAAATTTTGGCTCTGACCCCCAGGGGGCAGGAGGGGCGGGGCCCAATAGGGGTAATATAGGTAAATCCTATAAATCATTACTTGTCCTAGAGTTCTGCATGGATTGTAACCAAATTTGGCCAGAAATATCCTTGGGGGAAGGGGAACAGAACTTTATAAATTTTGGCTCTGACCCCTCGGGGGCAGGAGGGGCGGGGCCCAATAGGGGTAATAGAGGTAAATCCTATAAATCGCTACTTGTCCTAGAGTTCTGCAAGGATTGTAACCAAATTTGGCCAGAAACATCCTTGGGGGAAGAGGAACAGAACTTGTATAAATTTTGGCTCTGACCCCCTGGGGGCAGGAGGGGCGGGGCCCAATAGGGGTAATAGAGGTAAATCGTATAAATTGCTACTTGTCCTAGAGTTCTGCATGGATTGTAACCAAATTTGGCCAGAAACATTCTTGGGGGAAGGGGAACAGAACTTGTATAAATTTTGGCTCTGACCCCCCAGGGGACAAGATGGGCGGGGCCCAATAGGGGTAATAGAGGTAAATCCTATAAATCGCTACTTGTCCTAGAGTTCTACATGGATTGTAAACCAAATTTGGCCAGAAACATCCTTGGGGGAAGGGGAACAGAACTTGTATAAATTTTGGCTCTGACCCCCTGGGGGCAGGAGGAGCGGGGCCCAATAGGGGTAATAGAAGTAAATCCTATAAATCGCTACTTGTCCTAGAATTCTGCATGGATTGTAACCAAATTTGGCCAGAAACATCCTTGGGGGAAGGGGAACAGAACTTGTATAAATTTTGGCTCTGACCCCCAGGGGACAAGATGGGCGGGGCCCAATAGGGGTAATAGAGGTAAATCCTATAAATCGCTACTTGTCCTAGAGTTCTGCATGGATTGTAACCAAATTTGGCCAGAAACATCCTTGGGGGAAGGGGAACAGAACTTGTATAAATTTTGGCTCTGACCCCCTTGGGGCAGGAGGGGCGGGGCCCAATAGGGGTAATAGAGGTAAATCCTATAAATTGCTACTTGTCCTAGAGTTCTGCATGGATTGTTACCAAATTTGGCCAGAAACATCCTTGGGGGAAGGGGAACAGAACTTGTTTAAATTTTGGCTCTGACCCCCAGGGGGCAGGAGTGGCGGGGCCCAATAGGGGTAATAGAGGTAAATCCTATAAATCGCTACTTGTCCTAGAGTTCTGCATGGATTGTTACCGAATTTGGCCAGAAACATCCTTGGGGGAAGGGGAACAGAACTTGTATAAATTTTGGCTCTGACCCCCTCGGGGCAGGAGGGGCGGGGCCCAATAGGGGTAATAGAGGTAAATCCTATAAATTGCTACTTGTCCTAGAGTTCTGCATGGATTGTAACCAAATTTGGCCACAAACATCCTTGGGGGAAGGGGAACAGAACTTGTATAAATTTTGGCTCTGATCCCCCTTGGGCAGAAGGGATGGGGCCCAATTGGGGAAATAGAGGTAAATCCTATAAATTGCTACTTGTCCTAGAGTTCTGCATGGATTGTAACCAAATTTGGCCAGAAATATCCTTGGGGGAAGGGGAACAGAACTTGTGTAAATTTTGGCATTGACCCCCCCGGGGGCAGGAAGGGCGGGGCCCAATAGGGGAAATAGAGGTAAATCCTAAAAAATTCTACTTGTCTTAGAGTTCTGCATGGATTGTAACCAAATTTGGCCAGAAATATCCTTGGGGTTAACAGAATTCGTATAAATTTTGGCTTTGACCTCCCTGGAGGAGAAAGAGTGGGGCCCAATAGGGGAATTAGAGGTAAATATCCAAATTTCTTCAGAAAAGAAACAATGAATTTATATTCAGAACATTACTTGGCATTACAAACCAGGTGAGCGATACAGGCCCTCTGGGCCTCTTGTCTTTATAGTAGTATCCCACAACAAATTAATACTATTTCTATTCCCACTACTCTATTGTAGTACCACACTATCTGGAACTACCGCAAGTCTAACGACCTTGACAGCGTCGCTAATGTAAATAAACCGAATAGACAAGCTGTAAAACCCCTGTTCTATTAATAGCCTAACTATGACATCACACTTAATACACCAAAGCCATTTACATGGGAAGATAGGGGCTGAGTTACGTAGACCCTAGGTTATCGGTTCCGAGATCGAGAACACGACTTACCTCATCGACTACAGGGGCGCAACTGACTCGGGGGCATAAGATGCCCCCCGATGCCCCGAATTCGCGTGCGGGCACTCCGTCACGCTGATTGGCTGGCCAAAATAACCAAACCGGAAATGTGATTCCCAACCGCGGACATGCGCAACACAATAGTCGAAGCGGAAAAGGCTGTCTGAAGTTTGCAAGATTCACGATGCCTAAGATGGCAAATAACATCACTTAATGACCGTAATATAGGTAAACTCGACATCGCGTAGATAAGATACAACTCGCTAAAACCTAGAATAATCGTAACACGTATTGTTACCGCGGGTCAATACGACAATCTCACAAACTTCATCCAGTCACATGGCCGGCTAGTACAACTGTAAACGTAAACATGTCATCGTATATTAAACATTACAAACTTATCTTTACTTAATACATGGAATGATGACAATAATAACCATCTATAGATATATGTACAATAGACGTAATTCTAGTCACGCTACATTACTCCCACCTCACTAAAATGTCCGCCCCGGACATACCTAAATACAACATAAGGTGTAGTTTACCATCTTTCACATGTAGTTATACTTATGCTATTGTGGGCTAAACTATCACAAATAATGAATTAGTTAAAGATATACACATAAACATGATATTTCTGTACAATTCTTATTCTTCGGTTACACTCGTCTTAAATTACGTCGTTTATATTTACACTATCAAGGATATAACAATTAAATTAATAAACATGGACTAAAAATTATTTATCGATAAATGTGCTTAATGATTACACACCACTTTCAAACTCTCTAAATATTCTCTATTCTCTTGTATCATACTTCTGAGTTTACTACTAACTCTTCTAGTATAAAATATTGGATGTACAAACATGTACACTTTCTCACCAGTCTTCACATAAATCTCTATGTACCACTCACAGAAATATTTACCTTGTATAACACTATACAATTATAATAATTCTTACACTATATGACAATAGCATGGTACTAAATACACACTGTACCTATATAATATACACCGTCACTCGTCAACATTCTTACTAGTGTTTGGTTATACTAACACAACACACTATTGTGGCACTATGTGAAAAGTTTAAAATTACTCGCTAGTAATTACTATAAAGATACAAATCATTTACATAGGCCTATTAATATCAAAATATTAGAAATATCCACCCCCCATCCCAACTACCTACTAAAATTGGTCTACGTCTGCGTCGCCTTGTCGGAAGTCTTCTTACATTCAGGGTCCTTGGTCCAAAAGTCGGTCAATTGATACGTCGTCCCGTCTGGAAGTGTCGCCCTCTCTACACGTCGCACACTGAGAAATCCCTCGGGCACAAAATATCGTTTGAATTGCTGTCCCTGGCTCCTCGCTCTGTTCTTGTTCTTCTTCAAGAGTTGTGCAGTATTCCCCTCCAGGATAGAACTAGGGGCACCCAAGAAAAAGAACCGCGGATCCTCTGCCAAGTACTCGAAGTTCAAAGCAGTCTGCTTACTGTCCAACATACTATGGTCATGGCTAGCCTGGGGTACCTGTGCTGTCTCAGTAGGCGTAGGCTCCTCAGCCGTCACAGCCGCCCCGGGTATGAGGATATCCTCCGGCACAAATACATCTTCCACCATCTCGGCGCCACCCTGTGTCGATTGTTGAGCCACAATAGTCCCACTGGTCGCTGTCTCCACCACTGGTGTAGATGCTAGTACTTGTCTGGTATCCAGTTGGGTGGTTCCTATCACTGGTCCAGCCTCCTCTCCTACCCTGGCTTCCTTGGTCACTTCAGGGAGCTCCATGTCGCCCAGGCCCAAAAGGTCCACCTCCTCTCCCAGAACCACAAGCGGCGAAGTCCCCCACTCTGACAACAGAGGGGATGGAGGACACCTATCCAACATACTGGTCTGAGGGGGTGTGATGTCCGTCCTCCTAGGTGGGTCAAATGTCACCTGATCCCTCGCCACCTCCCTCGGCCGTCTCCCTCTTGGGTTCCCTCTAGGACGGGGTCTCTCCTGATGGTCCCTCATGTGTTCCCTCAATCGGTAGGCCCTCGCTCCAGGAGTAGAAAAAGTTACACATATGGCAATACAAACGTGGCCCATGTACCGACTTGACATGCCGATTCAGCTGGCCTCTGCTGTAAAACCTCTTGCCGCAATCGTCACACTGATGAAGGGGGGTTGGTTGCGCTGCCTGCAGGTAACGCTCTCCTTTGTAGGTAACATAATGTTGGTGAGACATGGTGATATGTTTCTCTGAAACATATGAATACAAACAATCTTTTAATATTTGGTGTACTATCAAATATCCATATAGGTTTTCTCCTGATTGTCTCTATGGCCTGAGTATCCTATCTGACGAGGGTACGAACCACTTCTTTACCCTGCCCAGGTATGGCTTTAACTTCTGCATGTTTACTATTTTTACTTTAGAACGAGGTGCCCTCTTTACTTTGTACACTAGGTCTGACAACTGTTGAATTATAATGTATGGACCTTCCCAGGGTCTGGTTAACTTTCTACTACCACCCTGTAACCTTGTGTTGTATACCCATACAGCATCTCCCGGTTTATATACTGTCGTCGAAGCATTTAGGTCATAGTGTCTCTTTTGTCTGTCACTCGCTCGAGTCATCTGTTTACGTGCAAGGTCATGTACAGCCCACATTCTGGTCCAAAGGTTCTCTAAGTAATCCACTGAGGTTCTCTCGAGATGAGTCTCATCTGTCGGGGGTTTGCCATATAAAAGGTCCACAGGAAGTTCCACTTCACATCCAAGCATCATCATAGCTGGGGTCTCATTAGTACTTTCATGTACAGACGACCTATATGCGTACATCACTAGTGGTAATTTCTCTTTCCAATCTTTTTGGTCCTTAGACACCATCTTGCTTAGCATATCCTCTATCGTGTGATTCAACCTCTCTACAAGACCATCTCCTTGTGGATGATAAGGAGTAGTGCGGGTTTTCTCAATTCCAAGCCGCTTACATAATTCTTTGAAGAGGTTCGACTCGAATTGCCTCCCTTGATCCGAATGGATTTGTTTTGGTATTCCAAAGCGAGTAATGAAATTGTTCAACAAGATATCAGCTACAGTACTAGCCTCCTGATTTGGCATCGGAAAAGCTTCTGCCCACCGTGTAAAGTAGTCAGTTATAACTAGTAAATAACGGTTACCCTTCGAAGACTCTGGTAAGTTAACCATAATATCCAACCCTATTCTCTCCATGGGAGCTCCTACTTGATATTGTCCCATTTTTCCTCTGGTACTGCGCCTAGGTTGTTTCCGGGACTGACACTCAGGACAGTGTGCTACCGCTCTCCTCACTGCCCTGTTTACTCCAGTCCAATAGAATCTGGCCTTTACTCTGGCTGCCGTTCTAGTAATGCCTAGATGTCCTGATCCCGGATGTCTATGTAACTTCCGTATAATGTCTTCGGTGAACTTCTTTGGTAAGATCAACTGCCACACTACATTTTCTGATCCCTCTTTGACCCAACGACGACGTAGTACTTCATCTTTTAACTCAATTCTATCCCATTGAGCCCAGTATGCTTTTACGTCCCCTGATAAATATGCAATATCCTTCCACTTAGGACGTAATCCAGCCTTTTTCCACTGCCATATATATTTGAGGGTTTCATCCTTCTGTTGCTGGTCTCTCAACTCATTTTGTGGGATTTCCTGTGTCCAACCACTGGATTTGGTTGTTACCGTTCTAATTATATCATTTCTGTTTTCTGTTTCAGGTAAAATATCTCCATTGTCCTGTTGCTGACGAGCCTCCTTCACTTTCTGACAGAATTTACATTGGTCACATCCTCTCCTCGACAAACCATCTGCGTTACCATGTATACGCCCTGGTCTATGCTGAATAGTATAATCATATGTGTCCAATAATTCCAACCATCTGGCTAGTTGTCCTTCAGTATTCTTGAAACGCTTAATCCAATTTAAGGCTCCATGGTCAGTTCTTTATGAGAAACTTTGCCCCATATAAGTAGTGATGAAAGTGTTTCACTGTTTCAACCATTGCCAACAACTCTCTCCGAGTTACACAGTACTGTCTTTCTGCCTTTGTCAATGTTCTACTAAAGTAACAGATCGGGTGCTCGCCATCTTCATATTGCTGTGATAGGACACCCCCCACTCCGAAGTTACTAGCATCTGTGTCTATAACAAACGGTTTTCTTTACATCTGGATACTTGAGTACAGGGGAGGTAATCAGAGCCGTTTTCAAAGTCATAAATGCTGTCTGACATTCCTCGGTCCAATGGAATTTCTCTTCTTTCTCTGTGAGCTTGTGCAAAGGCTTGGCTATATTTGCAAAGCCTTTAATAAATTTCCTGTAGTATGAGACTGTTCCTAGGAAGCTACGTATCTCTCTCACACACTTAGGTTGCGGCCAATTTTGAAACTGCATCCGACTTGGATGGGTCTGGTGCTATGCCTTGCTCATTTACTATATGGCCCAGGAATTTTACCTCTCTTTGTAGAAGCCTGCATTTTTTTGGTGATATTTTAAGACCTGCTCCCCCTATCTTTCCCAGTATAACATCTAACCTTTCCAAGTGTTGTTCAAATGTATCGGCAAAAATAATCACATCATCAATGTAAATCAGAGCTGAATTGCCCCTCTCATCAGCTAAGATACACTCCATGAGTCTCTCAAAGGTTGCAGCAGCATTACAGAGTCCAAAAGGCATGGAGTTGAATTCAAACAATCCACTGGTGGTTGAGAAAGCTGTTTTCTCTCTGTCTTTTGGATCCATTTCTACTTGCCAGTAGCCGCTTTGAAGGTCGATGACTGAAAACCATTTGGATCCCCTTAAGGTATCCAGTGAGTCATCTATTCTGGGTAATGGATACGAGTCTTTTACGGTTACTTCATTGAGCTTACGGTAATCTACACAAAAACGCCAAGAGTTGTCTCCCTTTCTCACTAGCACAATGCCACTAGCCCATGGTGATTTTGAGGGTTTGATCACTCCAGTCTTCAACATCCTTTTGATTTCTGCTTCTGCATCTTCCCTTTTAGCCAATGGTATTTCTCCTAGGTGGTTGTTTGATTGGATGTGCATGTCCAGTATCGATCTTGTGTTGGACAATTCCTGTTTTCCCAAAAATCGTCCTTGTTTTTAGCGAAGACCTTACTATGTTTCTGTAGTATTGCCCTTACTTGCTCTCTCTGTTCATCTTTGATATGATCTCCACATGATTCCAATACTTGTTCCATGTGAGGGGGTAGAGTTCCTTCTGCAGTATCCATATGCCTAAGTTTTGTATCTCTGTCAGACACGCTGTTGTCTGGAATGGATGTCACTTGATCAGGTCTTATGGTTTCACACTCGGCCGTAACTGTTCGTTTAAATAATGTCTGGGGTTTATCGGACAGGTTAACTACTCTTACTGGTATTAACTCCTCTCGCGTATCAAATATACACCTTCCGACCAAGATCCCTTTATCATTTAATGACTTACTTCCCCTTTCCACCATAGCATTTGGCTCTACAGGACTATCACCAATGACCTCTGCCGATACAATGACCTCAGCAGCTGGGGGTATAACGGTATCTTGAACCATTCTTATACGAAATACCGTTTTAGACCTCTGGCTCTCTAAATGACATGGTATCTGTTTACCATTCAAACTAATTGTTCCTTTCCCTATGTTTATTTCCCCGTTATAGGTCTTTAGGAAGTCATATCCTAGTACTATAGGTACTTCTATATCCGCCACAATCATTTTACATGTGTAAAGATTTCCTGTAATTCTAAGAGGAAATGTAGCTATTCCTTTGGGTGTAACTAATTCTCCATCTGCCATTCTAAGCTTTCCACATCCAGACTCCAATGTTGGTCTCACTCCAGCAGGTAAACTTTGGTACACCTTACTGTGCATTACTGATATGGTTGCTCCTGTATCAATTAAACAATCTACCTCTTTTTGATATACTTTGGTCCATATGAAAAGTCCATCTTGTTTGGTTCCCTTATTTGAAATCTCAAAAACATGTTGGGGTCTCTCTTCATTACTAAGTAATGTTTCGGCTGAGGCATACCCCTCTGTCTCAACCTCTAGTGGTTTAAATGCTCGGCTTTGTCTTGTTTTCCCCTTTGGTTCTGACCTTGACCTTTCTTATGACCTTGGTTCTGACCTTGACTCTTATATTTCTTCTGATTTGGCTGAGACGCCTCCTTGCAGTCTGCTGCAAAATGTCCAGGTTTCTGACAGTTGAAACAGACACGTCTCGTTTTACATTCTGCTGCTATATGTCCCTGTCTGTGACATTTGTAACATTTGATGTTATTAGGATTCTGGACCTGTTTCTGTAAATCATCAACTCTCCTTACCAAGTGTTCAATCGGGTCATTCTCACTGTTCTCATCAGCATCATTTGTTATCTGTCTGAAACTCTGGCGGTCACCTCTCCCTTTACTTCTGCCAGTCTTGAAAGCCTCAAATTTAAGGGCTAAATTCAGTGCTTCATCTATGTTTTCAGCGCTACCCTGACAAACAGCCCATTCCATATCTTGGTCATTTAAAGCATCTCTAAAGTATCGATAACCTAAACTGTCCCTGACCTCTGTGGGTGCAGTAGGGTATCCTAGCCTAACTAATCTTTTCACATCTTGTGCTAATGATACCAGAGATTCTTTGTTCTTTCTCGTCCTTGACTCTGCCTGTGCCCTATACATCTCACACTGGTTCCTTGGTTCAAACTTGGCGGTAAGTGTTGGTACCAGTTGTTCAAAACTTCTCAACTGCTCAGGTTTCAGATCCCCTAATATACTTCGTGCTGTACCTGCCATGCAAGAGGCCAGCTTTAAAGTCCAACGGTTGATTGAAGCCACCAGATTAAAATGAGTCAAATACTCAGTCCAGCTGGTTTTTCCATCATAGCTGTCAGGTTTTGAGTACGAAACTTTGTCCTGATTGGTGTTGCTATGGTATCGGTAAGGGCTTAACTCTATATCATCTCTAGGACGTACACATATCTCCCTCCCCTTATCTCCATAACACTGGTCATGTGTCTCACCGAAGTAAAATTGGTCAGCATGGTCAGTTCTGTGGTGATCTGTCCAGTGAGACTCTCCTTGATAACTTTGATTACAGTTATGGTCATGTTGATATGACGGTTTACCTACCCTGTTAGACTGGTCAGGTCTATTCATGTCTCTACAGGTCTGGTCATGTTGATATAATGGTCTATCTATTCTATTAGACTGGTCGTGTCTATTAATGTCTCTTTCTGTCTGGTGTGACACTCTATATGGTCGTTCAGGGATAACCCTAGTAGACTGGTCTTGTCTACTTTCCTCTCTACACTGATCATGGTCATAATAACAGTCACTCTCACTGTCTGATAACCGAGTAGGAGTCTTAGGTACTTCCATCTTATCTAGTCTGTCCATTATTTCTGACAACATGGTTCCTATTTCCTTCTGATGGTTTGTAAACATTTCCATGGTCACCAACTGGTCAGTATTGTCTCCCTGGTCAGGATTGGTCTCTGGGGTTTGTATATCTTCTACTTCATCACCACTATCATCCCTATATCTTATAGGTTTTTGTCTCTTTCTTTTACCCTCTACTTCAACATTTATAATGTCCCCCAAACCTTTCCCACTGATCTCTACTACCCTTTCTGACTGTTTCTGGCCTAAATTCCTATCGGTGTCCCTATCTTCCCTAGCAACTGTCTGTGCTCTACGTTTCTTTGAATTTTTAGGCATCTTAATACTGAGATTTCAAAACTACAATAATACTGTCACTGACACTGAGTGGTTCTATAAGGTACTAGTTCTATACTGGATCCCACCGCTGCCACCAATGTAACGTGCTCGAGTCTACTTAAATAGTATAGCCCTCTGGTAGGCGAGGTGCTCTATAACCTTTGGCAACAAGGTTCAAACCCCTGGTAGCGAGGTACAACTTACACCTTTGGTAACAAGGTTTCCACAGGTACAACCTCTGGTAGCGAGGTATCACTATTACGCCTTTGGTAGCAAGGCTATAGATATTTAAGTTCAACCACTCAGTGACAGAATTGACAAACTCAGTAAATCAAGTTTCAGTGTTTGTATTATTATTTACATGGCCATATAAACAACCAGGAGATTACAGATAACACACAGTACAATATCTAACAGTTATAATACACTATAGCTACAGTAGAATAGATCTCAATAGTATAATTCCACATTAATTCACTTATTACAGATAAATACTATTTTCTTTATAGTAGTATCCCACAACAAATTAATACTATTTCTATTCCCACTACTCTATTGTAGTACCACACTATCTGGAACTACCGCAAGTCTACGACCTTGACAGCGTCGCTAATGTAAATAAACCGAATAGACAAGCTGTAAAACCCCTGTTCTATTAATAGCCTAACTATGACATCACACTTAATACACCAAAGCCATTTACATGGGAAGATAGGGGCTGAGTTACGTAGACCCTAGGTTATCGGTTCCGAGATCGAGAACACGACTTACCTCATCGACTACAGGGGCGCAACTGACTCGGGGGCATAAGATGCCCTCCGATGCCCCGAATTCGCGTGCGGGCACTCCGTCACGCTGATTGGCTGGCCAAAATAACCAAACCGGAAATGTGATTCCCAACCGCGGACATGCGCAACACAATAGTCGAAGCGGAAAAGGCTGTCTGAAGTTTGCAAGATTCACGATGCCTAAGATGGCAAATAACATCACTTAACGACCGTAATATAGGTAAACTCGACATCGCGCGTAGATAAGATACAACTCGCTAAAACCTAGAATAATCGTAACACGTATTGTTACCGCGGGTCAATACGACAATCTCACAAACTTCATCCAGTCACATGGCCGGCTAGTACAACTGTAAACGTAAACATGTCATCGTATATTAAACATTACAAACTTATCTTTACTTAATACATGGAATGATGACAATAATAACCATCTATAGATATATGTACAATAGACGTAATTCTAGTCACGCTACATAAGGCATAGATTGAAGATATGATAGGATAATTTTTTATATTTTAGACCATAATATATAGTGGTGTCTTAGAATTTCATACACTTCTGGAATTTGATTTTAAATAACTTAAATATTAAATTGAAATATATATTTATTTTTTGACAACACCATTGTGTTCTTTACTTGATTTTAGACATATGGTGTGCTAATAATTTGAATTCTTAAGTTAAAAGTCGTCTTTCAGATATTCTGCATATACCCGTATACAACTGACATAGTCAAGTCCAATAGCCCTTAAGCTTACCAATGGCCATAATACAGTAGTGTACAGACTGCAGTATTAAAAATACCTATTTCAGAATTTTGAAAGACTTCACTTTGAAAGACAGCACATGTACAAAAAATGCACTGTATATATTACCCTCTCCCCCACGCCACAGAGCCGTATCACCTCACCTATAATCGTCACTATTGACGGATGGTGGCAAACCAAAGAAGAAGAAAAGTAGATTAATGCTTGGACCACACGGGTTCGTTACAAATGATATAATATACGAGATATGTGTAGCACATATATTATATCTAACATATTACATTAGAGATATATTGTCTCTGGTCTGATCGAAAATCCATTTCTTATCTGCTGATTTGATGAACACATGGAAACAGCTTGAAAAGTATTTACAATGCATAATTTGGTCTAATTTAAACTTATATCAGCCCAAATCTACATAAAAATAGTCACTGATAGTTTATTTTTTATAAGCACTCACCTGCGCAATCATGTTGGTCAAAAGCCTCAATTGTATAAAAGTGAACATTGCAATCGGCACATCGATATACAGTGTCCGCCATGTTTTCTTCTGGCTCTTCTATGTTTGGCGCGGAAGAGTCAGAAGTTCTTCCGGAAACAGAAGAGCACAAATCGCGTAAACAGAAGAGCTCTTCTGGAAGAGGAAGAGTACAAATCGTGTCGGCATCTATTATCACTACGTTTGATATGAGGATCTCTATTTTAATCCTCTATTGAACGGAGTGGGTATAAGGATCTGTATTTTAATCAGATTGGAGTCTAGATGTAGAGGTGTTAGTCTAGTAGAGAAGATGTGAGTTGAAGTATACGTAGCAGTAGTCTGAATCTAACGAATTAAAATTATGATTCATATTAATATGCAAATAAAAATTAAGTTTTCATCATTTGAAAGTAAAAATAGTCTAATTCTCAAATGATTTCATAAATCATACTATGAAATTATATATATGTACCATGTTATGGAAGGTGTCTATAGAGACATGGGTACTTATTAGGTTGAATACAGTATGCCTAAATGTAATTTTTAGTTTTAGTTATGGTTGATGGTCTCTAGTGTCGATGATTGTGTATACGTACGGAAGTTTCACTCCCGTCTGTCCAGCAACAATTTTCAAACAGTCGCTGTCACCAATTAACTGGATACTTCTCAAATTCTTTTGATCACCATGCATCCGAAATACATAACTGAACCGGTTCAAGATCGATAGACTCAAATATGGCCACTGTATCAGACCTGTAAAAGACCCCTACTTCTGGGTTCAGTCCCCTGGCCGAGATACACCAAAGTCTTTAATAGTGGTAGTTTTTGCTTCTGCTTAGCGACAGCAAACGGAGTATTGTTTGTTTGTTTGAGTTTTACGGCCTTTGACAACTAAGGTCATATAGGGCCAAATTGCAAGGCAGGCATTAGTATTAGGATATAAACAAGGACTGTATCTAAAAGATCAGGACAAGAAAAAGACAAGTTAATACAAAACTGTTGATTTAATAAAAAGAGTTACATAGGATAAAATAGCTTTGGCTAAAATACATGAGAAAACTCATGCACAATGTTGACGAAACGATGAGTGTTGCGTTGATATGAATATAACATGAGATGAGAAAACGTTCAAATTTTGTTTAAAATGTCGATCTCTTTGAGATAATTGAAAATATGATTATGTCTCACGGCATGGAACAGAGTGTACATGTCGGAGATATCATAGTGCTTATCTCGTATGTGTTTAAAATCAATACAATGCAATAAAACATGCTCCACTGTAAGAGGAGAATCACATGCACGGCATGTAGGAGGATCCTCCCCCCCCCCCTTCAATAGAAAGGAATGTGTAAAATATGTGTGTCCAATTCGGAGCCGAGAGAGAACAACAGGGAGTAGGACGACTGGTTCGCCCGTTGCCAGTATTATTTGACCAGGTGGGGGGTGTTGCTTGGTGTCTTCCCAAAGCCCGCACCTCGCACTTCACACACGTTAAACACTGCATACATGGGAGGCCGTTCTTACATGACCCTGGTTGTTAATAGGACGTTAATTAATCAAACAAACAAACAAATCGTTCCACACCACATACATGGACTGCCGTCCTTACATGACCCTGGCTGTTAATAGGACGTTAATTAATCAAACAAACAAACAAATCGTTCCACACCACATACATGGACTGCCGTTCTTACATGACCCTGGCTGTTAATAGGACGTTAATTAATCAAACAAACAAACAAATCGTTCCACACCACATACATGGGAGGCCGTTCTTACATGACCCTGGCTGTTAATAGGACGTTAATTAATCAAACAAACAAACAAATCGTTCCACACCACATACATGGGAGGCCGTTCTTACATGACCCTGGCTGTTAAAAGGACGGTAATTTAACAAACCAAACAATCCATAATAGTGTAATACAAAACTGTGACATATCCCAAAGGTTTCCTAGGTTCGGTTCTATTGTTTCTGTTTGAGCCGTGCCATCCCATGCATCATACATCGTATCAACTCAACATTTCATCGTTTCATCAACATTGTGCATGAGTTTTCTCATGTGTTTTAGCCAAATTTGTTTTATCCCATGCAAACCTTTTTTTATCAAATAAACGTTTACAATCTGTGTTTTAGTCCTTACTTGTTTTTTCTTACCCTGAACTTTTATCCTGATATTAATGCATGACTTGTAGTTTGGCCCTAAATGACCTTGGTTGTCGATGGGCCGTAAAACTCAAATAAACAAAATAAACAAACAAGCCATCCCATGCAGAAATACCAACACCCTGCTGATTGCCGGTTTTCCATGAATCACGTCTCTTACATACATCAGTTATGTCATAATGGAAACGTTCTGGGAGAGGTTGATGACACCATATACCTGCAGGTAGGGCGTTAGAATTGTGCCTGCTGCCCCTATTGCATGATCGTAAAAGGCGACTAAATTTAGGATCTTATCTTTTCTCTTCTTCCTAATTGACTTTATCTTTCCTAATGCCTCCCTTGGCATCGCCTCACTTTTGGCCTTGAGTTGAGCGTTCGCCCCTGTGAGGCAGGCTCTGGGTTCTGTCCCCTGGCCGAGACACACACCAAAGTCTATAAAAGTGGTAGTTTCTGCTCCTGCTTAGCGTTCAGCACACAGGGAGTGGGACGACTGGTTCGCCCGTTGTCAGTATAATGTGATCGGGTGGGGTGTGTTGCTTGGTGTCTTCGGCGGCATGCTTCAGTGATATAGCACTATAAAAAGGGCAACAGTTCCACTATACAAGAAGACACAACACGAACATACCGCAGTCTCCCAGTACACTCACCTCGCACAACATACACGCAAACACACCGCATACATGGGAGGCCGTCCTTACATGACCATAGCTGTTAATAGGACGTTAATAAATCAAACAAACAAACAAACAAACCATATACATTCTCTTCCCTGTTCACCACACTGTTGATAGATTTTTTTCCCTAGGACCAAAGTCTATAAAAGTGGTAGTTTTTACTCCTGCTTAGCGCTCAGCATAACGGGAGTGGGACGACTGGATCACCCGTTGTCGGTATAATGTGACCGGGTGAGGTGTGTTGCTTGGTGTCTTCGGCGGCATGCTTCAGTGATATAGCATATAAAAAAAAAAAAAAACAAAAAAAAAAAAAAAAAAAAAAAAAAGAAAAAAAAAAAAAAAAAAAAAAAAAAAAAAAAAAAAAAAACAAAAAAAAAAAAAAGGGCAATAGTTCCACTATACAAGAAGACACAACATGAATATACCACAGTCTCCCAAGACACGCACCTCGCACAACATACACGCAACACACCACATACATGAGAGGCCGTCCTTACATGACCATAGCTGTTAATAGGACGTTAATTAATCAAACAAACAAACCTAGGAGCAGGTTCTTAATTTTCATACACCAGTTGCATTTACCTTCTTTTTGTACAAGAACTAGCTTTTGCAGCGTAAAAATTATATCCAGTACCTTGCAAAACTTGTTTCTTTAGAGATTGAGCACTATCGAACATTTCATCCAGTTTTCTTTCCTTCTTAAGCGGTGACATTTCTTCGGGATTTCAGATGACGATTGAAGTTATCTTTACGATTGAAACTTACAACACAATATGTGCATGTGTATTCAGTTGATTCGCCGTGAATCACATCGCTTCACACACCTTTCACATACATCAGTTCCCTCACCATAGAACCTTTCTTAGAGTGGGCGGTAACTCCCTGGAAGCTTGTTTTTAATTTCCACACACCATATACATTTACCATAATTTTCTATGGCGAAAATGATTTAGATTTTTTTTGTTACAGTGCATTTAGTTTAACGAAGTTTTTGAGAAAAAGTTAGATAAAATCTCCAATTGATACATTTATTAAACAAATTTTCGTCTTCGCTCTTTGAAAAGTGCTACCTAGAGGGTTGAACAGGGAAATCTACCCGTCCTACTCGCAAGGCAGGAAAAGATACTATTATTCTACCACTTCCTAATGTGTTAAGCCCAACAGTGCCTCATTCCATAATTCTAGATGGAATGTATTCCAGAGGGAACCCAGTAAATTTGGTCGTAAGCGCCAGCCCAATTACAATAGTTCACCTTTGGCAACTAGTTGTCCAACCACAGACTGGTACTTGAGGAGATGTGAATAGGCCATTGCTTGATTGCTACAGAAAACTACAATCTATATAGATAAAAATCATTCCCAAATTGCTATTGATTTGTTGCCTCCATGTTTTGGCACACACCAGCACTTAATACATACCACCACATAAGGCCGTCCTTATGTGACCCTGGTTGTTAAGAGGACGTTAATTGAATAAAACTAACAAACACACTGCATACATGGGAGACTGTCCTTATTTGACCATGGCTGGTGATACGACGTTAATTGAATCAAACTAAGAACCTCTGGCCGATTTACCTTTTAATTTGTCTGTTGAGTAAGTACGGTCTTTCCTCAGAGCCTCATCGCAACATTCAAGGAGCTGTATGACTACATCTCTCTGCCAGTTATTTTCATATGTGCGCAATTTATACACGCTACATATTGCATACATTGTACGGTTGATTTAACAATATTGCCTGATAAATAAGACATATATGTATATATAATTAATTATAACCCATGGAGCAAAATTCGGAACATGCATGCAAAAGAGCCAGACATATGCTACGATAGAACTTCTTCGTCCCTTCTTTGTTTAGGTGGGAAAGGTCATCTAAAATAGATTCAGTGGACTGGCGAGAATCCTCCTATGTCCCCAGAAGAATAACCCCTGATATGCATGTACCGAATCTTTAGAATATAGTTAGTTGCAGTATGCCTTGTCTCATAAGAACTGGGAGAATTTCCCCTTGGACCTTATCTCGTAAATTCAAGGTGAAATCAATGATATCCCTCACTATAGAGTGCGGAAACTGACTATGTACATAAAACATTGCCACCAACTAGTAAAATTACAATTTGAGGCTGCAAACGACGATGTTTATATTCTAACTACTGAGAAGCTTGTAACTTAGGGACAGTACCCCCAGAATATCCAAACACTTGAATGTCACACTGACACGAATCATCGGTATACGTGGTAATTTGCCAAAGTTTATATCAAATTTTATATCTGACAGGCATTTCAAAGTTCGAACGGGTTCAACTTATTCAGAAACAGAAACACATATTTTACACATTCCTATCTATTGAGAGGGGAGGATCCTCCTACATGCCATGCATGTGATTCTCCTCTCACAGTGGGAGCATATTTTAGTGCACTGTATTGATTTTAAGCACATACGAGATAAGCACTACGATGTCTCCGACATGTACACTTTTGTTTCATGCCGTGAGACATAATCGTATTTTTAATTATCTCAAAGAAATCGGTATTTTAGATAAAATATGAACGTTTTTCTTATCATATCATCGTATCAACTCAACATTTCATCGTATCAACTCAACATTTCATCGTTTCATCAACTTTTTGCATGAGTTTTCTCGTGTGTTTTAGCCGAAACTTTTATCCCATGCAAACCTTTTTTATCAAATAAACGTTTACAATCTGTGTTTTAATCTTTACTTGCCTTTTCTTACCCTGACCTTTTATCCTGATATTAATGCCTGACTTGTAGTTTGGCCCTAAATGACCTTAGTTGTCGATGGGCCGTAAAACTCAAACAAACAAACAAACAAACAAACAGTGATTCAGGTAATTGAACTGTTCTACATCACATCGCTTTTTATCTAAGTTATAAAAAATAACATGAAGTAAATAAAATCTAGTAATTCACAACAGAGAAAATTACAATACATTACATTGCTTTTACTCATAATTAAACTAAATATTTAAACTAATTATTTACACTAAGTAGTATTTTAAGGAGAAAAACAAATTACACATCCAATGCATATCCTTATATCAATATAATTCATTGATTAATTTTACAAGACAAAAAAAAGGTAAATACATGCCGAAAATGGATGGAAAATAAATACTCTATCATAAGATAAAACTCCTACAGCTTCATCTATAACATTAGCACATTAAAGTAAATTAGTGTTAGCGAGTTTGTGTGTATACTTCCTTATCTTTTCTTGCATCACATTTTTGATGTAGGATTCGTCTCTAAAATTGATATCATCCGAAAATAAATGTAGAAGTGAGGATGGCACACACGATCCTATCAGTAATTCGCGCCATGTTTGTTCGGCTTCAACATGCGACACATCTCGTAATGCTCTTTCAAAATACCTATCCACTTTGTCACTTGCTGTTAACATCACGCACTCATGTCCTAGCTGATTCCCTTGGTCTTCTTCGCACCCAGCACAAACAAAACTAGCATCGATGATTGTTTTTGTGTGTTTTGCGTAAGCTAAACACATTAAATTTTTAGTCAGTACACAAAATGATCTTTCCTCTATCCGTGCTCGCAAATGTTCAGCTGTCCTATTCTCCATGATGAAAAAATACTAGATTTTATTCTATTACTGCTGCTGCTGAGGTTGTTGTTGATCAACATTCTGAAAAGAAAGGAAAACAAAAAAAAAAACAATTAGTATATTCTCCAATACTAGTATCATATAAAATTTATGCATATATTGATAGACAATAAACTCCTAAATGTTTGCAGTAATCTATAACAACTCACCAAGAAGCTCAATTCATCTGCGAGTGCTGTTTTCAGATCACATAACTGTAGGAACTCTTGCCATTTGAGAAATACGTAATATTTTCTGTTGTTGCTGGATCTGGTTAGATGTATGTATATGACACCGTTCGCTCTAAATAAACTTGCAGACACATTTAGTTGCGGATTGAGCTGTAAGTTCAATCTCCTATCAGTCGATCCATCCCTCCTCTGGAATTCGGAGGTCTTAACGGTACCATATACTGAATGTTGATCCATAACTAATGTTTAGAGGAAGGCGTAAAAGAAGTATAATCATGTCCTATGAGACTTACCGCACACTTTATACAATATACACAACCAATGAAAAATTTGAGAACTGGCTAATTGCTCAGTGAGAGGTACTAAACAACCAATCAGATGTGAACCAAACCTCAACATGTATTATACCCGTCTATTTTAATACATTACCTTAACCCACAACCACGCCCATACGGGAGAATTATTAGAACTCTTGTACCTTCTTGAAAAATTCCTAGCGTACCTTTCGACACGATCCACAATGAATTTTTCTATTTTTATACGCGTTCAGACATGTAGACGCCTTAACAAATTCCTAGCGTGCCTTTCGACACGATCCACAATGGATTTCTCTATTTTTATACGCGTCCAGACATGTAGACGCCCGTAACAAATTCCTAACGTACCTTTCAACACGATCCACAATGGGAGTTTCTATTTTTATACGCGTTCAGACATCTAGACGCCTGTATCAAATTCCTAGCGTACCTTTCGACACTGATCTACAATGGTTATATTGCTGTTTGATTGTCTAGTAGCTACATCCGGTAGCACCTCAGATCAGCCTTTGGTTATCTAGTAGCTACATCCGGTGAATAGGTTTATTTGAGTGACCATTAGGTATTATCAATAACGTTACTTACATTTAGGCAATTGTCCATTTCCTCTCCGTGTGACAAATGACATCGTACTCCTCCCATTCGTCTGTAGGATCCAGGCAAATGGTTTGTCTCTCAACCCATGTATCCACTTTCATTTTTTGTCTGTTTTTTGTATACATGATAATTACGTGTAAAACAAACTGTTTACATTCTGATACCACCTCTATTTCCCTTCTAATACAGTCCTCCATTTCCACCATGACGTTTGCCTTTCTTTCACTTCGGGCGGATTTTGCATATACAAATGTCACCAAGCACGTAGATTTCGCTCAAATACTTGACAACATGTTCATTTATTCTGCATTCTTCCCCTTCCATTTTGTCGATTTGAACTGAGGTAAATATCCCTGTTATTTTCACATTTTTCGTCCACCATTTTGCATAGAAATTTCTAGATACATGAAAATCTCTCCATTATTCGAATTTGAAAAACAACATCAGCATTAGCTTGGAACTGAGTTCGTGTTGAGAATGTAAGGATAATGATTTCCCATTGCACTTGGAGCATATGCGTGAAAACGGTCAACCACGCACGTGAATATGTCTGTTTATTTACGACGAGGAAATGCAACAACTCCCATTACGTGATCCTTGATTTCGCGACCTGGACGCTATCTTGTCGAGAGAACAAATAAATGCAGAAAAATCGAACAAAATTCTACTGTCAAATGACTAGACTTACAGAGGTTTTACACGGCCGTTGATGTTGTAGTTGTTGGATAACCATGTAGAAAATTTGGTAATTTGCACTTCGATCCTAAGTTCGTTGAATTTCCTGACGTGAGAAATAACAATTGTTAAATTTTTAAGACAACCTGTAAGCATTTAGAAGATGCTGCCATTCCTTCCAAGTTTTGCGAATTCCGAGAGGCTGTTAGTACGACCCATTGTGATTGCATGCGGAAAATGATTCCAGAACGAGATTCGAGTACCAAGCTATGACCTGCCACACTTCTAACCTTGGCGGATGTCGGGGTATCAGGTCTGTGTCTTAATAGACGATAAAATACACAAGAGACTCACCGTGACTTACATAGTGTGTAATGACGATACACCGGAAAACGTGATTATAGAAGACTTAATCACAGTAAGATCTGAAGAAGATGAAAAGAAATCTTAAAGTTGTGTTGAACCGGATGAATCATGCGTAAAAGAAGACGAAGCACGCTTAAAAAACCATTGCTCGCGTCGTACACATATGTGGGAAAGCGCTCTTTATAAAGGAAGGCAAAAAGATATGCGTGGCATGCATTGATCCACCATTCACGGATTATTAATCCTCGTGGGTTTGTCAATAGGCCCAAAGAATAACAAGCAACACAGCAAAAACTAGCTATTTCCCCTTCTGATACGTTCCGTGAGGTATTTTCACATTTTGCGCTGAGCTGGTATGAACATGCTAAGCTGAATCTGCCGAATGGCGGTTGAGCGTACAAGTTATTCAAAGAGAGAACGATAAACATCATCAGTACGCATAACAGAATCAGATAACATCAGAGAAAATACACTTTCGCTTTTCTTCTATGTTCCTTTACTAATTTCATCCCGACTCTTTTACTATTCATGTATCATTGTGTTCATGGAAAACCTTGGTGGACAAATCTTGCAAACGAAATGTCTCTTCCAATTTAAAGCACTTTACCAACGATAGAATTTTTCCGTCTCTGAAACTGAGACTGTGTTAACTTCCGTAATGGGTGTGTAATCCGTTACGAATACAATAGGACTTGCGAAGATAGGTTCGAGGTGACTCCGACTCTCCACCTTAGAGCCTATCACTTCTTCTAGGCAGATGGCCACCCCCACACCCACCCACCCCCCCCACCACCCCACCCAGCTTCTACCACGCGCACCACTCATCTGAGCACGCAATGAGTGCGACATTATCGGAGGACGAATTTAAACGCGGCACGCGCTAATAAGCGTCTGGAATGAGTATGAAAATCACAATCAACCACTGGTTCAATATCACGATCTATACTTTAAAATAACCCGACATCCCTACTCCTCGCAGACGTGTTTGAAAAAGTATTTATTCAGAACAAGTTGTGTCTATGTTACTACTACGGATTAGATGACAGCGCAATTTCTTGCTTCACCTCCGCACCCAGTCTCGCTTGTGGAAGAGTTTCGGTGCATTACGCAGTGAACTGGAGTATTTCAACTCTTACTGTTGAGGTCTCCATGAAAGTCTGTTGTCCACGGTCCGCAGAGACTGGGTCCTTGCACTGCACTACATGCGGATGCCGCATCTCCCTTTTGGGGGGTATGTGATGTGCGTCTTGCTTGGATATCAGTGTTATCTGAAGTGGTCTTTCACGAGCCTAGCTCCATTTTTGTAGCCAACCTCGTTTGCCTGTTGGGTTGCATCTCGTATCCGGGGTAGAAGGCCCCCCTTGGTGGTTGAATAGGTTTTTGTCTCTTTTCTTCTGTAACCGTGTTGTTAGAGCTCACCATGGCCCAAATGGCCGCTCCGGTGAGCTTATGTTCATGGCGCGCGTGCGTCCCCTATCGTTCCGTCCGTCCGTCCGTCCGTCCGTTCCAGTCTGTCCTGTCACGGACCGCTACAACAATGTACCTTTTAAATCGCGCTACTAGGTCATAGAGTTCTGCATGGATTGTAACCAAAATTTGGCCACAAACATCCTTGGGGAGTGGGGAACAGAACTTGTTATAAATTTTTGGCTCTGACCCCCCCCTGGGGGCAGGAGGGGCGGGGGCCCAATAGGGGAAATAGAGGTAAAATTCCTTTAAATCGCTACTATGAGTCCCTCATAGAGTTCTGCATGGATTGTAACCAAATTTGGCCACATAAACATCCTTGGGGAAGAGGGGAACAGAACTTGTATAAATTTTGGCTCTGACCCCCCGGGGTCAGGAGGGGCGGGGCCCAATAGGGGAAATAAGAGGTAAATCCTATAGAATCGCTATCTTGTCCTAAGAGTTCTGGCATGGATTGTAACCAAATTTGGCCACAAACATCCTTGGGGGTAGGGGGAACAGAACTTGTATAAATTTTGGCTCTGACCCCCCTGGGGCAGGAGGGCGGGGCCCAATAAGGGGAAATAGAGGTAAATCCTTTAAATCGCTACTAGTCATAGAGTTCTGCATGGATTGTAACCAAATTTGGCCACAAACATCCTTGGGGAAGGGGGAACATAACTTGTATAAATTTTGGCTCTGACCCCCCGGGGGCAGGAGGGGCGGGGCCCAATAGGGGAAATAGAGGTAAATCCTTTAAATCGCTACTAGTCATAGAGTTCTGCATGGATTGTAACCAAATTTGGCCACAAACATCCTTGGGGGAGGGGGAACAGAACTTGTATATAAATTTTTGGCTCTGACCCCCCCGGGGGCAGGAGGGGCGGGGCCCAATAGGGGAAATAGAGGTAAATCCTATAAATCGCTACTTGTCCTAGAGTTCTGCATGGATTGTAACCAAATTTGGCCACAAACATCCTTGGGGGAGGGGAACAGAGCTTGTATAAATTTTGGCTCTGACCCCCCGGGGGCAGGAGGGGCAGGGCCCAATAGGGGAAATAGAGGTAAATCCTATATAAATCGCTACTTGTCCTAGAGTTTTGCATGGATTGTAACCAAAATTTGGCCACAAACATCCTTTTTGGAAGGGAAACAGAACTTGGCATTACAAACCAGGTGAGCGATACAGCCCTCTGGGCCTCTTGTTTACTGCTACACACTACTTTGGCTTTCAGACTCGGTTAGAAGAGAGGTAATATGGGCCCTGTATTATCAATCGCTGGCTGGTCATGCCGAGCCCTTGGTTCGTATAGATCTCCAAGAAGGCGGTGGCTTAGGGTCAATCGTGAGAGTTTAATTTGGATTGTCTTGATTCTGATCGATCTTGCAGGTGTACAATCTTGCGAGCGTGCTGTCGCAAGCTTGATTTGAATTATGTTTGTTCGAAATATTCTTCCGAGTATACTATCTGTGTAACCCTGACACTTTGGACATTGGATATCCATGTCATCATGAGTGTCCCCCTGTTGGGCTCTCCGAGGTGGGTGGGGGCACAGCTAGCGAATTGTAATTAACTCTAAAAGATGGCTTCCAAAAACAAACAAAATGAACTACAACCAAAATCTCCCCAAAAGGAATCTCAACCACAAATCAAACAAACAAAAAAGCCGGCTTACAACACAACACACATTCCCACAGTTTCTGTCATTGTCCTCTACACAGAGTAGTGGCAAGACCACTGCAGGTTTATCACCCTTAATATGCTCGAAAGGGGACATCAAAGGCATTGCTGTGAGATGTTCAATTGATCTGTACAAGGCCTTTGGGATCGGGTGATCTCCTAATAGAGGTTTTTCTCGCAAGGCAACAAGCGGAGAACCTCCTTGGAACCAACAGATTTTTGCCGGCGCTCAGTTGAGAGTGTGTGTAAAAACCACACTCCATCATTAAAATTGGCATGCCAAGGGGAGGTAAACAGTTTGCCTCCAGCGTCCCTGAGCGCATATGACTAATGAGTGTCAGACATACTGACATACTTACCAAGAGGAGAACAATTCGCGAGGTTCTCCTCATGGGTTTAATACGCGAATCAATTACGCCGACAAAAGTGGTTAGCTTGGCTTCCCAACACAACACTTTTATCTTTAACATACTCGGCAACACCAACTTACCACAAGAGTCGTGAAATGTCTGGATATCCAACGTTACAATAGTCACTTTTACTATCCCTAATCCATTTGAGGTTGCCGTAAACTGCCTCAGCGGTACGGCCATCATTGAGCTAACAATTTGCGTATACCGGAAAAATGAGTTTGTCAGCTACTGTGTGATGCCGTGAAAGGTCACGACGAAAAAGACGGGAATGGTGACAATTGTTCACCGTCACTGCGTCTCACATTGTGCGGGGCTATATGGTGACCAAGTGTCTGTCGTCCTGCTCTGCACCTGTCCCGCCTGGGATGTGTGGGATGGACTCTTAAATCGTTAGACGAGGGAGAAATTACGCCGGTCAAATATACCCAAGGTGTACTCTTTCCCCCGAGGGCGTAGGGAGGATAGTTCGGAGCGTTCAGACCTGAATGTGGGCAACCTATGCTCAGATCACCCGCGGCAAATGTACGCCTTTTGACAGTGTCGACCGTCAAAACATTGCGTACGGTTCCAGGCCTTGGTTGACATCAAGCCTAACTGGACAATGATGTCCCAGGATATGGCTATGATGCTAAGGACCCCTGCAAAATAGATCATTGGGGGACCCGAACAGGTATCAAGTCTGGTCCAAAATATAAGCCCCAACACAAACCACAACAAAAACCACCTGGAGCTAAAAACGCCAATCCCACCGGCGTCTCCAGAACTTGCACAACACAAACACCGAACATTAGAAAAAAAAGTTACCGCCGCTCGTCATAGACGTGCTACATCTTCACCGTCTATTGACGTAAAAAAACTCCCTGAGAAAGCCAAGCGACCAGCATCAAATACACCACCGCAGGAGCAACGCCAGACAAAAACCACCAAGGTAAAGCTGGCGAGGCTCCCTGCAATAAACAACAAAACCCAGTAAGGGATCAGATGACCCTATCCTTGGACGGAACATCTATGATGTTCTATCGGACGACAGCGAGTTTGGTGACAACACATTTATCGCCACCAAACAACCTACTTCAAGTAGTCCTGTCGGTCCGACAAACTATCCTCAGGGACCAACATAGAGACAAACACTATCATACAATGGAACATACGCGGATTTAAAGCGAACATAGAAGAATTAAAACATCTTATACAAACAAAAACCCCATCCATATTCTGCCTTCAAGAAATAATGCTGAAAGACACCATTCAATCTCCGACAATTTACACTATACACCAAAACTCCCAACAACAGGTGGCCGCCCATCAGGTGGTGTGGCGGTGGCGGAGCATAAAAACGTTCCTCACAGACACAATTCAGCTAAATACCACCTTACAAGCTGTTGCTATAAGCGCAACTCTTCACCGAAAAATAACAGTCTGTTCTATATATTTACCTCAAAATACTCCATTTAGTTGTGATGAACTTAGTAACATCGTATCACAACTACCAGTGCCATATATATATCATGGGTGACTTTAACGGTCATAATAGGCCTCTGGGCCTCCCAGGCACTGACGATAGAGGAAGACGTTATCGAAGATTTTATTATTAATAAAAACAGCTTATGTCTATTATAACACCAATGCTCCCAACATATTTACACCCTGCCTCTGGCTCGCTTACCCACATTGATTTATCGTTGGCATTTCAAAGTTCGTAACGCGATTCAACTTTACTTCAGAAAACAGAAACACAGGGAGATGGTTACGTCCCTCAGTGTTGGTAGTCCTGTCCGTCACACTTTTATGGATCTTAAAAATTAACCAGCATAACTAAAATGTCTTGGCCCAATCTACTGCACGGGTACTGCTATTTTGTGGATGGTCTTGATCTTGTATATGTTACAGATCAGAAAAACATGCACACTATAGAACGACAACTACAACAATGTTTACGGTCAAAATTACAAAACTTGGGCTGATCGAAAAATGGCTTTAGATTTGGTCAAGATCCAGAAAAACTGGTCTGTATGCCCACTTCTGTACACAAATACCGAAAACCGCCAAATGATCCTGGACCTCACACTCGATGGAATTAACAATTCCATTACCGTTGAAAGCGAAACTAATATTTCGTTGTGATTATTATAATAAAAAAAAATAAACTAATATTTGATATTCGAAACTGTCCTTTGTTTCCTACATATCAAACATATGCAATTGTAATAAGTGCTCGAAGGCGCTGAAACATTCTACGAGTTCCTTCCCAATTCATGATTGGATGTGCAGGACCGTGAAATGCTTCTACTTATCTATCAGGGCACTTATTAGATCAAAACTTGACTACGGCTCTAATGTCTATGGATCGGACTCGCAGCTCCTATACTACAGATGCTTGACCCTATACAGAATCAGGGACTGCGTCTCGCACTTGGAGCTTTTCGAACAACACTGTGAAGAGTCTCCATGTGGGAAGCTAATGAGCCATCTCTAGACGATCGACGAAAGAAATTATCCTTACAGTATGCTGCTCAAACTGAAATCCAATCCAAAAAAACCCTGCATTCGATCTTGTATTTAATCCACAACACCAGGACATATTCAGACAAAATCAAAAGCTCATACCAACATTTGGCATCAGAATTTCAAAGTTTTTTGCAGCAAGGAACTAAATATAAATTTCGACACCATTGACGAGTACACCATATCGGATGTACCACCATGGCTCATTCAAACACCTGATATCAATTTATCTTTGCATGAGAGGGCAAAGTCCAGTGCATTACCCCGAAGAACATAAATCCTCCTTTCGGGAGTGCATATCAGGACTTTCCCTGATCATAATAAGATATATACTTAGACGGCTCAAAATGGTGATGGTTGATAAAGTTTCGGGCAGCATGCTATTCATGCTTGTTGTACATACTAATCCACGTTTGTTCCTCTATCCGACTTTCCAGATGTTGCCTCCATTTTCTCTGCGGAAGCTTTGTTCCTATCGGTGGTCTGGCTCGTTGACCACATCGAGAAGAAACACCGCATTGAAAAGGCAATCATCTGTTCAGACTCTCTTTCGGTTCTTCAGGCTTTAAAAATCAAGAAGCCCTAGAAAATACTCTAATCCAAAATCTTTTAATCCGAACATTTCGATTATCTTCTAAAACTCAAATTACCTTATCTCTGGATTCCCAGTCATGTGGCTATAAAGGGGAATGAACACGCTGATAAAGCAGGCTAAGATGATGCTCTTCAGCCTTAGCACAAACACATTTGAAACTACCATACACGGACATCAAACCTTCAATTTCAGTCAGTCCATCAAACACCATTGGCAACAAAAGGTCGGTCTACCCGAAACATATACCACATAAACTGTTTTAAATTCAACCTACACTTAATCCTAAAATGTCCTAAGTTCGGAGAGAGACCGCAGAGAGGAAGTTGTTTATCTCTCGGAGCTTCCGAACCTGGACACACATTATTTTACACATTTCCATATCTATTGAGAGGGGATGGATCCTCCTACATGCCATGCATGTGATACTCCTCTCACAGTTGTGGAGCTATATTTTATTGCATTGTATTGATTTTAAAACACACATACGAGATAAATACTACGATGTCTCCGACATGTACACTTTGTTTCATGCCGTGAGACATAATCGTGATTTTTTTAATTATCTCAAAGAGATTGGTATTTTAAGCAAAATATGAACGTTTTTTCTCATCATCATACATCGTATCAACTCAATATTTCATCGTTTCATCAACATTGTGCATGAGTTTTCTCATGTGTTTTAGCCAAAACTATTTTATCCCATGCAAAACTGTTTTTTTTTTTTTTTTTTTTTTTTTTTTTATCAAATAAACGTTTACAATATGTGTTTTAGTCCTTACTTGCCTTTTCTTACCGTGATCTTTTATCCTGATATTAATGCTATGACTTGTAGTTTGGCCCTAAATGACCTTAGTTGTCGATGGGCCGTAAAACTCAAACAAACAAACAAACAAAAAAAAAATGATTTATCGTTGTGCCATCCATCAATTCTTCTGGATTATGATTGGATGGTCAACGGTGATCTCTGTGGGAGCGATCACTTTCCAATTATACTTAAAAACATAGGGTCACCAAAACTTGAGGAGCCTATTCCTCGTTGGAATCTACATAAGGCGGACTGGGTTCAATTTAAAAATTTGTGCGCAGAGGAGCTCATTGAGGATAAATTTTTGAACCTCGATGACCCCATTAAAATTTTCACAGAAGCGCTCACTTCTATCGCTACAAAAACCATACCAAAATCCGTGCCAAAACCTACAAAGTTTCGTCTCTCAAATGATTCATTTATCAATAGATCTGGTAGAAATTCCGCTCTGAGGCGGTACTTGGCTTCGCCAACCGTCTCAAACTATAACAATTTTAAAATTTGGAGAGCAAAAGCTCGAAGGTCTATCAAATCCGACAAGAAAAGTACTTGGAAAGAGTACGTCTCAAAAATTAATTCCAATACATCTTCGAAGAAAGTTTGGGAAATGATTGGAAAAATCAGTGGGAAAAGAAAAGCAACACCATCCTCCCACCTCATTAACAACAATAAAATATTTTCTTCAAAATCCGAAATAGCTGACGCCTTTGCCAAAAATTTTGCTAAAAATTCATCCATCAAAAATCATTCCAAAAAATTTCAAAAATTTAAAAAGGAAAAGAGACGTCTTAATTTTAAATCCTCCAATAGTGAAAGTTACAATAGGCCTTTCGAGATACCAGAATTGCTCGAGTCCCTTGAGAAATCAAAGGACTCGGCAGCTGGACCAGACGAAATTCCATATATGTTTTTAAAACAATTACCAGACTCTTCACTAAAATGTCTTTTAACTATATTTAATCAAGTTTACTCTTCTGGCAAAATTCCTGAGTCTTGGAAGGAATCTACTATTATACCCCTTCCGAAGCCCGGGAAAGATGCTACTGATGCCAATAACTATCGTCCTATTTCATTGACGAGTTGTATTTGTAAAACTCTAGAACGTATGATAAATACCAGATTAGTTTGGTTCCTGGAATCAAACAATATTTTAAGTCCTTTGCAAAGCGGCTTTAGAAACCGCAGGGGAACGGTAGACCACTTAGTTAGACTAGAAACATTTATACGAGAAGCATTTGCCAAGAAAGAAACATCTTGTGGCCGTATTCTTTGACCTTGAAAAGGCATACGACACAACTTGGCAATATGGAATCATGAACGATCTCCATGACATCGGTATACGTGGTAATTTGCCAAAGTTTATATCAAATTTTATATCTGACAGGCATTTCAAAGTTCGAACGGGTTCAACTTATTCAGAAACAGAAACACAGGAGATGGGCGTCCCTCAGGGTGGTATCCTGTCCGTCACACTTTTTGGACTAAAAATTAACAGCATAACTAAATGTCTTGGCCAATCTACGGAAGGGTCTCTATTTGTGGATGATTTCTTGATCTGTTACAGATCAAAAAACATGCACACTATAGAACGACAACTACAACAATGTTTAGGCAAATTACAAAATTGGGCTGACGAAAATGACTTTAGATTTTCAAGATCAAAAACTGTCTGTATGCACTTCTGTCAAAAAACGAAAACCGCACAATGATCCTGACCTCACACTCAATGGAATTAAAATTCCAGTAGTTGAACAAACTAAATTTCTTGGACTAATATTTGATTCGAAACTGTCCTTTGTTCCACATATCAAACATCTGAAGGATAAGTGCTCGAAGGCGTTGAACATTCTACGTGTTCTGTCCCATTCTGATTGGGGTGCAGACCGTGAAATGCTTCTGCGTATCTACCGGGCACTTATTAGATCAAAACTTGACTACGGCTCGATTGTCTATGGATCGGCTCGCAGCTCCTATCTACAGATGCTTGACCCTATCCAGAATCAGGGACTGCGTCTGGCACTTGGAGCTTTTCGAACAACACCTGTGAAGAGTCTCCATGTGGAAGCTAATGAGCCATCTCTAGACGATCGACGAAAGAAATTATCCTTACAGTATGCTGCCCAACTGAAATCCAATCCCAAAAACCCCGCATTCGATCTTGCAATACTCAGGAAGAGGACTTTACAGATACTGCTGCATATATTTACTGATTGTAATGATTGTTACAATTGTTTTATTTCAGGATAATAATTTGTGTTTGATTGATTAAAATACTCATTTGTTGTTATGGGTACTTATTAGAACATTTACAATATGTAGATAACATACAGGCTGCATATGTGTGTGCAGTAAGTTTGGACTTTGGTGCTGATTAGACATATTTGTAAAGTGGTTTGTGGCTTGTTTATAAAATTGTGATATTCATGATATTATCTCAGGATAATAATTTGTGTTTGATTGATTAAAATACTTATTTGTTGTTAATTATTGAATCAATACTCAGGAAGAGGACTTTACATATTTTTATACATTTTTTAATTTTTTTTTTAATTAATCATTTGCTAAATAAGCTAATAGTAATTTTAACTGTGATACTTATTGATTTTTCTCTTTCTTTCTATATATTTTTAAATTACATACATGTATATGATTATTACTTTTTTCCCAATCACAATTGTTGTTTCTAATCAAACTGTTCAGATTATATATGTATATATTTGTTTAATTTAATTTTTCTGTGATTTGTTTGGTAATTGTTTTACTAATGATAAAGTTCAGGGAGACTTTAATTTGATATATCATTCCTAGTTAGATAAATGTTGTTATATTTATACTGTGATAATTATTGTGATGTTCTAATAAATTCTCAGGAAGAGAATCTGTCTTATAGTGATTATTTACTGTTATAATGAAGACCATTTATTCTGGTATAAATTAAACATAAAGATATACATACCATTTGCTAAATCTGTAGAATTCTGAACCAGAATTTTGTTAGAAGATGATGCATATTGTCATGAAACAAATACTCTGTTACAGTCGCATAGATGAAACCTCCTTGACTTTCTAATTCTACTAAACTATCAATGGAAGTCCTTTCATTAATAACTTTCCTAAAACACAACCTTCTTATACAGGAATCTGGAAGAGGGAGCTCCAGGTTCATAATTTTATATCTTACTTATATACTAATATCATTCTATGCAACTGTATTTATTGTTAAGCTTGAATGTGGTATATGTTTCTTATAGACAATTCATACATCACTGTCCACATAGCTCTGAAGTAGATCAGATGTTTATATTATTTACACATGAATGAGCACAAAGAATCATAATGTCATGATCATTTAATAGAGTCTCACTGAGGTTACTATACCCAGAACCGGAAAGTGCATTGCTGATCAGGAAGATCCACCATTTTCTTTCAATACCGAAACCGGAAGTATCACCATTTTTTTTCCTCATCGGAACCGGAAGTATCGCCATTTTTTCGAACCGGAACCGGAAGTTCACCATGAACCGGAACCCGAAATCTGCCATTTTTTCATTATCCTCCATATCTAAAGATTATCCTCCGTATAAGAGGATAATGATAAGGAGCATTCCCCTTACTATCTACCTACTTTTCTTCGTACGAGTTTCAAACTGTATGGATCTCAATACAGCCCTCCAGGTGGCACAACATGGCGATGCTGCAGGATATCGTTACCACTATCCAGGGGCTGACACCAAACAACAATCCTCAGTTTTTGTCACAGGGAAAGGTGAAAATGCCAAGACAGAGAACAAGGAATTGGATGAAATCAATCATCAAATAAAAGCATTGACTGAGATAGTGAAAGCCAATTTAAATATTGGACCCAACCCTGAGATTTCTCAAACACCACCACACCATATGGTAAATACTGCCAATCCTGGTTCCTTTTCCTGCTATACCTGCGGTGGTCAAGGACATAGACAACGAGTTTGCCAATAGTCTGGACTGGTCAGTCCCAGCCAGGAATACAATGTCAGCTTTGTCACCAGTGGGGTCATGTGGCGACCCAATGCAGACAGATACAACGGCCGGCTCCCAATTTTGATGTGTCAAAACCACCTCCGCCTTTCATGACAGCTCCTCAGTCATTTTATTGTATGTTGCCTCATTCATGGAAATCTCCTATTGATGTATCTGATGCTGTAGAGGTTAAGGTTGTTGACTCAGGTAGCCATGATATATACACCCTAGGTTCGTCAACTATCAGAGTTAATTTACATTCAGGGGTGTCCAATATTTTTGTACAGGTACTTAAGCACACATCTCATCCTTTGCTGTTGGGAGTTGACTTTTTGAGAAAACATCAGATGGTTCTGAATTTTGGTACTAATGTTACTGGTTCATGTAAACTTAAGGTTAGATGTAAACAGATATTAGAGATACAACCAAACTCTGAGTGTATTGTAAAATGTAAACTGCCAAAAGGTTCATCTGTGGGTATACAAGGCATTTGTACTGGTAAGAAAAAAAAATGACAAAGCCGGTCTATTGGTGGCCAAATCAGTTGTTACAGTTCATAAGCCTAATTCCGTCCCAGTGAAACTTTTAAATCCTAGTAAAGCTTTTGTTTACTTACCGAGAAATACTGTTATTGCTGATCTGGTTACTATGGATAACTGTTATCATGTCGAAGGCTCTGGGTTCTGTCCCCTGGCCGAGACACATCAAAGTCTATAAAAGTGGTAGTTTCTGCTCCTGCTTAGCGCTCAGCACACAGGGAGTGGGACGACTGGTTCGCCCGTTGTCAGTATAATGTGACCGGGTGGAGTGTGTTGCTTGGTGTCTTCGGCGGCATGCTTCAGTGATATAGCACTATAAAAAGGGCAACAGTTCCACTATACAAGAAGACACAACATAAATATACCGCAGTCTCCCAAAACACGCACCTAGCACAACATACACGCAACACACCGCATGCACGGGAGGCCGTCCTTACATGACCATAGCTGTTAATAGGACGTTAATTAATCAGACAAACAAACAAACAAACAATCACACCTGTACATACTGATATGTCATTTTGTAGTGGTGATAAGGTGAATGTTAACAAGACAACTGTTTTTCAATCACAGTCAAATATTATTGGATCAAATGATAGTCAATAGAATGTTGTGATTTTTTCAGTGATGTTAATCTTAAGAATGATGACTTGAAAAATCAAGATGATCATATGTCGGGTCAAAATGTATGCCATACACAGCAAGTGTTAAGCGAGCAAAAGTGTAATGTAGACAATGTTTGTAAAAAATTTAGAAGAGTCATGTGTACCAATCTGATTGAAATACAGATCCTTATAACCACTTCGTTCATGTTCGGATGACCTTATACCACGTGTAATTCAAATCAAATGCATTTTCTGCACGTTGCTCTGTCAATTGGCAACGCCATTTCGCCCCAACACATAAATACGATTAACTTTATTGTGCTGACATGACCCCTAATGGGATTTCCTCAGATCCACTTATATAACGTAGTGATAATAAGGATCTGTATTTTAATCAGATTGTATGTGTACCAGATATTACTCGGTCTACTTTTGATACGTCAAGGTCCGTTAGTCCTGATTTTGATAAGTTTATGTCTTATTTTGATTTAGAGTGTGATAATTTGACAGCTGTTCAGACAGATGAATTTGTTTGTTTGTTTGTATAAACATCATGAACTATTTGTGACAGATAAATACACATCGCTTGGTTTTACTACTATAGTTAACATCAGATCCACCTTAAACCCAACACAATATCTAAGCATCAGAAACCCTAGAGGCTTTCTCCGGACAAGCGCGAGGTACTTCGTACTCAACTTACGGAGCTGTTAAACCAGGGTAGATCTGTGTGATTTTGTATTAAATATATCCATATGAAAGTGTTCTAGGAACTATCTTGTGCTATTTTGGATTATATGGTTCAGTAAAAGGTTATATGCAACTACATATATATAACAGAAGAGCATTTATGGATATATTAATGAGAAGAAAAGGACACGGCCCATGCTGACCCGCCTCCGAGCATACCATAAGTATTTGATTTAATTCTTCGCTTGTGTTTCCTTCTTACGTGTTAGTGATGGTGCATTCCAAACCCCGTTGTTTTATTTTTGGACATAGTTTTGTAAGACAACTCTAAACTTTCTCCAGATTTTGATTCGTGTCTGTTTGTTTGTTTGTTTGAGTTTTACGGCCCATCGACAACTAAGGTCATTTAGGGCCAAACTACAAGTCATGCATTAATATCAGGATAAAAGTTCAGGGTAAGAAAAAGCAAGTAAGGACTAAAACACAGATTGTAAACGTTAATTTGATAAAAAAAGAAGGTTTGCATGGGATAAAATAAATTTGGCTAAAACACATGAGAAAACTCATGCACAATGTTGATGAAACGATGAAATGTTGAGTTGATACGATGTATGATGAGAAAACGTTCATATTTTGCTTAAAATACCGAACTCTTTGAAATAATTAAAAATACGATTATGTCTCACGGCATGAAACAAAGTGTACATGTCGGAGACATCGTAGTATTTATCTCGTATGTGTTTAAAATCAATACAATGCAATAAAATATGCTCCACTGTGAGAGGAGAATCGCATGCATGGCATGTAGGAGGATCCTCCCCTCTCAATAGATAGGAATGTGTAAAATATGTGTGTCCAGTTCGGAGCCGAGAGAGTACAACTTCCTCTCTGCGGTCTCTCCGACTGGACAGTTTAGGATTAAGTGTAGGTTGAATTTTAAACAGTTTATTGTTTGTTTCGGTAGACCACCTTTGTTGCCAATGGTGTTTGATGGCTGACTGAATTGAAGGTTTGATGTCGGTGTATGGTAGTTTCAAATCTGTTTGTGCTAGGCGAAGAGCAGTCTTAGCTGCTTCATCAGCCTGTTCATTCCCCTTTATACCCACATGACTGGGAATCCAGAGATAAGTAATTTGAGTTTTAGAAGATAATCGAAATGTTCGGATTAAAAGATTTTGGATTAGAGTATTTCTAGGGCTTCTTGATTTCAAAGCCTGAAGAACCGAAAGAGAGTCTGAACAGATGATTGCCTTTTCAATGCGGTGTTCTTCGATATGTTCAAGCGCCATACCGATAGCACATGCTTCCGCAGAGAAAATGGAGGCAATATCCGGGAGTCGGATAGAGGAGCAGTGATTAGATGCACAGCATGCTGCCGCAACTTTATCACCATCTTTTGATCCGTCAGTGTAGATCTGAACATGGTCAGGGAAAGCCCTAATGCGCTCCCGAAAGGAGGATTTGTGTTCTTCGGGTAATGCACTGGATTTTGCCCTCTCATGTAGAGATAAATTTGATATCAGGTGTTTGAATGAGCCATGGTGGTACATCCGATACGGTGTACTCGTCAATGGTGTCGAAAGTTATATTAAGTTCCAGCAAAAATTTTGAAATTCTGATGCCAAATGTTGGTATGAGCTTTTGATTTTGTGTAAATATTTCTTGGTGTTGTGGATTGAATACAAGGTTAAATGCAGGGTTTTTGGGGTTGGATTTCAGTTGAGCAGCATACTGTAAGGATAATTTCTTTCGTCGATCGTCTAGAGATGGCTCATTAGCTTCCACATGGAGACTCTTCACAGGTGTTGTTCGAAAAGCTCCAAGTGCCAGACGCAGTCCCTGATTCTGTATAGGGTCAAGCATCTGTAGATAGGAGCTGCGAGCCGATCCATAGACAATAGAGCCGTAGTCAAGTTTTGATCTAATAAGTGCCCGATAGATACGTAGAAGCATTTCACGGTCTGCACCCAATTCAGAATGGGAAAGAACTCGTAGAATGTTCAGCGCCTTCGAGCACTTATCCTTCAGATGTTTGATATGTGGAACAAAGGACAGTTTCGAATCAAATATTAGTCCAAGAAATTTAGTTTGTTCAACTACTGGAATTTTAATTCCATTGAGTGTGAGGTCAGGATCATTGTGTGGTTTTCGTTTTTGACAGAAGTGCATACAGACAGTTTTTGATCTTGAAAATCTGAAGCCATTTTCGTCAGCCCAACTTTGTAATTTGCTTAAACATTGTTGTAGTTGCCGTTCTATAGTGTGCATGTTTTTTGATCTGTAACAGATCAAGAAATCATCCACAAATAGAGACCCTTCCGTAGATTGGCCAAGACATTTGGTTATGCTGTTAATTTTTAGTCCAACAAGTGTGACGGACAAGATACCACCCTGAGGGACGCCCATCTCCTGTGTTTCTGTTTCTGAATAAGTTGAACCCGTTCGAACTTTGAAATGCCTGTCAGATATAAAATTTGATATAAACTTTGGCAAATTACCACGTATACCGATGATTCGTGTCAGTGTGACATTCAAGTGTTTGGATATTTTGGGGGTACTGTCCCTAAGTTACAAGCTTCTCAGTAGTTAGAATATAAACATCGTCGTTTGCAGCCTCAAATTGTAATTTTACTAGTTGGTGGCAATGATTTATGTACATAGTCAGTTTCCGCACTCTATAGTGAGGGATATCATTGATTTCACCTTGAATTTACGAGATAAGGTCCAAGGGGAAATTCTCCCAGTTCTTATGAGACAAGGCATACTGCAACTAACTATATTCTAAAGATTCGGTACATGCATATCAGGGGTTATTCTTCTGGGGACATAGGAGGATTCTCGCCAGTCCACTGAATCTATTTTAGATGACCTTTCCCACCTAAACAAAGAAGGGACGAAGAAGTTCTATCGTAGCATATGTCTGGCTCTTTTGCATGCATGTTCCGAATTTTGCTCCATGGGTTATAATTAATTATATATACATATATGTCTTATTTATCAGGCAATATTGTTAAATCAACCGTACAATGTATGCAATATGTAGCGTGTATAAATTGCGCACATATGAAAATAACTGGCAGAGATGTAGTCATACAGCTCCTTGAATGTTGCGATGAGGCTCTGAGGAAAGACCGTACTTACTCAACAGACAAATTAAAAGGTAAATCGGCCAGAGGTTCTTAGTTTGATTCAATTAACGTCGTATCACCAGCCATGGTCAAATAAGAACAGTCTCCCATGTATGCAGTGTGTTTGTTAGTTTTATTCAATTAACGTCTTCTTAACAACCAGGGTCACATAAGGACGGCCTTATGTGGTGGTATGTATTAAGTGCTGGTGTGTGCCAAAACATGGAGGCAACAAATCAATAGCAATTTGGGAATGATTTTTATCTATATAGATTGTAGTTTTCTGTAGCAATCAAGCAATGGCCTATTCACATCTCCTCAAGTACCAGTCTGTGGTTGGACAACTAGTTGCCAAAGGTGAACTATTGTAATTGCTGGCGCTTACGACCCAATTCACTGGGTTCCCTCTGGAATACATTCCATCTAGAATTATGGAATGAGGCACTGTTGGGCTTAACACATTATGATCTTTTCCTGCCTTGCGAGTAGGACGGGTATATTTCCCTGTTCAACCCTCTAGGTAGCACGTTTTCAAAGAGCGAAGACGAAAATTTGTTTAATAAATAGATAAAATCTCCAATTGATACATATATTAAACAAATTTTCGTCTTCGCTCTTTGAAATCTCCAATTGATACAACCTTTTCTCAAAAACTTCGTTTAACTAAATGCACTGTGACAAAAAAAGAATCTAAATCATTTTCGCCATAGAAAATTATGGTAAATGTATATGGTGTATGAAAATTAAAAACCTGCGTCCAAGGGAGTTACCGCTCACTCCCAGAAAGGTTTTATTGTGACGGAACTGATGTATGTGAAAGGAGTGCGAAACGATGCGATTCACGGCAAATCAACTGAATATACATGCACGAATTGTGTTGCAAGTGCCAATTGTAAAAGGCAGCTAATTTATTAGCTTAATTTATGTTTACGAAAACTTAAGAATACTTATAAATATAACATTAGATATTAAGTTTAGGTAGCTATATAGGCTTTATACTGCCTGCGTGTAGGCATGTTATCATAATGTTTTTTGGAAGAATCTTAAAAAACTTGGGTAGCTTTAAAAAAGGTTTATGGGATAAGCACCTTTAATATAAATTGTAATTTGTGGGGAGATAAATGATTCTGGGAACTCTGATTAGGTTTGGGTTTACATGGAGAGGCGCATGCGCAACTTTCTCAGTTTATATTTAGAAAAGAAAGACGAAATCCTTTGTGTTAAAGCTTAAACAAATTTTAGTGTTTGGGACAATTTTGCAAATTTGTGCTGAGTTATACAGTTCCAGTGGATGTGGCGTGACTAATACTACACACTTTCGTCGACTCCTCGTTGTTCAGGATAGATTAGAAGTGTAAACAAGAGGCCCAGAGGGTCTGTATCGCTCACCTGGTTTGTAATGCCAAGTAATGTTCTGAATACAAGTTCATTGTTTATTTTCTGAAGGAATTTGAATATTAACCTCTAATTCCTCTATTGGGCCCAACTTTTTCTGCTCCAGGGGGTCAAAGCCAAAATTTATACGAATTCTGTTAACCCCAAGGATTTGGGTGGTACAATCCATGCAGAACTCTAGGACAAGTAGCGATTTTTTGGATTTATCTCTATTTCCCTTATCGGGCCCCGCCCCTCATGCCCCCCGGGGGTCAGAGCCAAAATTTATACAAGTTCTGTTCCCCTTCCCTCAAGGATGTTTCTGGCCAAATTTGGTTACAATCCATACAGAACTCAAGGACAAGTAGCGATTTATAGGATTTACCTCTATTTCCCATATTGGGCCCCACCCCTCCTGCCCCCTTGGGGACAGAGCCAAAATTTATACAAGTTCTGTTCCCCTTCCCCTAAGGATGTTTCTGCAAAATTTGGTTACAATCCATGCAGAACTCTAAAGTAGCTATTTATAGGATTTACCTCTATTTCCCCTATTAGGCCCCGCCCCTCCTGCCCCCGGGGGGTCAGAGCCAAAATTTATACAAGTTCTGTTCCCCTTCCCCCAAGGATGTTTCTGGCCAAATTTGGTTACAATCCATGCAGAACTCTAGGACAAGTAGCGATTTATAGAATTTACCTCTATGTGTTGCATGTATGTTGTGCGAGGTGAGTGTACTGGGAGACTGCGGTATGTTTGTGTTGTGTCTTCTTGTATAATCAAAGCAGGCACGAGCATCTACGGCCACTTCGCTGGACACTGGTCTAATGGCGGGACTTTCCACGGACACTACATTCATCTAGGATTGGCATTTAAGTATAACTTTACACTCTTTTAATGCATGCATAGCTACTTCCCAACCAAGAGTGCTTGTCATCGGGTTTGTTTTGGTTTGTTTGTTTGTTTGATTTATTAACGTCCTAGTTTAACAGCTATGGTCATGTAAGGGACGGCCCTCCCATGTATGCTATAGTGTTGCGTGTATGTTGTGCGATGGTGCGTGTTTTGGGAGAACTGCGGTATATTCGTGTTGTCTTCTTCTTGTATACTGGAACTATTGCCCTTTTTATAGTGTGCTATATCACTGAAGCATGCTGCCGAAGACAACCAAGCAACACACCCCACCCGGTCACATTATTACTGACAACGGCGTAACCAGTCGGCCCACTCCCTGTATGCACTGAGCGCTAAGCAGGAGCCCAGAAAACTACCACCTTTTATAGGACTTTGGTGTGTCTCGGGCCAGGGGACAGAACCCAGCAGCCTTCCTCACAGGGGCGAACGCTCAACTCAATGGCCAAAAGTGAGGCGGATTGCCAAATGACGATAAGCATAGCTATTTCCCAACCAAGAGTGCTTGTCATCGGGCATAGTTTTATTCGAAGGTTGTTTGAAGCGATCGACAAGGGAGCTTATGAAAACAATTTCGGTTTACAACAATGTGTGGTATACGGGAAGGGATTTGTTTGTTTGTTTGTTTGTTAGAGTTTTACGGCCCATCGACAACTAAGGTCATTTAGGGCCAAACTACAAGTCATGCATTAATATCAGGATAAAATTTCAGGGTAAGAAAAATCAAGTAAGGACTAAAACACAGATTGTAAACGTTAATTTGATAAAAAAAGGTTTGCATGGGATAAAATAAATTTGGCTAAAACACATGAGAAGACTCATGCACAATGTTGATGAAACGATGAAATGTTGAGTTGATACGATGTATGATGAGAAAACGTTCATATTTTGCTTAAAATACCGATCTCTTTGAGATAATTAAAAATACGATTGTGTCTCACAACATGGAACAAAGTGTACATGTCGGAGACATCGTAATACTTATCTCGTATGTGTTTAAAAATCAATACAATGCAATAAAACATGCTCCACTGTGAGAGGAGAATCACATGCATGGCATGTAGGAGGATCCTCCCCTCTCAATAGATAGGAATGTGTCAAATATGTGTGTCCAGTTCGGAGCCGAGAGAGAACAACTTCCTCTCTGCGGTCTCTCCGACTGGACAGTTTAGGATTAAGTGTAGGTTGAATTTTAAACAGTTTATTGTTTGTTTCGGTAGACCACCTTTGTTGCCAATGGTGTTTGATGGCTGACTGAATTGAAGGTTTGATGTCGGTGTATGGTAGTTTCAAATCTGTTTGTGCTAGGCGAAGAGCAGTCTTAGCTGCTTTATCAGCCTGTTCATTCCCCTTTATACCCACATGACTGGGAATCCAGAGATAAGTAATTTGAGTTTTAGAAGATAATCGAAATGTTCGGATTAAAAGATTTTGGATTAGAGTATTTCTAGGACTTCTTGATTTCAAAGCCTGAAGAACCGAAAGAGAGTCTGAACAGATGATTGCCTTTTCAATGCGGTGTTCTTCGATATGGTCAAGCGCCAGACCGATAGCACATGCTTCCGCAGAGAAAATGGAGGCAGTATCCGGGAGTCGGATAGAGGAGCAGTGATTAGATGTACAGCATGCTGCCGCAACTTTATCACCATCTTTTGATCCGTCAGTGTAGATCTGAACATGGTCAGGGAAAGCCCTAATGCACTCCCGAAAGGAGGATTTGTGTTCTTCGGGTAATGCACTGGATTTTGCCCTCTCATGTAGAGATAAATTGATATCAGGTGTTTGAATGAGCCATGGTGGTACATCCGATATGGTGTACTCGTCAATGGTGTCGAAAGTTATATTAAGTTCCAGCAAAAATTTTGAAATTCTGATGCCAAATGTTGGTATGAGCTTTTGATTTTGTGTAAATATTTCTTGATGTTGTGGATTGAATACAAGGTTAAATGCAGGATTTTTGGGGTTGGATTTCAGTTGAGCAGCATACTGTAAGGATAATTTCTTTCGTCGATCGTCTAGAGATGGCTCATTAGCTTCCACATGGAGACTCTTCACAGGTGTTGTTCGAAAAGCTCCAAGTGCGAGACGCAGTCCCTGATTCTGTATAGGGTCAAGCATCTGTAGATAGGAGCTGCGAGCCGATCCATAGACAATAGAGCCGTAGTCAAGTTTTGATCTAATAAGTGCCCGATAGATACGTAGAAGCATTTCACGGTCTGCACCCCAATCAGAATGGGAAAGAACTCGTAGAATGTTCAGCGCCTTCGAGCACTTATCCTTCAGATGTTTGATATGTGGAACAAAGGACAGTTTCGAATCAAATATTAGTCCAAGAAATTTAGTTTGTTCAACTACTGGAATTTTAATTCCATTGAGTGTGAGGTCAGGATCATTGTGTGGTTTTCGTTTTTGACAGAAGTGCATACAGACAGTTTTTGATCTTGAAAATCTAAAGCCATTTTCGTCAGCCCAATTTTGTAATTTGCCTAAACATTGTTGTAGTTGCCGTTCTATAGTGTGCATGTTTTTTGATCTGTAACAGATCAAGAAATCATCCACAAATAGAGACCCTTCCGTAGATTGGCCAAGACATTTGGTTATGCTGTTAATTTTTAGTCCAAAAAGTGTGACGGACAAGATACCACCCTGAGGGACGCCCATCTCCTGTGTTTCTGTTTCTGAATAAGTTGAACCCGTTCGAACTTTGAAATGCCTGTCAGATATAAAATTTGATATAAACTTAGGCAAATTACCACGTATACCGATATCATGGAGATCGTTCATGATTCCATATTGCCAAGTTGTGTCGTATGCCTTTTCAAGGTCAAAGAATACGGCCACAAGATGTTCTTTCTTGGCAAATGCTTCTCGTATAAATGTTTCTAGTCTAACTAAGTGGTCTACCGTTCCCCTGCGGTTTCTAAAGCCGCTTTGCAAAGGACTTAAAATATTGTTTGATTCCAGGAACCAAACTAATCTGGTATTTATCATACGTTCTAGAGTTTTACAAATACAACTCGTCAATGAAATAGGACGATAGTTATTGGCATCGGTAGCATCTTTCCCGGGCTTCGGAAGGGGTATAATAGTAGATTCCTTCCAAGACTCGGGAATTTTGCCAGAAGAGTAAACTTGATTAAATATAGTTAAAAGACATTTTAGTGAAGAGTCTGGTAATTGTTTTAAAAACATATATGGAATTTCGTCTGGTCCAGCTGCCGAGTCCTTTGATTTCTCAAGAGGACTCGAGCAATTCTGGTAACTCGAAAGGCCTATTGTAACTTTCACTATTGGAGGATTTAAAATTAAGACGTCTCTTTTCCTTTTCCTTTTTAAATTTTTGAAATCTTTTGGAATGATTTTTGATGGATGAATTTTTAGCAAAATTTTTGGCAAAGGCGTCAGCTATTTCGGATTTTGAAGAAAATATTTTATTGTTGTTAATGAGGTGGGAGGATGGTGTTGCTTTTCTTTTCCCACTGATTTTACCAATCATTTCCCAAACTTTCTTCGAAGATGTATTGGAATTAATTTTTGAGACGTACTCTTTCCAAGTACTTTTCTTGTCGGATTTGATAGACCTTCGAGCTTTTGCTCTCCAAATTTTAAAATTGTTATAGTTTGAGACGGTTGGCGAAGCCAAGTACCGCCTCAGAGCGGAATTTCTACCAGATCTATTGATAAATGAATCATTTGAGAGACGAAACTTTGTAGGTTTTGGCACGGATTTTGGTATGGTTTTTGTAGCGATAGAAGTGAGCGCTTCTGTGAAAATTTTAATGGGGTCATCGAGGTTCAAAAATTTATCCTCAATGAGCTCCTCTGCGCACAAATTTTTAAATTGAACCCAGTCCGCCTTATGTAGATTCCAACGAGGAATAGGCTCCTCAAGTTTTGGTGACCCTATGTTTTTAAGTATAATTGGAAAGTGATCGCTCCCACAGAGATCATCGTTGACCATCCAATCATAATCCAGAAGAATTGATGGATGGCACAACGATAGATCAATGTGGGTAAGCGAGCCAGAGGCAGGGTGTAAATATGTTGGGGCATTGGTGTTATAAAGACATAAGCTGTTTTTATTAATAAAATCTTCGATACGTCTACCTCTATCGTCAGTGCCTGGGGAGCCCCAGAGGCTATTATGACCGTTAAAGTCACCCATGATAATATATGGCACTGGTAGTTGTGATACGATGTTACTCAGTTCATCACAACTAAATGGAGTATTTGGAGGTAAATATATAGAACAGACTGTTATTTTTCGATGAAGAGTTGCGCTTACAGCAACAGCTTGTAAGGTGGTATTTAGCTGAATGTGTCTGTGAGGAATCGTTTTTATGCACCGCCACCGCCACACCACCTGATGGGCGGCCACCTGTTGTTGGAGTTTTGGTGTATAGTGTAAATTGTCGGAGATTGATGGTGTCTTTCAGCATTATTTCTTGAAGGCAGAATATGGATGGGTTTTTTGTTTGTATAAGATGTTTTAATTCTTCTATGTTCGCTTTAAATCCGCGTATGTTCCATTGTATGATAGTGTTTGTCTCTATGTTGATCCTTGAGGATAGTTTGTCGGACCGACAGGACTGCTCGAAGCAGGTTGTTTGGTGGCGATAAATGTATTGTCACCAAACTCGCTGTCGTCCGATAGAACATCATAGATGTTCCGTCCAAGGATAGGGTCATCTGATCCCTTACTGGGTTTGTTGTTTAGTGCAGGGAGCCTCGCCAGCTTTACCTTGGTGGTTTTTGTCTGGCGTTGCTCCTGCGGTGGTGTATTTGCTGGGACGCTTTGCTTTATCAGGGAGTTTTTTAACGTCAATAGACGGTGAAGATGTAGCACGTCTATGACGAGCGGCGGTAACTTTTTTTCTGATGTTCGGTGTTTGAATTTGGTGTTGTGTAAGTCCTGGAGACGCCGGTGGGATTGGCGTTTTAGCTCCAGGTGGCCCAGCAGGTGGATTTTGTTGTGGTTTAGATGGACCCGACTTGAACCTGTTCGGGTCCCCAATGATTACTTTACAGGCCTTAGCATCAGCCATATCTGGGACATCATTGTCCCAGTTAGGCTTGTCAACCAAGGCCTGGACCGACGCATGTTTGACGGTGACACTGTCAACAGGCGTTTTTGCGCGGGTGATCTGAGCATAGGTTGCCACATTCAGGTCTGAACGCTCGACTATCCTCCTAGCCTCGGGGAAAGAGACACCTTGGGTATATTTGACCCGTAATATCTCCCTCTCCCGAGTCCAGGCAGGACAGGTGCGAGCAGACGCAGCATGGTCACCCCCGCAATTGACGCAGTGACGGTTGACAATGTCACATTCGTCTTTTTCGTCGTGACCTTCACGGCCACAGTACTGACATACCATTTTCCGTCTACAATTGCTCTCATGATGGCCGTACCTCTGGCAGTTACCTCTACGGGAAGGGATATGGCGGAGGCACGGTACGGGGTGTTCGCTCCAATTCTGTTACCTGGTTGGACGATTGTCAGCCTCACATTGTTATTCTAAAAATTGGAGGCAATGCTTTATGTGACTTGGACATTTCTCCTGATCAATTAGCATACACTATATACATTTTTGCCGCAGAACTTTTGTCACGGGGTTGTTTGTTAGTGTATGTTTGTGAACTTTTTACACGACCTACTCCCCGTGGGGTGGCCCCTCAGTTATACGAAGCCAGTAAACAAAGGGCTGGGTGTTCTGTTGTTGGGTCAGGATCGTATGCGGTTATGGCCTCTTAGGAGGATTTTCAATAGTCCGTTAAACTTGTTTTTAAGAGAAGGATGTCATCTTAATCCTATTGGAACCAAGCAGTTTTATATGCGTTTGGCAGTTATACATGCATGTCAACATCTTGTTCAGCTTCAGATTGATGGCCACAAAGCTTAAGCATTGTCAACTTCTCATATACCACCATTTTTAGGTAAGCTTAGGTGTGTCAACATAACGCGGACACGGTAGTTCCATTATTCGTGTTTGACGAAATATTTATATGCGTATATCTGCTTTTATTCGGCGGTGTCAATCACAGATTTATTTCAGTGGCCATGGTATATTACTTCAGTCAAGTTATAAAGTTAGATTGGCCCCCACTTTTAGCTATATGAGGTCATTTATATTTTCACAATTGTTTATATATTTGTTTTGTGAGTTATAGGAGTACACTCGAGTTGTTTTTGTCTACTTCGGATATATAAATAAATAAAAATTTCCAAGTTGTTTATGTTCTGCCCTGAATTGCATGGGTTATAGAGATAATTTATATAATGCTGTAACTGTACATGTTTTGCCCTCACTTTCATGGGGGTGCTATAAAGCTACCTACAACAAAGATATTTTTAATCAGTTGTTCTGCTCCGACTTACATGGGGTTTTAATTTCTTCTTATAAATAGAAATAAAGCGTGCATAGTTTTTTAACATTTGTCTTGCCCCGACTTACATGGGGTATCTAGATATATATTTATATAACACAGACATGCATAGTCTTGTACCATTTGTTTTGCCCCGACTTTCATGGGGTAGATGATATTGTAACTACAGTGATACATATGTAGTAGTTGGAGTTAAATGTTGTTTTGGCCCGACTCTCATGGGCTATTATATTTGTCATTGCTATTAATTTAATAAATTTCACTTGATGAGCCCCGACTCTCATGGGGTATATATCAGTGTCTATTAATATCATATAATTATATTCCAACATTCATTTGTTTGATTTCTTTTGATTTCCCCTGCCAAATCATGATTAATTCATAACATAGATAGTATTTAAATACATTTCTTGTAAGACACTGAATATCATGGGACATTTATGGCTATTTTTGGAAAAAAATTACTTGATACAGTGTATATTTGAATGGAGTTTCAGTAATACTCTTTAGATTTGCTCCAAACTGTCATCAGTTATTCAGATTATACATAGATGTTATATAGATATAAAAAAGATTGTATTTACAGCGATATAGTTAATCATACTTACCGCGTACTAAATGGTACATTAGGAACAATATTTGAAAGATTTCCTGTCAATAATCAATAACTTTGACAAGGTTTTGTGACGGATTTTTACAACCCCACTAGGGCTAATTGTAATAATGTTTGGTAATGTAGTTTCAAAATACTTTTTGAGTGAAAAACGATTTGTTTTGATGTCATAATGTTATTGTTTTAATTCTTCATGATAATAAATATATGTCACCTATGGTGGCCAATTCAATGTCTATTCTGTATTGAGTTATTTTTAAGTTGGAGGAACATAAAGATAACTTCAATCGTCATCTGAAATCACGAAGAAAAGTCACTGCTTAAGAAGGAAAGAAAACTGGATGAAATGTTTGATAGTGCTCAATCTCCAAAGAAACAAGTTTTACAAGATACTGGATATAATTTTTACGCTGCAAAAGCTAGTTCTTGTACAAAAAGAAGGTAAATGCAACTGGTGTATGAAAATTAAGCACCTGCTCCTAGGGAAAAAAATCTATCAACAGTGTGGTGAACATGGGAGAGAATGTATATGGTGTCATCGACCTCTCCAGAACGTTTCCATGATGACATAACTGATGTATGTCAGAGACGTGATTCATGGAAAACCGGCAATCAGCAGGGTGTTTGTATTTCTGCATGGGATGGCACGGCTCAAACATAGACAATAGAACTGAACCTAGGAAACCTTTGGGATGTGTCACAGTTTCGTATTACACTATTGTGGATTGTTCGGTTTGTTAAATTACCGTCCTTTTAACAGCCAGGGTCATGTAAGAACAGCCTCCCATGTATGCGGTGTTTAACGTGTGTGAAGTGCGAGGTGCGGGCTTTGGGAAGACACCAAGCGACACACCCCACCTGGTCAAATAATACTGGCAACGGGCGAACCAGTCATCCTACTCCCTGTTGTTCTCTCTCGGCTTCGAATTGGACACACATATTTTACACATTCCTATCTATTGAGGGGGGGGGGGAGGATCCTCCTATGTGCATGTGATTCTCCTCTCACAGTGGAGCATGTTTTATTGCATTGTATTGATTTTAAACACATACGAGATAAGTACTATGATATCTCCGACATGTACACTCTGTTCCATGCCGTGAGACATAATCATATTTTCAATTATCTCAAAGAGATCGACATTTTAAACAAAATTTGAACGTTTTCTCATCTCATGTTATATTCATATCAACGCAACACTCATCGTTTCGTCAACATTGTGCATGAGTTTTCTCATGTATTTTAGCCAAAGCTATTTTATCCTATGTAACTCTTTTTATTAAATCAACAGTTTTGTATTAACTTGTCTTTTTCTTGTCCTGATCTTTTAGATACAGTCCTTGTTTATATCCTAATACTAATGCCTGCCTTGCAATTTGGCCCTATATGACCTTAGTTGTCAATGGCCGTAAAACTCAAACAAACAAACAATACTCCGTTTGCTGTCGCTAAGCAGGAGCAAAAACTACCACTATTAAAGACTTTGATGTATCTCGGCCAGGGGACTGAACCCAGAAGTAGGGGTCTTTTACAGGTCTGATACAGTGGCCATATTTGAGACTATCGATCTTGAACCGGTTCAGTTATGTATTTCGGATGCATGGTGATCAAAAGAATTTGAGAAGTATCCAGTTAATTGGTGACAGCGACTGTTTGAAAATTGTTGCTCGTGGACTGATGGTGCTGGACAGAGACGGGAGTGAAACTTCTGTACGTATACACAATCATCGACACTAGAGACCCCCAACCTTAACTTAACGTTGCAATTACATTTAGGCATACTGTATTCAACCTAATAAGTACCCATGTTTCTATAGACACCTTCCATAACATGGTACATATATATAATTTCATAGTATGATTTATGAAGTCATTTGAGAATTAGACTATTTTTACTTTCAAATGATGAAAACTTATTTTTTATTTGCATATTAATATGAATCATAATTTTAATTCGTTTGATTCAGACTACTGCTACGTATAGTTCAACTCACATCTTCTCTACTAGACTAACACATCTACATCTAGACTCCAATCTGATTAAAATACAGATCCTTATACCCACTCCGTTCAATAGAGGATCTGACAAGACTCTCATATCAAACGTAGTGATAATAGATGCCGACACGATTTGTACTCTTCCTCTTCCAGAAGAGCTCTTCTGTTTACGCGATTTGTGCTCTTCTGTTTCCGGAAGAACTTCTGACTCTTCCGCGCCAAACATAGAAGAGCCAGAAGAAAACATGGCGGACACGGTATATCGATGTGCCGATTGCAATGTTCACTTTTATACAATTGAGGCTTTTGACCAACATGATTGCGCAGGTGAGTGCTTATAAAAAATAAACTATCAGTGACTATTTGTATGTAGATTTGGGCTGATATATGTTTAAATTAGACCGAATTATGCATTGTAAATACTTTTCAAGCTGTTTCCATGTGTTCATCAAATCAGCAGATAAGAAATGGATTTTCGATCAGACCAGAGACAATATATCTCTAATGTAATATGTTAGATATAATATATGTGCTACACATATCTCGTATATTATATCATTTGTAACGAACCCGTGTGGTCCAAGCATTAATCTACTTTTCTTCTTCTTTGGTTTGCCACCATCCGTCAATAGTGACGATTATAGGTGAGGTGATACGGCTCTGTGGCGTGGGGGAGAGGGTTATATATACAGTGCATTTTTTTTATCTTCTTCTGGTGTTGTGAGCATGATGTACATGTGCTGTCTTTCAAAGTGAAGTCTTTCAAAATTCTGAAATAGGTATTTTTAATACTGCAGTCTGTACACTACTGTATTATGGCCATTGGTAAGCTTAAGGGCTATTGGACTTGACTATGTCAGTTGTATACGGGTATATGCAGAATATCTGAAAGACGACTTTTAACTTAAGAATTCAAATTATTAGCACACCATATGTCTAAAATCAAGTAAAGAACACAATGGTGTTGTCAAAAAATAAATATATATTTCAATTTAATATTTAAGTTATTTAAAATCAAATTCCAGAAGTGTATGAAATTCTAAGACACCACTATATATTATGGTCTAAAATATAAAAAATTATCCTATCATATCTTCAATCTATGCGTATTTACTTTTAGAATCTAAAATAGCAGACCTAAACTTGAGCCGAATATCTGTCAACAAGAATTCCACGGAAGTGGATGTGTCGCCTGCACAGCATCACAAAAAATAGTTATTTACAGTTGAAAATATTGTTAATAATTTAGGTGAAGAAATCAAGTTCCATAACTCTTGCAAATATTGATGGATTTTGAAAGTATCGAACCCATCTAAGATCTCATTGATATAAAGCAATATACCAAATTTGGTTGGAATCGGACAATAAATACTAATGTTTTCAAGCGGAAGCCATGTTTCGACTATTTTAAGGTCCCGTAACTCTTGCAAATATTGACAGATTTTGACTTGTATCGAACCCATCTAAGATCTCATTTATATAAAGCAACATACCAAATTTGGTTGAAATTGGACAATAAATATTTGTTATAATCGAGCGGAAACCATGGATTTTTCTGTTTTGATGATTTTAAAGTTCCGTAACTCTTGCAAATATTGACGGATTTTGACCATTATCGAACTCATCCAAGATCTCATCGATATAAAACAATTTATGAAATTTGGTTGAAATTGGACGATAAGTATTTAAGTTATCGAGCGGAAACCATGGATTTTTCTGTTTTGATGATTTTAAAGTTCCGTAACTCTTGCAAATATTGACGGATTTTGACCATTATCGAACTCATCCGAGAACTCATTGATATAAAAAATAATTTATGAAATTTGGTTGAAATTGGACGACAAATATTTAAGTTATCGAGCGGAAACCATGGATTTTTCTGTTTTGACGATTTTAAAGTCCCGTAACTCTTGCAAATATTGACGGATTTTGATCATTTTCGAACTCATCCGAGATCCCATTGATATAAAGCTATATACCAAATTTGGTTGAAATCGGACTATAAATACTTCATTTATCGCACGGAAACCGTTTCCCGGACACGACACAGACATAGTGATACCTAAGTGTCGCCCTTGCGTTGCAGGCGACACTAAAATGGCTTCACGAGGCAGACATGTTGTTTCCATAAGAATAGTTCGTATGAGGCCATTTAGGGTAAATTGCGTGAAGAAATTATAACAAATAACAATAATCCTACTTTCTGAACTAGTAACGATGATGGTATTGATATATTTATTGGATTAATATATTGAAAATCAGGAACATACCACTCCCTACATCTTCAAAACACAATCATAACCTGTGGTACACCATTGGAAATGTCAACAACGCACCTGTCACAGTTCTGTCATTTTGACGACGAGCTTAACATTTTCTGCTGAATGTTGGGAAATATGGCTTGCGATTGTTTGCTTAATCTATCCATGACAAGCATATACAGTCAGTTATATAGTTATATAGTCAGTTGTTATGTTACATTATGTCTCGCCATTTAAATCTGGAAGACCGAATAATACAAATAAATAAAATTTTAAAACCGAAAGTACGTTAACCGGAAATGGTTGCACACTATGTCATCGCAAAACAAGATTATGTCTTATCGGTAAACTTATATCGGGTTGACATTTGATGCTAAAATAATGTTAAGTATAAATATATAAAACATGGCAAATAAACATATTGCTGTGACTAGTCGTTTCACTGGATATTTCCCTTCGAAGACTTTGCAGAGGCTTAGTATTTTTAATGACATAAACGGCAAAATGGCGAGAAGAAAGTGAAAGTAAAAAAGCATGCCGACGACAGAAACGTAATTGTGGATGCCGGCATGTGTTGATTGTGTATTTACGTTATTTACGTTATTTGTTATCGGGAAAACGTCATCGTTTGATTTGGCAAAGGACTTGTTCGAGATTGGCATAGTTTCTGTTGTATTAGGTTTTTACTTCCAGCCACGTGTTCCGTCCCACATTGCTGGTGTGTAAGGCAAATGTGTCCAAAAATCAAACTAACGTGTAGCTTGCACAGGCGAAAAAGTAAACAAAACTCGGTAAATACATGTAACCACAATAGCACTGAATATGTATGGAAGGTTTTTGTTTACAAATATGCATCATTATAATAAATTTCAAACAGTTCTTAACGCCGACAAAAGTTAGAATTTTGTTGTTACAAAGTTATTTATAGCTCACCTGGCCCGAAGGGCCGGTGAGCTTATGTTATGGCGCGGCGTCCGTCGTCCGTCCGTCCGTCCGTCCGTCCGTCGTCCGTCCGTCAACATTTCCTTTAAATCGCTACTAGTCATAGAGTTCTGGATGGATTGTAACCAAATTTAGCCAGAAACATCCTTGGGGGAAGGGGAACAGAACTTGTATAAATTTTGGCTCTGACCCCCAGGGGGCAGGAGGGGCGGGGCCCAATAGGGGTAATAGAGGTAAATCCTATAAATCGCTACTTGTCCTAGAGTTCTGCATGGATTGTAACCAAATTTGGCCAGAAACATCCTTGGGGGAAGGGGAACAGAACTTGTATAGATTTTGGCTCTGACCCCCAGGGGGCAGGAGGGGCGGGGCCCAATAGGGGTAATAGAGGTAAATCCTATAAATCGCTACTTGTCCTAGAGTTCTGCATGGATTGTAACCAAATTTGGCCAGAAACATCCTTGGGGGAAGGGGAACAGAACTTGTATAAATTTTGGCTCTGACCCCCAGGGGGCAGGAGGGGCGGGGCCCAATAGGGTAATAGAGGTAAATCCTATAAATCGCTACTTGTCCTAGAGTTCTGCATGGATTGTAACCAAATTTGGCCAGAAACATCCTTGGGGGAAGGGGAACAGAACTTGTATAGATTTTGGCTCTGACCCCCAGGGGGCAGGAGGGGCGGGGCCCAATAGGGGTAATAGAGGTAAATCCTATAAATCGCTACTTGTCCTAGAGTTCTGCATGGATTGTAACCAAATTTGGCCAGAAACATCCTTGGCGGAAGGGGAACAGAACTTGTATAAATTTTGGCTCTGACTCCATGGGGGCAGGAGGGGCGGGGCCCAATAGGGGTAATAGAGGTAAATCGTATAAATCGCTACTTGTCCTAGAGTTCTGCATGGATTGTAACCAAATTTGGCTAGAAACATCCTTGGGGGAAGGGGAACAGAACTTGTGTAAATTTTGGCTCTGACCCTCAGGGGGCAGGAGGGGCGGGGCCCAATAGGGGTAATAGAGGTAAATCCTATAAATCGCTACTTGTCCTAGAGTTCTGCATGGATTGTAACCAAATTTGGCCAGAAACATCCTTGGGGGAAGGGGAACAGAACTTGTATAAATTTTGGCTCTGACCCCCAGGGGGCAGGAGGGGCGGGGCCCAATAGGGGTAATAGAGGTAAATCCTATAAATCGCTACTTGTCCTAGAGTTCTGCATGGATTGTAACCAAATTTGGCCACAAACATCCTTGGGGGAAGGGGAACAGAACTTGTATAAATTTTGGCATTGACCCCCCCGGGGGCAGGAAGGGCGGGGCCCAATAGGGGAAATAGAGGTAAATCCTAAAAAATTCTACTTGTCTTAGAGTTCTGCATGGATTGTAACCAAATTTGGCCAGAAACATCCTTGGGGTTAACAGAATTCGTATAAATTTTGGCTTTGACCCCCCTGGAGGAGAAAGAGTGGGGCCCAGTATTTCTCGGTAAGTAAACAAAAGCTTTACTAGGATTTAAAAGTTTCACTGGGACGGAATTAGGCTTATGAACTGTAACAACTGATTTGGCCACCAATAGACCGGCTTTGTCATTTTTTTTTCTTACCAGTACAAATGCCTTGTATACCCACAGATGAACCTTTTGGCAGTTTACATTTTACAATACACTCAGAGTTTGGTTGTATCTCTAATATCTGTTTACATCTAATCTTAAGTTTACATGAACCAGTAACATTAGTACCAAAATTCAGAACCATCTGATGTTTTCTCAAAAAGTCAACTCCCAACAGCAAAGGATGAGATGTGTGCTTAAGTACCTGTACAAAAATATTGGACACCCCTGAATGTAAATTAACTCTGATAGTTGACGAACCTAGGGTGTATATATCATGGCTACCTGAGTCAACAACCTTAACCTCTACAGCATCAGATACATCAATAGGAGATTTCCATGAATGAGGCAACATACAATAAAATGACTGAGGAGCTGTCATGAAAGGCGGAGGTGGTTTTGACACATCAAAATTGGGAGCCGGCCGTTGTATCTGTCTGCATTGGGTCGCCACATGACCCCACTGGTGACAAAGCTGACATTGTATTCCTGGCTGGGACTGACCAGTCCAGACTATTGGCAAACTCGTTGTCTATGTCCTTGACCACCGCAGGTATAGCAGGAAAAGGAACCAGGATTGGCAGTATTTACCATATGGTGTGGTGGTGTTTGAGAAATCTCAGGGTTGGGTCCAATATTTAAATTGGCTTTCACTATCTCAGTCAATGCTTTTATTTGATGATTGATTTCATCCAATTCCTTGTTCTCTGTCTTGGCATTTTCACCTTTCCCTGTGACAAAAACTGAGGATTGTTGTTTGGTGTCAGCCCCTGGATAGTGGTAACGATATCCTGCAGCATCGCCATGTTGTGCCACCTGGAGGGCTGTATTGAGATCCATACAGTTTGAAACTCGTACGAAGAAAAGTAGGTAGATAGTAAGGGGAATGCTCCTTATCATTATCCTCTTATACGGAGGATAATCTTTAGATATGGAGGATAATGAAAAAATGGCAGATTTCGGGTTCCGGTTCATGGTGAACTTCCGGTTCCGGTTCGAAAAAATGGCGATACTTCCGGTTCCGATGAGGAAAAAAAATGGTGATACTTCCGGTTTCGGTATTGAAAGAAAATGGTGGATCTTCCTGATCAGCAATGCACTTTCCGGTTCTGGGTATAGTAACCTCAGTGAGACTCTATTAAATGATCATGACATTATGATTCTTTGTGCTCATTCATGTGTAAATAATATAAACATCTGATCTACTTCAGAGCTATGTGGACAGTGATGTATGAATTGTCTATAAGAAACATATACCACATTCAAGCTTAACAATAAATACAGTTGCATAGAATGATATTAGTATATAAGTAAGATATAAAATTATGAACCTGGAGCTCCCTCTTCCAGATTCCTGTATAAGAAGGTTGTGTTTTAGGAAAGTTATTAATGAAAGGACTTCCATTGATAGTTTAGTAGAATTAGAAAGTCAAGGAGGTTTCATCTATGCGACTGTAACAGAGTATTTGTTTCATGACAATATGCATCATCTTCTAACAAAATTCTGGTTCAGAATTCTACAGATTTAGCAAATGGTATGTATATCTTTATGTTTAATTTATACCAGAATAAATGGTCTTCATTATAACAGTAAATAATCACTATAAGACAGATTCTCTTCCTGAGAATTTATTAGAACATCACAATAATTATCACAGTATAAATATAACAGCATTTATCTAACTAGGAATGATATATCAAATTAAAGTCTCCCTGAACTTTATCATTAGTAAAACAATTACCAAACAAATCACAGAAAAATTAAATTAAACAAATATATACATATATAATCTGAACAGTTTGATTAGAAACAACAATTGTGATTGGGAAAAAAGTAATAATCATATACATGTATGTAATTTAAAAATATATAGAAAGAAAGAGAAAAATCAATAAGTATCACAGTTAAAATTACTATTAGCTTATTTAGCAAATGATTAATTAAAAAAAAAAAATTAAAAAATGTATAAAAATATGTAAAGTCCTCTTCCTGAGTATTGATTCAATAATTAACAACAAATAAGTATTTTAATCAATCAAACACAAATTATTATCCTGAGATAATATCATGAATATCACAACTTTATAAACAAGCCACAAGCCACTTTACAAATATGTAAAGTCCTCTTCCTGAGTATTGATTCAATAATTAACAACAAATAAGTATTTTAATCAATCAAACACAAATTATTATCCTGAGATAATATCATGAATATCACAATTTTATAAACAAGCCACAAACCACTTTACAAATATGTCTAATCAGCACCAAAGTCCAAACTTACTGCACACACATATAGCCTGTATGTTATCTACATATTGTAAATGTTCTAATAAGTACCCATAACAACAAATGAGTATTTTAATCAATCAAACACAAATTATTATCCTGAAATAAAACAATTGTAACAATCATTACAATCAGTAAAATATGCAGCAGTATTTGTAAAGTCCTCTTCCTGAGTATTGATTCAATAATTAACCACAAATGAACATGTTCAATCAATCAAACACAAATTATTATCCTGAGATAATATCATGAATATCACAACTTTATAAACAAGCCACAAGCCACTTTACAAATATGTCTAATCAGCACCAAAGTCCAAATTTACTGCACACATGCATATAGCCTGTAAGTTATTTATATATCATAAACATTCTAATACCAGTAAGTATCTAGACGTTTTTTTTAGAACAGGTTCAAACGTGAAAGTAGAGGGTTGGTGGTTATTAGTGACAACAGTAAAACTAAGAACCAAAATGAAGCGGGTTGGGCATTTAATGAAGAAAAACATTCAAAAAGTTAAAAATGATATCAAACCTATTAATAAGATGAATGTTAGAGCAATCAAGAGTTACTGAAATATGAGAATTGGGTAAAATAGACCAATTTTTGCTTCTAAAGTGGAGGGGTTGGGTCTTTATTAGAAACTGACCAGTTATTAGAATGTTTACAGTATATCAAATGTCACTGAAGGCATTGTGCAAAATAAAAATAAATTGTCAATCTGTTTTTTTCAAACCTGTTGGGAGTACTACAGGCAAATCTGATCCAATGTTGTAAATTTCAACACTTTCTTCACTACCTATCCTTCCCAGAGTCATCCTGCGTCTTCTAGCTGTAAAATAAAATACACATTGCATCATTTACCTCATATGTTTCTTACAAATCTCAATTAGTTCAAACAATATTTCATTCAAATATAAGCTTACAGCACTGAATTGATAGCTCAAATGAAATGTCCACACCCTTTACTATGAGAAAAACCTGCACTGATACAAAAAGAATTTATCATATAATATTACTGTATCAGGAGAGGAGAAAATGTAGAGACCAGACCAGGATTGGAACAGTCCAATCTGATCGACCCAGTCCAATCCTGCTACATTACCAAGTAAATATATGTGTATTAATTACCGAGGTCTCAAGTTGTACTGATGGTGATGCCTATGGTTTCTTCTCAGGTTGTATCTATTAGCTTGATGTCTATTTCTAGCGCCCCTATTATGTCCTTCTTCTCTGTTTTCAATATGTCTATTATCATTTATAGGATGATTATATAACTGTCTGATTAGTATAGACAGCACAAAGAGCAGAACATATGTCCAATCCACAGATTCTAAAAAAAAAAATCAAAATGAATTAATTACCTCTCCAACACAGCCAACCAATACAAAGTAGTAGGAAACAGGTCACACCTATAATGAGAATTAGAAACAAAATTAAGAAATTTAAGATTTAATGTAAAATAGAAGTCTTATGTAACAAATACATAAAACAGACAAACTCTATCAGATTAATTATTAAAGCTTACCAACTATACTCAACAGGAGGGTTGTCACAGTGTGATTGTAATATTTGAGTGGCTTGGAGGCTTCAGTGATAGTATCCAATGTAGTAGTGGTTACTGTTGGTTCTGAACCTGTCACAGTTGACACTGCTTGTTCTACAGTTGACTCTGCTTGTTCTACAGTTGACTCTGCTTGTTCTACAGTTGACACTGCTTGTTCTACAGTTGACACTGCTTGTTCTACAGTGCTAGGCTTTGTGGTTAATTCAGGAGTTAGCAACCTAGGATGTGTAGGTTTCAACAAAGTGGAGGAACTTCTATAGCTAGGTGTTGATGTTGGATCAGGTGAAGAAGTTGGTTTAGATGTTGTGGTCTTCTGAAACATTGAAAGTAGAACATTGAAAAATAAATTTAAAAAACGATGTTAAAACTATACATATGATAGGAATCATGATAACTTAACTAATTGCATTTATAGACTTACAGTAAATAATCAATCTGAAAAAAAAGACAGGACATGACATATTTCTCAAAAGAAATTAGTGTTCTAATTATTTTAAATGATAGTATGAAACAGATGTAACGGTTAGACCTGTGTATACATATACATGTAGCATACACATCGGATTTAGCTACACATATACATGAAATTGTATGCATCCCTATATACACATTCCATACTATCCGTACACAAACCCATTCATTATTCCAGTAAAATGACATGCATACACAACGAATGTATGCTATTTCCATTTGGTAACAATACTATAGACTATTCTGTATGATAGGAGTACAAAATGGATGTTGTTAAGCTGGAATGAATGGGTTTGTGTACGGATAGTATGGAATGTGTAGGGTTGTGTAGATATAAGCTAAGATGCAGAACACGCTAGTTTCAAAGACCATTTCGGACCCATTCATTTCATAGTAACCGAATTGACTTGTCAACATACCTGACAATTAACGACATTACTACCAAATATCCGTCCACAGTCCACCTCTGAGTGTGGGAATAGCTCTATTGTGAAGTGCACTCGTGGTCCGCACGAAGAATATAAGCTGTACAAGCGCTTCCAGTTCTTCACAACCAGTTTTGGTTGTGCTGGTATTATCGCCACACAAACCGTGAATGAGGTCAGACTCGATTGTGTGATGAAATGTGCATCCATCGAACAAACCATTTGATCCATAAACGTAGATTGGTCACTGGTACATGCCCAAAACAGGTTCGTTAGCTTCATGTGTCCCCTTACAAACGTAGGCTTACATAAACTCGCAACGGATCATCCTCCATCTATAATGTAAAACACGTTTCACCATGGTAATGTTAGTTACAAGTAGGTACAATCTCTTGAGTTGATCGCTGAAGCAGTTGTTGAGACCAGTCTGTGAAACTGTTTAAACGATCCGTACAGCTAATCATGAGTCGATAAACGGGAAACGACATCTTGCCCTTCTACCACCGCACACACAGATAATAAACTTTCAGATAAAAATAAAAGTCTCCTGAAAAAGTCTGCAGATATGCTCGCACACCTGCCTTTCTCACGGAAATAGATCCTCACTTGATCCTTTGACTTCCTCACTGTAAGCTCCTGATGAAACCCTAAACGACATGCTATCTTACTCCTGGTTATGTCTTGAAAATAGACGTCTGTACTCTTCACGTGATTCAACAGCGTCTGCGTCATGACTGGAGTCTAGAGGTAGGAGACGGTCTTTATATGTCGATTCAAGCTTACGCAGGAGGACTCTTATTCTCAACCAATGTTCTGTGAAGTAGCCACTAGCTACTACAAGGAGATATCCACCTCAAAAAGACCATAGCTGTTTACGAGGCGTTAAACACAACAAAACAAACAAACTGATATAATTTTTATAGTCTGCGGTATATATGTCTGAGGTAGGAATCAAACCCTCGACCTCCCGGTCTCCAAACAGACATTTTAACCAGATGGCTACGTTATACATATACAAGTTCTATTTATTATTCCGATGGAGAATGTGAAGACAAGAAAAACAAGAAAACAAAGAATTACCATGCAAATCTTTTTTTTTTAATAACAACAAATATTCAAATACTGATACATTTCTATTTCCTTTCTGTCATTTTGTCGTTACCGATTCAAATCTGTCGCAGTTTGATCATTGTTAGAATTTAATAATTTAAATAAAGAATGTTTTCTGTTCTCATTTAAATATCGAAATATTGAATTTTGTTTTTGTTTGTTTTCTAATAATAATCTCGTGCTAAAGTCTGTGTATATACATTTAATTTATATAAACTATAATATTTATATCGTTATATAAACTATAATATTTATATCGTTATATATATATATATAACATTACAGTGATTCAGGTAATTGAACTGTCTCGTTCCGTTCTACATCACATCGCTTTTTATCTAAGTTATAAAAATAACATGAAGTAAATAAAATCTAGTAATTCACAACAGAGAAAATTACAATACATTACATTGCTTTTACTCATAATTAAACTAAATATTTAAACTAATTATTTACACTAAGTAGTATTTTAAGGAGAAAAACAAATTACACATCCAATGCATATCCTTATATCAATATAATTCATTGATTAATTTTACAAGACAAAAAAAAGGTAAATACATGCCGAAAATGGATGGAAAATAAATACTCTATCATAAGATAAAATTCCTACAGCTTCATCTATAACATTAGCACATTAAAGTAAATTAGTGTTAGCGAGTTTGTGTGTATACTTTAAAGTAAATTAGTGTTAGCGAGTTTGTGTGTATACTTCCTTATCTTTTCTTGCATCACATTTTTGATGTAGGATTCGTCTCTAAAATTGATATCATCCGAAAATAAATGTAGAAGTGAGGATGGCACACACGATCCTATCAGTAATTCGCGCCATGTTTGTTCGGCTTCAACATGCGACACATCTCGTAATGCTCTTTCAAAATACCTATCCACTTTGTCACTTGCTGTTAACATCACGCACTCATGTCCTAGCTGATTCCCTTGGTCTTCTTCGCACCCAGCACAAACAAAACTAGCATCGATGATTGTTTTTGTGTGTTTTGCGTAAGCTAAACACATTAAATTTTTAGTCAGTACACAAAATGATCTTTCCTCTATCCGTGCTCGCAAATGTTCAGCTGTCCTATTCTCCATGATGAAAAAATACTAGATTTTATTCTATTACTGCTGCTGCTGAGGTTGTTGTTGATCAACATTCTGAAAAGAAAGGAAAACAAAATAAAAAACAATTAGTATATTCTCCAATACTAGTATCATATAAAATTTATGCATATTGATAGACAATAAACTCCTAAATGTTTGCAGTAATCTATAGCAACTCACCAAGAAGCTCAATTCATCTGCGAGTGCTGTTTTCAGATCACATAACTGTAGGAACTCTTGCCATTTGAGAAATACGTAATATTTTCTGTTGTTGCTGGATCTGGTTAGATGTATGTATATGACACCGTTCGCTCTAAATAAACTTGCAGACACATTTAGTTGCGGATTGAGCTGTAAGTTCAATCTCCTATCAGTCGATCCATCCCTCCTCTGGAATTCGGAGGTCTTAACGGTACCATATACTGAATGTTGATCCATAACTAATGTTTAGAGGAAGGCGTAAAAGAAGTATAATCATGTCCTATGAGACTTACCGCACACTTTATACAATATACACAACCAATGAAAAATTTGAGAACTGGCTAATTGCTCAGTGAGAGGTACTAAACAACCAATCAGATGTAAACCAAACCTCAACATGTATTTAATACCCGTCTATTTTAATACATTACCTTAATCCACAACCACGCCCATACGGGAGAAATATTAGAACTCTTGTACCTTCTTGAAAAATTCCTAGCGTACCTTTCGACACGATCCACAATGGATTTTTCTAATTTTATACGCGTCCAGACATGTAGACGCCCGTAACCTTCTTGAAAAATTCCTAGCGTACCTTTCAACACGATCCACAATGGATTTTTCTATTTTTATACGCGTTCAGACATGTAGACGCCCGTAACAAATTCCTAACGTACCTTTCAAGACGATCCACAATGGGAGTTTCTATTTTTATACGCGTTCAAACATCTAGACGCCTGTATCAAATTCCTAGCGTACCTTTCGACACTGATCTACAATGGTTAGATTGCTGTTTGATTGTCTAGTAGCTACATCCGGTAGCACCTCAGATCAGCCTTTGGTTATCTAGTAGCTACATCCGGTGTATAGGTTTATTCGAGTGACCATTAGGTATTATCAATTACGTTACTTACATTTAGACAATTGTCCATTTCCTCTCCGTGTGACAAATGACATCGTACTCCTCCCATTCGTCTGTAGGATCCAGGCAAATGGTTTGTCTCTCAACCCATGTATCCACTTTCATTTTTTGTCTGTTTTGTGTATACATGATAATTACGTGTAAAACAAACTTTTTACATTCTGATACCACCTCTATTTCCCTTCTAATACAGTCCATTTCCACCATGACTTTGTCTGCCTTTTTCACGTCGGCGGATTTTGCATATACAAAGTCACCAAGCACGAGCTTTCGCTCATATAATTGAACTTGTACATTTATTCTGCATTCTCCTTCATTTTGACGATATGACGAGGTAAATTTCCCTGTTATTTTCACATTTTCGTCACATTTGCTAAGATATTTTGATACATAAAATCTCTCCATTTCGAATTTGAAAAACAAAATCAGATTAGCGTGAACGTATTCGGGTGCGAAGGTAAGGATATATTTCCCATGCACGTGACGCAGATGCGCGAAACGCAACACCACGTGAATCTTCTATATTTACGAGAGGATGAACAATCCCATTACAGTCTGATTCGCGACCTGGACGCGTTCTTGTCGAGAACAAAGAAATGCAGAAACAGAACATATTTCTGTCAATACTGCCTTCAGGGTTTTACACGGCGTGATTTGTTGGATAAACATGTAGAAATGTGTTATCGATACGATCCTCAGTGCGTGGAATTTCCTGACGTGAATAACGACTTGTTAAATTTTGAAGACTTCCGGAAGCAGTTAAAGGCGCCATTCGTCATGTTTTGCGATTTCGAGGCGTTTGTACGACCCATGGATTCATGCGAAAATGATCCAGACAGATCGAGTACCACGCAGACTGCACAATTCGAACCTTGCGGATTCGGGTATCAGGTCGTCTGTATAGACGATAAATACACAAAACCTCCCGTGATTTACAGAGGTAATGACGTTACCAAAACGTTTCTAGAATACTTATTACAGGAAGCGGAAGGAATAAAAGAAATCTTAAGTTGTGTTGAACCGATGATCATGCGTAAAGAAGACGAGCACACTTTCAAAACCAGTTCTCGGTGTCACATATGTGGAAAGCGCTTTACTAAAGAATGCAAAAAGGTGCGTGATCATTGTCACATCACGGGATTATACCGTGGTGCAGCCCACGAATCCTGCAACCTGAACTATAAATACCCGTCGTACGTTCCGTGTGTATTTCACAATTTGCGCGGGTATGACAGTCATCTAATCTGCCAGAGCGTTGGTCTGTTTCAGGACGAAGACATCCAATGCATACCGAATAACACAGAGAAGTACATTTCGTTTTCTCTAGGTCCTTTACGATTCATCGACTCTTTTCAATTCATGTCTCAGAGTCTGGAAACCTTGGTGGAAAATCTTGCAAAGAAAGGTCTTTCCAATTTTAAGCACTTTTCCAACGAATTTTCCGTCTCTGAAACGAGACTGTTGCTTCGTAAGGGTGTGTATCCTTACGAATACATAGACTGCGAAGAAAGGTTCGAGGAGACTCGACTTCCACCTAGAGAATCCTTCTACAGCAGTCTGAGCAAGTGCGACATATCGGAGGACGATTACGCGCACGCGCTAAAAGTCTGGAATGAGATGAAAATCAACAACCTTGGTCAATATCACGATCTATACTTAAAAACCGACATCCTACTCCTCGCAGACGTGTTTGAAAGTTTCAGAACAATGTGTCTAGACTACTACGGATTAGATGCAGCGCATTTCTTCACCGCACCCGGTCTCGTGGAGTTCGGCATTACGCATGACTGGAGTTCAACTCGAGTTGATTAAAGATCCTAACACATACCTATTCTTCGAGGCAGGCATCCGCGGTGGCGTTTCTATGATATCAAACAAATATGCACAAGCTAACAATCCTCGGTTACCAGAAACATACGATCCCGCCAAACCCACATCGTACATCATGTACACCGACTGTAACAACCTGTACGGTCAAGCCATGTCCGAACCCCTACCTGTAGGCGATTTCAAGTGGGTTGATGACGTCACACACTTCGACGTCGTCAAGGTAGAGGATTACTCTTCATACGGTTACCTTCTAGAGGTAGACCTAGAGTAGCCGTCCGCTTTGCATGATGCCCACAACGATTATCCTCTCGCGCCCGACAAGAAGACGGTTAGCGATGACGAATTGTCGCCGGCTTTGGAGAGAATTACATCCCGACTCTGACGATGCATTACGTCATCGCATCTCCGTCGAAAAATTGGTACCAACTCTTGAAGACAAGACGAAATACATATGCCACTATCGGAATCTGAAGCAATACTTGAAATTGGGTATGAAACTAGTCAAAATTCATAGAATATTACAATTCGAACAACAGCCATGGCTAAAAAAGTACATAGCGTTTAATAGCGAGAAGAGAAACATGCCAAGAACGACTTCGAGAAAGACTTCTTCAAACTAATGAACAACGCAGTATTCGGCAAGACCATGGAAAACGTACGAAAACGTGTCGACATAAAACTGACTCATAACGAGACCAAATTCAAAAAGTACGTGGCACGACCTTCTTTCAAGAGATTTACCATATTCGACGAAAACCTAGCCGCAGTCGAAAACCAAAAAGTCAAACTGAAATTAAACAAACCCGTTTACGTGGGGCAGGCGATCCTGGACCTGTCTAAAGTCATCATGTACGAGTTTTATTACGGCTACTTGAAGCAGACATATGGTAGCGACATGACCCTCTTGATGACTGACACAGACTCGCTGTTGTACCACGTGACTTGTGACGACGTGTATGCAGACATGTATTGTGACAGACATAGATTTGATTTATCCAATTATCCGCTCGAAAGCCCTCATTTTGACGAATCTCATAAAAAAATTCCAGGCTACTTTAAAGACGAATGCGGTGGAAATGTTCTCTTTCAATTCGTGGGACTTAGATCGAAGATGTATAGTTACAAATATGCGACCGGTGGAGTCGATAGATTTCGAGAGAAACAGGTGGCTAAGGGTATAAAGAAAGCTACCATAAAACGCGATCTTCGTCGCGAAATGTATAAAGAGTGTCTGTTTGAAAACACATCAAATTTTTGTTGTATGTCTACCATTCGCAGCGATAAGCATCAGCTTTATGTATATAATATCAACAAAATAGGTCTTTGTGCTTTCGATGACAAGAGATTTGTTCTCTGAAATGGTGTTAACACAAGAGCATTTGGACATTACAGAATAGAGCAAGATCGAATCAGTGCATGAGTTTTACTTTGTTAATACAACCCTGTAACGAAATATTTAAATGATCGTTTACAGTTTATTATATACATGATGTTCTGTATAAATATTTATTATCAATAAAAAAAATGTCTGATATCTATTTTTTTAGTGTTTTATTATACAACAGCAATACTATCAATATTTACCAAAAGGTATGTTTAGTGTTTATACAACAATCGAGGTCATTGCGTACATGAGGTTAAGTTAGACATAAGCAAGGTTTCAACAAGTTCATACATGGAACTTTGTTTTAACAAAGAATGGCTTACGCCACTGACCACATAACTCTGAAGTAGATCAAATCTTTATATTATTTACACATGAATGAGCACAAAGAATCATAATGTCATGATCATTTAATAGAGTCTCACTGAGGTTACTATACCCAGAACCGGAAAGTGCATTGCTAATCAGGAAGATCCACCATTTTCTTTCAATACCGAAACCGGAAGTATCACCATTTTTTTCCTGATCGGAACCGGAAGTATCGCCATTTTTTCGAACCGGAACCGGAAGTTCACCATGAACCGGAACCCGAAGTCTGCCATTTTTTCATTATCCTCCATATCTAAAGATTATCCTCCGTATAAGAGGATAATGATAAGGAGCATTCCCCTTACTATCTACCTACTAAGAAAGCCAGCGAGGGCGTCAGTCCTTGAATAAGCATGTCACGATCACACTTTCCAAGTTTCCTTCCTTGCTGAATCAATGTACTTTGGAGATCCTCCAACGGTTGGCCTTGTAATAGTTTGAGTTTATGAAATGTGGAGAAAGCTGCCATTATAGCTGGGTCGAGATGATTATCGCTAATATACCTAAATTTGAAGGCTTGCATCAGTTTTGTCCATGATGATTTCACATCTGGGCTTAAAGTATCGAACCAAGTTAAGGCTGGGCCAACCAGATGTAGGTGGAACGCCGCAATCATCCGTTCCGAGGTCGGATCCAAATTCAAGCCACTAAAGGTACTATAGCTATCGAATTCTGACAAAAACTTAGCAGCATCCTGATCAGCATAACCATGAAATTTATTCAAATGGATTTTGTTTGTGTATGTGGGCATAGACCGCATTACAAATAGTAGCTGGTTCTTGTTTACGAGTGGGCCTCTATGTGTATCCTTTCCCTCTTGATATGCATCATGGTATGGAGAATCATATTTATTTGGACATTGGTCATCTATATCACTAATAATGTGAAACACCTTTGATGAAGACGGGTCAAGCTCACGATCGGTAACAAATGGACTCGAAACTGGTGGTGATTGTCGTCGTTCTGACGTGAGACAATGGTCCTGAAGAGACACCTGATCACGCATAGCGCAAACACGACTGGGGGTGATAAAGTCATTGTCATTCAATTTTCTGTTAATCGACATTGTAATGAAATTCACCGATAATGTTCACTGAACGAAAGTTTATCACATACTGAAAATATAGCTAACTCCTCTTCGTTTAGATTCTCAATCATCTGCTGTTGTTATGGATTTGTAATTCAATTTTGCTTGTTACGAGCATTTTCATTGGCTTAAAAATTAACTTTATCAGCCCATAAAGGAAAAAATGGCGTCGCCGTTTATAACGTTACTTCTGATTGGCTGAGATGACGGCGTAATGATTTCATAGACAAAAGAGTCCCAAAATGAATTTTAAATGTTGAAGAGATTATCTTTAGTAAATTGAGTTATAAGGATTAATTTGAATAGATTTTTTATGTAATGGAGATATAACACAAAAATCTGAGTGTACTCTCATCATAAACCGCTTAGCGGTTTATTTAGAGTACACTCAGTTTTTGTGTTATATCTCCATAACATAAAAAATCTATTCAATTTAATCCTTAAATAGCTTGCTGTGAGAGGTTTTTAAAATATCAAGATGAAGAATTATAAACGTGACTGGTTCGTTTACTCTCAAAACCGGAAAGCATGGTCAGGTATATAATACACAGTGTATAAACCAAACCCGGACGCTATATCCGGAATATACAAAACGAGTCTGGACAAATATCCGGAATAATTACAGAATAATGTGATCTTAATATCAATCAACTAATATAATCAGTATAATCATATTCTCCCTTCCTGACCAGTAAAATTATATATATGTGAATATATAACACAGAAGATAATTGTCTCCCTCCATCAACGGCATTCACTTTCAAAAGTGCTAGAATGTAGATTCCGGTTGGAAAAAATTGGATACAAGAAAGGATTTTCATTCTAACTGCCATAGTAATTAAAAGTTGACTTTGTTTTTCATTCAACATATTTGAAATAAACCTATGCCCTTTGGTTGACCCCATGGGTTTTTATGACTCAGAATCCTATCCCTTGACCTCCCTAGTCCAGCGCCCAGCTGGGCTAATCTACATGATAAAGAGATGTACACTAGCAACATATTGGTCAATTAGTATACATACATTGTATATATAATATTAAGACAGCAAAATTTAAAATTTACCACCTGTTATGATTGGTATTTAATAAGTAAATTGAAGAACTTGGGAAATGAATGTTTTAATTGGATTATGTATTTATTATAATATATATATTATGAAAATGCCAGAATCTGACGGTACTGATGATCATACTAGTACAGGATATATTCTTTAATCTTGCAAAAACATTTCACCATACCAAATAGACTAGCTGCTAGAATCAAATTTGATTTGGAAACCCCTTTGGATAGAAGAAAAAAAAAGTGTTCAGTGAATTTGTGGGATTATATATACTCAAAGCTTGAAAATCGTTGTCTGTTTAAAGTATAAGTTTGGAATCTGTATGTCAGTGAAAACTCTAAGTCAGAAAATCTGACTGTCAATATTACAAAGTTCAGAATCAGTGTCACAGTCGGAATATTATTCCAGTTCTCTTAAATCCAACTGGATATGGAATAGAATTTTACAGACTGGGATTTTTGCTTCTTAGAATTCGATCAGATATTCCCACAGAATCCGTGTCCGATAAGATTTTTGGTTAATTTTAAAGAATCCGATTGATTCAAATCGGAATTCCTGTTTTCCTATCAGAATCCGATTCTAAATTTCGTACAGGTATAATTACTATCGGAGACAGAACACTCCAAGTCTGATATATCTATATCACCTTTTAAAATAAGAATTGTCAAAAATGGAAGTGGAACATAGTTCGTTCATATACCAATGATGCAAATACGTCAGGGTGAAAGCAGCCCTAGTTCGCTATTTGCACACGTTACAGAAAAAATGTGTTCCAAAATAGTCTCTTCACTCCGGAATATATAGGTCCGAATCAAGAGTATATTTAATTTTCAGTTCCTTGATACCTTTTGGTCTGTCCCAGTGCACACTTCGATTTTTCTTACTCGACCGTCAGCGCTAACGACAGCCGTTTCAATCACAACCATGGACTCATTACGATACAATGACTTGTCCCTCAAGAGAACTACGTCTCCTTCCTGTAGATTCTTTTCGTCTTGCTGCCACTTCCTTCTCTCTTGCAATGAAGACAAGTATTCAGCTTTCCACCTTTCCCAAAAGCAATTGGCTATATGCTGAACACACCTTCAAAAAATTAATAAATCCATCAATTTTTTAACCTTGATTACCCCATAAAAATTTTCAAAGAAGCGCTCACTTTTATCGCTACCAAAAATCATACCAAAATCCGTACCAAAACCTACAAAGTTCCTTCTCTAAAAATGATTTACTATCAATAGATCTTGTAGAAATGCAGCTCTGAGACGGTACTTGGCTTATTTTAGAGGAGTATTTTCCTGGTCAAGCTAGGCAACTGACCACCCATACTGTTCGCTGTATGCATTGAAAATGATTTGAAGATGATATCTATGTACATGATGAATTTCAATTTCGCAGTCTCCCAAAACACGCACCTCCCACAACATACACGCAACACACCACATACATGGGAGACCGTTCTTACATGACCATAGCTGTTAATAGGACGTTAATTTATCAAACAAACAAACAAACTGATGGTGAATCTCTACGAGTTCGCTTTCGTTTTTGGTACCGAGACCGTGATCTGCCTCTGGCATCCAACCTTGATAGAACTTGCTGCGTGATATTCTGTGCCATCGCAGCCTACCGCTCCTAATTGGTTAATGGTACCAGCTGGTCCATTAGTGGAGCCGCCTCATGGTCACCACCATGATGACCAGGTCTTGAGGGCACCTCCAGCCTTTCTTGGTAGGCCGATCCTGCTAGTACAGCCCTCTTTCTTGCAGGCCCCTGTCCAGCACTAACTAGAGTTGGCATACCTGTGACTTGTACACGGGACCTGGCAGGTTGTGCTGCTGTCATTCGTGTTTGGGCCAAGGTTGACTTATTACTGTCTTTTCTACCTGTCCACTGTACTTGTTCTTTCTGACCATCTGTAAATCATTAATCATTTGTTAGCCAATTCAATGGCCCCTGCAGGTAGGGCGTTAGAATTGTACCTGCTGCCCCTATTGCATGATCGTAAAAGGCGACTAAATTTAGGATCTTATCTTTTCTCTTCTTCCTAACCCAGCAGGCACAAGTATGTTGATTCAACAGTGAATCAACGTTGAAGTGCGATGTTGAATAAACAGTCAATTTATAAAAGTGGGTCAACGAACCAAATTTCAACGTTGGATGTTTCAACGTTGATTCAATGTTGAAATATAGTGTTGATTCAACGTTGTTAAATAGCTGGTTATGCATTAATTAACATAATCCAACCTTTTATCCATTCAATAGTGTAAAAAACTAAAACACTTCTTTTTTATTAAATATTTATTTTCACGCAATGACCTCGATGGCCCGCCGGCCTCCTCCACCTGCTCGTTCGGGAGCATACTTGAGATACTGTGCCATCCATGTCTTGCACAAATGGATTGTGGTCTGGTGGTGTTCAATGATCACTTCTGGAAAATATGATCATTACAAAAGCCTTATCGAGTAGTCGATATAGAAGAAACATGCACATATAATTTGCAATTACGAAAGATAACATAGAAATAAAAAAATCTATAACTTTTGGTTACTATTTGGAAAGATATCTCGTTGCTTCATTTTATTTATTGTTAATATCAGCATCTTCTCAGGCACAGTTAGTCAGTAGCGTACTAGCATTTGCGTGCCAACAGTATAATTTGGTCAAAACTTTTCTTTTTTATAATATATATACATTAAATCTAATTTATTTTAACGTTTCAGTACAAGTTGGAAAAATATATAAAGATAGTAAAATAACATTTAATGTATATGTGTAATTTTAATTATATGTTTTGACTTTTGGAAAGATGAATTAGTACAGATAAACGTGTGACTTGATCAATAAAAATATTGCCTTTATTATGTAGGCATATTTATGTAAACAAGCTTTGTTTCACATTTAGGTGTTTGGGGTACTCGGACATGCCGTTTAGTATGGCGGTTTACAGATATTAGTTACTATTCATTCAGTTCAATACCATGCAATCAATTTATAATTATTATTACAACTCAGTTGAAATAACTAGAATTAATGTCAGAGAGAATTTGTTTTTTTTAATTAATATACCGAAGAGAAAATTTGGTTTTATACAATTGATCAGTGGTAACCTATAACTATAAGCCAATAATCAGGTCGGGAAGAAGTCCAGACTCCACGTGCACTATTATAGTGGAATACCAATACCATCATAATACCCAATACTTTGCAAAAAGCGAGAGTTGTGTATGCTATCTATACATGGTCAGTGTTAAAATAAAAAAAAACATCGTTTTTCTAGCAGAAAATTACAATTATTTCTTCATTTCCTTTAATTATTTATCATTTTATTAATCCATCTGAAGGTCACAATAAGTTGTACATGTTCTCCCATTTTTTGGCCATTCAAGTTATAGTCGCTTCAACCGAAAGGGAATTCACACGGTTTCTTTTCTTATTTTGACAAGTGGCCGAAAATGATTTGAGTTACTCCCCTTTGTTATTAGCACCTGGTACAGACGAGTTTTTAATTGTGACATCGTTTTCGTAACAATGAAGATCATGGATCATATTCTAACATAATATAACACTCGCTTTTTTGTTTGAATTACCCTTTTTTGACAGATTTCATTTGTTTTGCTACTGTTTACAGGATTATATATAATATTATGCTATATTTAGCTACTGTATTATTGCAATTACACTATAATAGTGGAATAAGGACTTCTCCCCGATTTGATAATATTAGATGTTCTCAATTTCGAACATTCTGAGACATGACGTTATGATCAAAAGTGTCTCGTCGTGTCGTACCTCTAACATCTTTGGAGTAAGATTAGCCATAACATGCCCCCCTTTTTAACTTGAGTCATCCGTTGTAAACAAAGAGAAACACGTGTGCAAGGCAAATTAAACATATAACTTACCTTGAAATACTTCTTTGTGTTCGTTGCTCAAAAATGGAAGATAAGTCTGTGTGAAGATTTACAATTATGAAGTTCAATCGATGATGTAGTGACCGCTGGTCAGTCGTACGTGAACAAAGAACTGGAAGTAGAAAATACCGCGCAAAGTCGTTATACCCTAGCGGCCAACAAGGGAGGTTACACTGAATATTATTGTGAAAACTTCGATTTTTCCCCGGTGATCTTGGTTGAACAAGGCAATTGAATGAAGAATTTAGCCGACGTTGTTATGAAATGTGTTTTTATTAGATCTATTGATATAATTCCCCTAATTATTTTTTTTTATTTCCGATTTAACAGTTTCGCTCTATTTAAAAAAAATGCGCAATGTTCACACTTCAGTACTGTAATCATTTAATATTGTAACAAAATATGATACATCTACCAAAATATGCTTTATCTGAAATAATCATGCTTATGTTGAAAACTGGTAATTGAGTCAACCTTTTCTCAACATTAACGTTTTCAATATCGGAAAGGTTGAAAAAATCAACATTGTTTCAATGCCAGATTTCAACAAATCTTAAACGTAGAAACTCTAATATTGTTTAAACGTTGAATCAACATTTATCGACGTCGTGACCTAATATCAACCAGATCTAAACGTTGAATAAATGTTGAGTGCCTGCTGGGAACTGACTTTATCTTTCCTAATGCCTCCCTTGGCACCGCCTCACTTTTGGCCTTGAGTTGAGCGTTCGTCCATGTGAGGAAGGCTCTGGGTTCTGTCCCCTGGCCGAGACACACCAAAGTCTATAAAAGTGGTAGTTTCTGCTCCTGTTTGGCGTTCAGCATACAGGGAGTGGGACGACTGGTTCGCCCGTTGTCAGTATAATGTGACCGGGTGGGGTGTGTTGCTTGGTGTCTTCGGCGGCATGCTTCAGTGATATAGCACTATAAAAAGGGCAACAGTTCCACTATACAAGAAGACACAACACGAACATACCGCAGTCTCCCAGTACACTCACCTCGCACAACATACACGCAACACACCGCATACATGGGAGGCCGTCCTTACATGACCATAGCTGTTAATAGGACGTTAATAAATCAAACAAACAAACAAATAGCCAATTCAAGTTAAACATTGCCATATATTATCAAATGGGCCTGCATGGCTGAACAGGTGCTATGTATACAGTATATATTACTGTATGTGTACCAGTTGTATCGATACGAATATGCTGTATATCAATGGAATGCGCCGTACCAGCAGAACTGTACTGGTACAAGTGGTTCTTTTTCAGAAGCGCACCACTTGGATCCAAGATGGCGGACCCGAGATTTTCCATTTGTGATAGAAATGTTTTCTTTGTTGAAACCAAGACAGATAGTATTCATACCCGATGAAATTACATGGATTATTTATTTCAATATATGCCGAAACTATTTAGGTTGTACTTTTATATCCATTTTATTAACACCAAAAATACTTTTATATTCGCAGCGTGTCTTTCATATGGATGACGCCATCATGAAAAACCACCATTGATGAGGTTTTAAACACTTTCCAACACTTATCACCAATTTGTACCTCTTTCTAGATGATATTGTATAATGACAGCTATTAAGTCTGATGCTTTCCTGTAAATGAGTAAATGTTGTGAGTATGCTACTCTCCTCGTCCAAAGACACATGCCAGAATCCATTTGTAGCATCCGCTACAGTAAATATTTTGGCCTTACTGAGGTCTGCAATCTGATTAAAATACATATACTTATTATCACTACGTTTGATAAGAGGGGGTGGTTATAAGGATCTGTATTTCAATCAGATTGTGAGGTCTGGCAATACGTCATCAAGGGTTGGCATAGTGAAGTTGTTTCTCTTCAAAGCCTTATTCGGGGATTTGGGATCTATACATAGCCTGATCTTCCCAGATGGCTTGGTCACAACTACCATTGAAGAGATCCAGTCCGTTGGAGTTTTCACCGCTTCTATTACATCCTTACTGATAAGACATTCAAACTCTTCCTTTACTTTAGGTTTTACAGAAATGGGAAGTTTCCTAACCGATCTAGCCGCCCCAAGGTGGATAGTGTGCAAGTTTGTTATGAGATCTAATACTTTTGATGGATGAGCTGATCCATAAATTGACATGAAAACCACTAATGCATCAGACCATCTCTCAATTGTATATATTTTCTCCCGCAGTTTCGATTTCATACAGAGCTCCCCATTGTATTAATGGTTACTTTGTGCTCCTGTGTGGAGTTAATATTATTGTGCAGCAGGCCAGCCAGTTCAATAAAATGGCCAGATATAATTTTTTGCTCAAGACGGATTGGCCCCTATAATAGTGTGAATGCTCTGAATCGGCCTGATTGTGTTTTCTATATCTGCAGCTTCTTCCAGGGAGTAAGGGGTAACATCCTGCTGAGTAGCTATAGGGTCATGAACCGGCTCTAGATCTGTTGACGTCGACGTCTGGCGACTGTGAGATCGAGTTTGACTTTCTCTCAGGAATCCCAAATTCATGAATATTTCTTAGAAAAGAAAAAATTAAACTTAATTAGTAGTAATTATATGGAACATAATCATATTATCGCTGTTATCCACTATTGTCTACATTTATATACATTGTTTACATACTCAATAAACTGAACAAGACCAATGTCTGAGTCACCAGTATTAGGACAAATATGGACACAATTATACCCATTGTATCTATGTCTTGTACATGTATATGCATATATCAAATCTAAATAATTAGCTATGAAATATAATTAATACTGACAATCATGATCTGGAAAAATAAACAAAATTGTTACTCAATAATAATAATTTATAATTAATTACAAACACGGCTAAAATCATTATTAGGATTAAAACAGAAATGCCTTAAGGCTCCCGTAACTCGCTTTTAAATGCTAATTTATCGAACATGTTACCTGTCAGTTGCTGCTGTCAAAAAACCCGGTTATGCTGGTCATGAATGACCAGTAAACAAGTAAATGTAATATACAGCCTTATGTGCTGTTGCTGGAAATTGATCGCTGCTAAATAGTATTGCTAGTCTCACAAAAAAACGACACTAGTCCTAATAATTACGGGACAACTCATAACAGCATTTGTGGTCGTGATCTTGCAATTATAATTGAAGTGCTCAGAATGAAGCAGAACAAGGGGGAGCACTCTAAACATACAAAATTTAACCTACTTGTCACGTACGACACTTCCATTCCCACGATTAGTCACGTACGCCAGAAAGTACTCTGGGGACCTCCAAAGGGAGGCAACTCTACTTATTTTTAGAATTTCTCCGTCTATTGAAAAGCAATAGACGGGAATAACTGTTTATTCCTGCACTATTCAAACGACAACCATTACTCAGAAACAAACGCATAGGCCTTTGAAATATCCGTTCATGACGCCACAGGTTGACATGATCGTGTCCCACAATGACAACGCTTTGTTTACATCCTGCCGTCTGCTCACGTAGACATGTGAGGCCATGCCACGGGGACTAAGACGGGTAAACAGTTCACATATTCACACATGACTGATACAAATAAACCGAAAAACTATAATATCTGAACAGGAATCATATTAAATTTATATATAAAATAGAAAATGAAATAGAAAAATTTATATACAGCTCTCATGTTTAGATACATTAATTAATTGTATACTGGGCTATACGTTGCATAGTTAAGAAGGTTTAATGATATAGCACAATCTCAATGTACTAAAATAAGATCACTTGTGTTTCAAAATAGCAGAACGAATGTTTTTGAAATATTTCCACTGTCCCTTCTCAGAAAAATGCACCCCATCAGCACACAAAGTGTCAAGACCTTCTTTCATTCCCCGAAGCTTCCAATAATCTATAACTTCCATGGATTTTACCTAGTCTTTCAAGAATATGTTGGCAGAGCGCACCTTGGTTACATACTCAGGAACAGGTATTGTTACGACTGGTTTGCCCGTTGTCAGTGACCGGGTGGGGTGTGTTGCTTGGTGTCTTCGGCGGCATACTTCAGTGATATAGCACTATAAAAAGGGCAACAGTTCCACTATAAAAGAAGACACAACACGAACATAAGACAGTCTCCCAGTACACTCACCTCGCACAACATACACGTAACACACCGCATACATGGGAGGCCGTCCTTACATGACTATAGCTGTTAATAGGACGTTAATAACTCAAACAAACAAACAAAGTATTGTCGCGAGGCAGAAGCTGAAGCACAGTTATGTGTGCAATATCAAAGGTATTACGACACATTGTTAAAATTGTCAATAGTTTTAGAATCGTTTCCTTTACAGCTGTTGACGAGTCCAAATGATTTCTCCCTATATGCACTATCATGTGCCTGGGTCGCAGTGTCTGTACTTCGTGCCAAAAGCGAAATAGGTGTTGTTGTTGGTCAACTCGTCGACCGCTTATACCTAAAAATGTACTAGGGGACAATGGTCTATCTTGAATTCACATACTCAGATTGTAGAGGATCTGACAACATTACATGAGGGGTTATGTTCGGATGACCTTTTACCACGTGTACTTTCTACACATTGCTACGTGAATTGATAGCGCCATTTCGTCCCATTAAACATACACATTTAGCATCGTTGTGCTCTTTGGGCGAGATGACTACGTAGGCTAAAATAACTATGACCGCTTTTTCAAACTATTTCGTCCCCAGTCAAGATTATGGACGTGACCCCTAATGGTATATTGTCAGATGCTCATGTCAAACGAAGTGATAATAAGGATCTGTATTTTAATCAGATTGAATCAAGACTGGCTCCAATGTGTGGGAGTTTCTGCCTTATAGTTGCATCCCCATTGTGTTGCCTTGTTTGAAAACCTTGTGTTTCCACAGATGGCGTTGAGCAACTGGTTGACATTGCAGGTGTTTCCGTTGATGATGTTCATGCTGATTTCATCAGAGAAGCATTAATTTTACCTAAACTCAACGTGTTCTATTATTTGGACTTGCTCTATTCTTACTGTTTCCACATTTTGGCACTGTTCATGTGTCTATGTCAGAGAATTGAAGATCTTGTTACATTTTTCCTTCAGTTCGTTTTTTTCAATAGGAAAGATACTTATCTTCTCTCAAACTTATGTGGCAAATATCCATCCTTCATTACATCTGGGATAAAATGTTCTTTGACTTTGGAGGTGACAGTTGGTATTGACGCCTTTGACTTTCTAACAAATAATGCTTGCATCAAGCCACTGATTTCGTCACTTGTCGGCTCTGACACATCAGGCAGTTTTAAACTACTCCGTCCCTGTATATTTTCTTAGTCTCGGCAGGGTCTCCATGAAAGCTGGGTCGACGTCCCGAGACTGGGTGCACTGGTCTTTTGCAGATGCACACCACTTTTAGGAGTGTGATGTGCGTCAGCGTGATATCAGTGTAGCTTAAGGCTTTCCCAGTAGCTTTAATTTGAGCCAACCTGTTTGCAGTGGGTTGCATCTCGTATCTGGGGGAAGAAAAATACTATATGTGTATCCCTGGTTGTCAGGAGAACGGTTTTAGAAAGGATTCCTCCATTTTCAAGGTTGTCATGAGGAATTCTCTCACAACCTTCTCAGTATTTCTGGGATGTTCTTTCGAATCGCCTTTTACACCTCTTTATGGATAGTTCGTATACTTTAATTTGAGTGTTCCGCGAACTGCACTAAATTGGACACCTTTGTCTTCATACAGTTGACTTCGGCTTTTACACCCGATATCTGGAAGTGGAGTTTCCAGAAGCATTTGCCAATATTGGCTTCCTTCAAGCATAAACTATAGTTAGTTGGAGAGACGCCATGCGCATGTCTGGCCATAGAAGTCGCCCGAACGATCAACTTCAGACTAAAGCAGTATCAACTGGCCCTGCAGGTAGGGCGTTAGAATTGTACCTGCTGCCCCTATTGCATGATCGTAAAAGGCGACTAAATTTAGGATCTTATCTTTTCTATTCCTCCTAACTGACTTTACCCTTCCTATTGCCTCCCTTGGCACCGCCTCATTTTTGGCCTTGAGTTGAGCGTTCGCCCCTGTGAGGAAGGCTCTGGGTTCTGTCCCCTGGCCGAGACACACCAAAGTCTATAAAAGTGGTAGTTTCTGCTCCTGCTTAGCGCTCAGCAAAAAGGGAGTGGGACGACTGGTTCGCCCGTTGTCAGTATAATGTGACCGGGTGGGTTGTGTTGCTTGGTGTCTTCGGCGGCATGCTCCAGTGATATAGCACTATAAAAAGGGCAACAGTTCCACTATACAAGAAGACACAACATGAATATACCGCAGTCTCCCGAAACACGCACCTCGCACAACATACACACAACACACCGCATACATGGGAGGCCGTCCTTACATGACCATAGCTGTTAATAGGACGTTAATTAATCAAACAAACAAACAAACAAACAAACAAGCAGTATCAACATCCAGCCAACGCGGTCCATAGAAGGATTTTCGCGATCCAAGATATTCTTACAGATGATGATGAAATTCTTACAGCCAAAATGAAGAGGCGTCCTAATTGTATGCTATACCTATGCAAAGTAAGGAGAATTGTACCCAGAGTGACAGGATACAGTGACATATCAATTAGGGAGGTGACAGGAGATAGAGAGGATTACTTCAAAGAACATTTTCGTATTAGTAGGCACGTGTACGAGACACTCCTGGAATATCTGTCACCTTTCCTGGCAGTACAATATACAGGGGGTTTCGATCCAATTCCTGCCAACCACCAGCTTTTAATATTCCTTTGTTACCTCGCAAACCAGGTGTCAATGAGAGATTTCACAGTTATTTGGGATATCTATTTCAACTGTTCATGGGATAGTGATGAAAGTGTGCGACATAATTGTTCGAGAATTACAAAGACGCGTAAGTTGTTTAACTTGAAGTTAGTCTGAATCATTACCATGAGAAAGTAACTTATGATTTATTTGATTTGTGTAAAATTTTGAATCAGTTAAACTTTAATTATGGAAATGGTTTGTTTTGTTTTACACACTGTGTAATACAATTGTACAGTATATTTCTCAAGAAAGGTTGTTCCAAATGCCTTTTGTGTTTATACAAGCACGTATGGCTGACCTACATTTGTACTCATTTAAATGCGGTTGACCTCTCATTTAAATGCGATTTTTTCTTTATCTTCCTAACTGACTTTATCTTTCCTAATGCCTCCCTTGGCACCGCCTCACTTTTGGCCTTGAGTTGAGCGTTCGCCCCTGTGAGGAAGGCTCTGGGTTCTGTCCCCTGGCCGAGACACACCAAAGTCTATAAAAGTGGTAGTTTCTGCTCCTGCTTAGCGTTCAGCATACAGGGAGTTGGACGACTGGTTCGCCCGTTGTCAGTATAATGTGACCGGGTGGGGTGTGTTGCTTGGTGTCTTCGGCGGCATGCTTCAGTGATATAGCACTATAAAAAGGGCAACAGTTCCACTATACAAGAAGACACAACACGAACATACCGCAGTCTCCCAGTACACTCACCTCGCACAACATACACGCAACACACCGCATACATGGGAGGCCGTCCTTACATGACCATAGCTGTTAATAGGACGTTAATAAATCAAACAAACAAACAAAAATCTTATTCATATCAACCTTCTATAACACATCTTTGAATTTACAAATATCTATAATGATGATTTAATTTGGGAATAAGATACCAAGGACTCATAAAAAAGTACGATAAAGTCGCTATTTACGTAAATGGTCAAGACAATTTGCATAAATTATGATGACCGATGACCTTATTTCCGCCCGTCATTTGCATACGTGTACGTATCTGTGCAACTTCTGGTTGAAAGAAGGTCACACTAAAGACCAACCTGAACGACATCGGGCATTACACATAATTGATTAATCTCCCCTCGGTAGCTCCGGTTGACTAAAGACAGGATTTTGCCGATATCATTACATGTAAATATGAAAGAATGTTCAGCAATTATTTTTTAAAGCAATTTACATTAATTAAACAATCATGAACGGCCATGAGCGAGGTCTTTGTAACACGTGTGTAAAACTAGGAAAGTTATGAAGTGAAATCGGTTGATAGCTTGGATCTGACGCACTATTCCATACTCGTAGGGCCTACCACAATAAATACCGTACAGTAGGCCTATGTTGTACCGATATTATTTAAGCAATGATATAATGACAATTCTCATCAGACATATGCCAAATGAAGTGGAAGTTCTCTGTAATCTTTTAGAATCTCGATCGTTACGGTTTTCACGACATGCCGGAAAATGTTCTTGATACAAATAGACAAAGTTGTCGTACATGTGATGTCGATCTAATATTATTTATATTACGTGAAGCATTATCCAAATAGAACAACATAATACCTGTTAACTGTTTACTAAATAGAGTATTAACAACAAAACTTGTCGGCGACAGTTCTTTGTTTAGAGAGTGTGTCTACGGCATTCTTTTGTGACACATATGAGTTACGTACCGTGATGTTAGAACACACGTGTTTGTTTACGTATTCAGCGTTAAAAAAAAATACGACACCTGTAGGCTTACCATGCTAAATACTTATACGGAGCGTCGAGGACAAACATCGATTTGATTCACAGTAAATATATTTGAGAGATGTAGAGGTATTTGCCATGGCTGATTAATTTGTAATTATTGATTTTAGCTTAGATATTTGTGTTTATGATTGTTTCCAAAAGAAATAATGTGACTTTAAATAAAATCTATAATTTAAAGTTAAGTATCTGGTATTTAAATTTATTGAAGACATTATAGCATAGTTTTTAGGTCATCTGACCCGAAGGGTCAGGATGACCTATAGTCATCATGTTTCGTCCGTCGTCGTCCGCCGTCCGCCGTGCGCCGTGCGCCGTGCGCCGTCCGCCGTGCGTTAACTTTTCACATTTTCAACTTCTTCTCAAGTTCTACCCAGTGCCATTTAGCTGAAACTTACATGAAATGATCCTGACATGGTCCCGACAAAGTGTTGTTATTTTTCGGGTCGATCCGAAATCCAAGATGGCCGCCACAGCCGCCATCTTGAAAACACATTTTGAACTTCTTCTTAAGTTCTACCGGTGCGATTTGGCTGAAACTTGCATGAAATGATCCTGACATGGTCCCGACAAAGTGTTGTTATTTTTTGGGTCGATCCGAAATCCAAGATGGCCGTCACAGCCGCCATCTTGAAAACACATTTTGAACTTCTTCTCAAGTTCTACCGGTGCGATTTGGCTGAAACTTGCATGAAATGATCCTGACATGGTCCCAACAAAAGTGTTGTTATTTTTCGGGCCGATCCGAAATCCAAGATGGCCGCCACAGCCGCCATCTTGAAAACACATTTTGAACTTCTTCTCAAGTTCTACCAGTGCGATTTGGCTGAAACTTGCATGAAATGATCCTGACATGGTCCCGACAAAGTGTTGTTATTTTTCAGGTCGATTCGAAATCCAAGATGGCCGCCACAGCCGCCATCTTGAAAACACATTTTGAACTTCTTCTCAAGTTCTACCGTGCGATTTGGCTGAAACTTGCATGAAATGATCCTGACATGGTCCCGACAAAGTGTTGTTATTTTTCGGGTCGATCCGAAATCCAAGATGGCCGCCACAGCCGCCATCTTGAAAACACATTTTGAACTTCTTCTTAAGTTCTACCAGTGCGATTTGGCTGAAACTTGCATGAAATGATCCTGACATGGTCCCGACAAAGTGTTGTTATTTTTTGGGTCGATCCGAAATCCAAGATGGCCGTCACAGCCGCCATCTTGAAAACACATTTTGAACTTCTTCTCAAGTTCTACCGGTGCGATTTGGCTGAAACTTGCATGAAATGATCCTGACATGGTCCCGACAAAGTGTTGTTATTTTTCGGGTCGATCCGAAATGCAAGATGGCCGCCACAGCCGCTATCTTGAAAACACATTTTGAACTTCTTCTCAAGTTCTACCGGTGCGATTTGGCTGAAACTTGCATGAAATGATCCTGACATGGTCCCGACAAAGTGTTGTTTTTTTTTGGGTCGATCCGAAATCCAAGATGGCTGCCACAGCCGCCATCTTGAAAACTCATTTTGAACTTCTTCTCAAGTTCTACCGGTGCGATTTGGCTGAAACTTGCATGAAATGATCCTGACATGGTCCCGACAAAGTGTTGTTATTTTTCGGGTCGATCCGAAATCCAAGATGGCCGCCACAGCCGCTATCTTGAAAACACATTTTGAACTTCTTCTCAAGTTCTACCGGTGCGATTTGGCTGAAACTTGCATGAAATAATCCTGACATGGTCCCGACAAAGTGTTATTTTTTAGGTCGATCCGAAATCCAAGATGGCCGCTGCAGCCGCCATCTTGAAAACACATTTTGAACTTCTCAAGTTCTACTGATGCGATTTGGCTGAAACTTGCATGAAATGATCCCGACATGTTCGCGACAAAGTGTTGTTATTTTTTGGGTCAATCCAAAATCGAAGATGGCTACAATGACACTATATCTAATTAATTTCCTATATGTTAAGGCCCTTGGGCCTCTTGTTTGAAATAAAATTTGTTGAAAGAAATTGAAAATGATCCTGACATGGTCCTGACAAAGTGACACCATATATAATTAATTTAACTATTGCCAAGGTAGTCAGATGACCGTTAAGGCCCTTTGGGCCTATTGTTAATTTTTAACAAGCAAAGTAAAATTAAAACTGGGAAAATGTAGAGATAAAAAACAATAAGGCCGCCTACTGAAGTAGACTATATCAAATTAATTTTTATTTTTGATTTTGAAATATTTGTATACATGTATTAATTAGATTAATTTACCATGCAATCTGAGTGAGATATATCCAATTTGATTATGTAGTATATATCCTAATTATTAAACTACATAATTATGTCATCATGCAGAATACATTCATTTTTGGCTGATCAATCATGAATATTACAGAGCTACATGGCTGTATCTCCATTTGCCCACTTTTTATAATCTGATAATTAGCAGAATGTTATGACAAGGGTTATAGTCTATTTCAGAGGCTGTATCTCCATTTGCCCACTTTTTATAATCTGATAATTAGCAGAATGTTATGACAAGGGTTATAGTCTATTTCAGAGGCTGTATCTCCATTTGCCCACTTTTTATTAGCTCACCTGGTCCGAAGGACCAAGGTGAGCTTATGCCATATCGTGGCGTCCGTCGTCCGTCCGTCCGTCAACAATCGACTTCTTCTCCATAACCGCTGGTCGGATTTCAACAAAATTTGGCTGGTAGCATCCTTATGGGCTACTAACTGAAAATTGTACAAATTATGGGGCTGACCCCCAGGGGCCTGAGGGGCGGGGCCAATTTGGCTATTTCCATATAAACGACTTCTTCTCTGAAACCAAGAATGGGATAGCAACCATAATGCAATGGTAGCATCCTTATAGGGTGGGGATTCAAAATTGTACAAATGATGGGGCTGACCCCCCGGGGGCCTGAGGGGCGGGGTCAAATGGGGTCAATTTGGCTATTTCCATATAAACGACTTCTTCTCTGAAACTAAGCATGAGATAGCACTCATAATGCAATTGTAGTATCGTTATAGGGTGGGAATTCAAAATTGTACAAATGATGGGGCTGACCCCCGGGGGCCTGAGGGGCGGGGTCAAAAGGGGTCAATTTGGCTATTTCCATATAAACGACTTCTTCTCTGAAACCAAGCATGGGATAGCACCCATAATGCAATGGTAGCATCCTTATAGGGTGGGGATTCAAAATTGTACAAATAATGGGGCTGACCCCCTGGGGGCCTGAGGGGCGGGGTCAAAAGGGGCCAATTGGCTATTTCCATATAAATGACTTCTTCTCTGCAACTAAGCATGGTATAGCACCCATAATGCAATGGTAGCATCCTTGTAGGTTGGGGATTCCAAATTGAGCAAATGATAGGGCTGACCCCCCGGGACCTGAGGGGCGGGGTCAAAAGTGGTCAATTTCCATATAAATGACTTTTTCTCTGCAACTTACCATGGGATTGCGCTCATAATGCAATGGTTACATCCTTATAAGGTTTGGATTCAAAATTTTACAAATGATGGGGCTGACCCCCCGGGGGCCAGAAGGGTGGGGTCAAAAGGGGTCAATTTAGCTATTTCCATATAAACGACTTCTTCTCTGCAACTAAGAATGGAAGAGCACTTATAATGCACTGGTAGCATCCTTATAGGGTTGGGATTTGAAATTGTACAAATGATAGGGCTTACCCCCTGGCCTTAAACGGCAATATATGCGAGGTCAAAAAAGTCAATTAGGCTACTATTTTCATATAAATTACTTTGTCTTTGAACCTATGTATTGGATAGCATATTTGTATGGTATCAATAGCATCATTGTTTGGTTGTGATTCAAAATTAAACTTTGGGAGTCAATTTTGCTTATTTTTCTAATTGTCAGAGTCTTGTGATAATTACTAACAAAAAACCAGGTGAGCGATACAGGCCCTCTGGGCCTCTTGTAATCTTAAAATTTAAAATTACCTGTGATTTTTTGTATACCTCTAAAAAGTGGGCAAATGGAGAACACACCAGCTACATGTCCTCTATTATGAAGTCATTCAAACAGGTATGATTGCAGTGATTCTCAATTGATCCATGTGAAAATTACAAAAAGTCATGATATATGTATATGATGACAAAAAATGTTATTTAACTTTTGTTTAAAAAAACTAACTTTTTATGAAGTGACATTTGATATTTTTTATCTGGAAATTATTCTGTTCAATTTTAACTTCGGAGATTTACATTTCAAAATTCAATTTGCCTTGTATTTAGAATCTAAATATTTATTTTGGTACCAGGTAATCTGCTAGTCAATGATCATATTATTCCTAAAGGTTTTATTCCCGAAGAAATGAAGAGCTTCCTAAATGTATGTTTTATTGTTTTTGAAGAAATGTACAAGAAATGAAATCTGTATCGCCAGCCTAGAATAATGGAGACTGCGTGTACAAATGTGTAGTCTAATCAACTCCTTAATTTATACTGGGTATATACTTAGCTGTTATGAAGATGTTTTTAATTAATAAAAAATGGTCAGTATATTATAGCTATAAGGCCTTCCATTTTGTAATTGATTAAAACCCCTCCATGGGAAGCAGTGGCCTTATGGCTATATAAATTGAGTCCTACTGCCTCCCTACACCCCTTTTGTCAGAGGAATGGCGAGGACCATATTTGAGATATTCATTTTAAGATCAAAGTTGTATGAATTTACAGTCCTTTGAATATGAAAATATTATTAGGATTGTTAATAAGAAATCTCATTAAAAAAAAAAAATAGTGATGAATACATCTTGTGCCAGTATACAAAAATACATCATTCAATAGAAATTCATCACACATGCAAAAACTATTAATGTTTTTTTTTATTACATGCATTTCAGACACTGAAGTAGACTGCGATGACAGAAAGACATATGCAGTTCACAAAAAGACACTAAAAACAACATGTGAATTATTTTAAAGTTAATGTTAACAAAGAAGAAACCAAATGAAGAAAATGAAAACTCATGGATTTGACCAAACTCATCAATTATAAAATATTGTTGTGTCTCCTCATATAAAACCTATTCAATCTTTGCAGATTACAGAATTACCTCCCTTGTGGGTAGGTATCCATTATGATGTCATTATTTTGTGTGAGAAATTCTGGTAGATTTCTCTTAAAGTATAATATTATGCCTGCAAACACATGACATCACAATCAATACCTACCCGCTAGGGCAGATAACTCTATTATATGCAAATACAGAATATCATTAGTCAATATCTATACTATAAAGTAATGACTGTGCTGTTATATTACAAAATATATATTTTAAATTGAGCATTTAGGGGATTATATGTAGATTGACATGCATGTTGTCCTGTAATTATGGTATTTATTTCTAATTTTTATTTTATTTATGAATGTATTTAAAAAAAGAAAGAAAGAAGAATGTATATGAAATACAATAAACTATTATTTAGTTGTCACTTTTGTTATTTTTCAGAAACAAGAGCTATTCCAGTAAAACATCTTTCACAAACCCCTAGACTCCAGATTTGCTTAGATATTCAAACAACAGCTGTTACAGCAATTTATTTCTTTTAAGCCAGAAGTTACCAAAGATGAATTTAATGAAATAACTCTTGTTAAGCACCATTTGATTTTTAGACGCTTTAAATCCCCTAAGTCAGACCCCATCAAACCCCCCTAAGGATACCACTTCAAATCCACTGGTGTCCTCATTTACATATTGTAGACGTTTTTAAAAAAATGCCCTTTGTGTGACCGCTTCAAATCCCCTTAGCTGGACCACTGCAAACCCCCATAGTGGGGTCAATTCAAATCCCTTTATCGAAACCACTTGATAACCCCTTAAATGGACCACTGCAAATCCCCTTAGCAGAAACACTGGTAAATAATTTAAATATTTTAAATGCTTAAAATCCCCATAGGTGACCCACTTCAAATCCACTTAAATTACCGTAATTACGCGTGAAGCATACATTTTAATTTTTTAGGTCACCTGACCATAGGTCATGATGACCTGTGATATTCTTTTGTCCATTCTTGTGAACACATTAACTTCAGTAAATTTGAACCAACTAAATGAATAAACGAGTTTGAAAATCAGCTTGATTTGACTGTAAGTTACGGAATTATTGCCCTTTGCACTAATAATTATTACTGAACTTTGTTTATACGATAACTTGAGTAAGTATGCACAGAGTTTATTAAAACTTTAAAGGAGACTAACATTAGAAAGATCTCGGACGAGTTCGAAAATCAGCTTGATTCGACTGTAACTTACGGAGTTATTGCCCTTTGAAATAATAATTGTTATTGGACTTTGTCTTTTTATAGAAACTATCAATTTATTTCTTATTTTCAATTCGTTATACCTACTTAAATGCTTTTTCTCTCTTTCTCAATAACTATTAGCATACAGTATGTATAAAATTTGTCTCTATCTAGAATGCATTAATTTCGTGCCAGTCTTGGAAAAGTACATACATTCATGAAAAAATTGTAATCGGCCAATTTACTCCTTTCATAATAATGGTAATGGTATTGCTATTAGAACCAACTTGATCAGGTAGCCTTTGTGTTTCAGTACTTTGATTATTTATTCAGATAATTCGATGGGCATATCAAGTAAGACGAAGACAAATATCTGCAGAAATTTCGGGGTTTTCAGGAGTTGTTGGATTTCTTGATGGGTCACACATACGCTTGGCATCTGCAAGAAATAGTGATACTGACTATTTTAACAGGAAGGGATTTCCTTCCATGCAATTGTAGGTTTGTTTGTTTGTTTGATTAATTAACGTCCTATTAACAGCTATGGTCATGTAAGGACGGCCTCCCATGTATGCGGTGTGTTGCGTGTATGTTGTGCGAGGTGCGTGTTTTGGGAGACTGCGGTATGTTCATGTTGTGTCTTCTTGTATAGGCAATTGTAGGTACAAAGCAAAACTATCCAAATTATTTCGTAGACAACTTCAGTGAACGTTATTATAAGACCCTCCTTAAAAAATGTTTATAACTTTGATGTCAAGTTCTGAATAGTAAAATCTGTATTCAATTTTATAAAAACACAGCATACACGGTTATGTAGAGATTTTAAACAAGTTCATTGCAGTATCCACAATTATTCAAAAAGCCAAGTTTTAATGTGTTTTCTATTTGTTGTAGGTAGTTGTTGATAATGAACTTTTCATCACAAGTGCTTATACAGGATGGCCTGGCTGTACCCACGACACAAGTGTTTTGCGCAATTCTCAGGTGTTTGCCATGCATGTGATTCTCCTCTCACAGTGGAACATATTTTGGTGCACTGTATTGATTTTAAGCACGTACGAGATAAGTACTACGATGTCTCCGACATGTACACTTTGTTTCATGTCGTGGGACATAATCATATTTTTAATTATCTCAAAGAAATCGGTATTTTAAACAAAATATGAACGTTTTCTCATCATGTTATATCATCGTATCAACTCAACATTTCATCGTTTCATCAACTTTGTGCATGAGTTTTCTCATGTGTTTTAGCCAAAACTATTTTATCTCATGCAAACCTTCTTTTTTTTATCAAATAAACGTTTACAATCTGTGTTTTTGTCCTTACCTGCCTTTTCTTACCCTGATCTTTTATCCTGATATTAATGCATGACTTGTAGTTTGGCCCTAAATGACTTAGTTGTCGATGGGCCGTAAAACTCAAACAAACAAACAAACCTATGTTAATTAATTAAATGTGTAGGATAGAAGAAAAAAAATCCCGTGTCGGAATGTATGCTTTATCATGGGGGTGGCAGGGACGTAGGGGCTATGCTGTATCATTCTGATTATCCTAAAAGTCTAAAAAAAATTGTAAGTTTAATAATGTTTATGTATGATAATGTCAACCAGTTCAAGGAAATCAGCTTTATTGAGATCAGCTTGTGCATGTGTCGCATGGCCAATCGCTTCCCCTCGCGATACTCAACATGTACCCGTACGAAAACAATAATATTCTCCTCACAATGCGGTTATGACTTAACGATATTAAATGAAACATGTAAAGATATACAGTTTTATAGGTAACAGATAATTTCCACAATTTTTACTTTCCGCACTTCAACTCATCATCAGTTTGCCGCCATTTTGGATCCAATCTAACCCATGCAGCCTAGTGGGTTCGACTATAGTTTCCGGATAACGTCACTATGGTTGAACTAGAGTCAAATCGGACCAACTTTAGTCGAACTATAGCGACTGTAGTAAGTGCTCGAAGTAGGCAATTTTTTGCACTTATATGCGTCGGCTAAATTATAATCAGCGAAAGACGAACCCGGATTAACATCATTCCCTTGGGAGCCGCACCACTTGAGTATATAGATGAGCTGGGTCAGATTTCTTAAAACCCAATTTCAAAAATTCGTTGTGGTTCATGGTCACTCTCAATGTTTTTTGTACCCTGTTTATTGGTTCAATTTGTCAGTTGTTCAATATATTTTTCAAATAAAACGCTGGAGCAGGTTCACTCACCCTCACTGGTCATTCAACCGGAAGATCGGAATTGATAAATTCTTATATCAACATAGCACCATTCATGTAAGATCCTCTATTTTTCATATGACCTCTTACTTATATCTGGAATAACTACTTTTCTTATTATCACACAACATAATACTCACAGGAGAACAACATTTACTAGTTTGGAGACAATCTGATTGTTTCTGTTATTTCATTTCAACACATTTTATTAATAATGAAGTGATGAAACAACAGACAAACTCCTATATAAGTCTTCTCCCGATGATTCTGTTTTTATTTTGTTATACAAGAGGATAAAAATGGAAGGGATTATTGCATAATATTAACATTGGGACAAGTCTTTAAATTTAATTAAATTTTTAATTTTGCCAGTTACTGTATCTGTAAACTAAATTTATATTCATATCATAATATATTATGTGTATATGACTGTAACTCATGTTCATCATTTGATAGATAAACGCTACATTTACTTTCGCGCCATTTTCATAAAAAATGTCATAAAAAGTGTAAAACAACCCTGCCCTATTTTAAATTATTCATTTTCATGTTTTCACACAATATAGATGTGATGACATAGATTTGATGGACATTGTCAGTTACTCAATTCCATCCCAATGACCGGAGTGTTGCAAAACATTACAGCTGTGAAAATGATACAAATCATAAAAAAAAATAAGTAAATTTGCAGTTAAATTCAACAGTATCCAACATAACTGATTATTAATTTACCAACAATCATATATACATTTCTTAACCCAATTTTAAAAAATTCTTTTGATAAATTCCAAACGATAGTTAAATTTATTCAGTTTCTCATTGTTTTTTTGTACCTGTTTATTGGTTCAAATTGTCAGTTTCCTGTGAATCAAACATGGAGGTGTATTTGAACAGAATTTATATGCATGCTGTATTTGCCTTGGATTTTATCACTGTGTTGAGGAAAAAATATTATCGGCCCTCCATGTTTGTGAATTGAATTTTAAAAGGCTGTTAATAGGACGTAAAAATAAACAAACCAAACTCCCTGTATGCTGAGCGCTAAGCAGGAGCAGAAACTACCACTTTTATAGACTTTTGGTGTGTCTCGGCCAGGGGACAGAATCCAGAGCCTTCCTCACAGGGGCGAACGCTCAACGCAAGGCCAAAAGTGAGGCGGGTGCCAAGGAAGGCTAATTAGGAAAGATAAAAGTCAGTTAGGAAGAAAAGATAAGAATCCTAAATTTAGTCGCCTTTTACTTTGTTTGTTTGTTTGTTTGATTTATTAACGTCTTGCAACACTATAAGCAATGGGATGAAATTCATACCCTGTCGGGAACGGAGTGGAGGCAGGGCATAACTATAGAGGGCGAAATATACAAAGGGCAAATCTGTATCTGTTACATGTTGTGATTAAGGTGGGTTAAAAACAGAATTTTCCCGGAACATGATTTAAATTGCTAAAGAACTTCAAATATATAAATTTTGTTAAATATTTCAATTGTTCAGAATGTTTACCTTATTCTTTGGGCATATTTTACACCAGACTCTACCAATACTTATTTTGAGGCGAAGTGTGATTTGTGTTTACAGAATAAGGTGTTGATCAACGACTGACCTAAACCAATTCACAATTTGGTCATTGTGCACATTTCCCACCGTTTTTCTCTCGATGAGGGATGCGCCGCTATGTTTCCCATTTATGCTCGATCCTTGATCACATAGTACGCCATGAACGATAACTTCGACATGTACTTTAGGGAAATCCGGGAAAACCTTCTTATATGATTCGCAACAACTCAAGACGAGGTCCACCTAGGTCATCGCCCAATTTTTCGATAAAAGGTTACTTGTAAAACATTCATATGTTTGTTGCATTGCTAATCTCTGATAACGCGTCCTGGAAAAGAGAATTTCTCCCAATAATATTTGTGTGGTTTCCCTTTCCAAAACTTCTTCGTTTTGATCAATATATGCGAAGAATTGACGTTGCATGCCTCCTCTATGTTTATCATTACATCAGCATTAAGCACACGTTTTCTCATGTATTTTAGCTAAAGCTATGTTATTCCATACAATTTAAATAAACAAGAGGCCCAGAAGGCCTGTATCGCTCACCTGGTTTGTAATGCCCAAGTAATGTTCTGAATACAGGTTCATTGTTTCTTTTTCTGAAGGAATGAGAATATATACCTCTAATTCCCCTATTGGGCCCCGCCCCTCCTGCCCCTGGGGGGTCAGAGCCAAAATTTACACAAGTTCTGTTCCCCTTTTCCCAAGGATGTTTGTGGCCAAATTTGGTTACAATCCATGCAGAACTCTATGACTAATAGCGATTTATAGGATTTACCTCTATTTCCCCTATTGGGCCCCGCCTCTCCTGCCCCCGGGGGGTCAGAGCCAAAATTTATACAAGTTCTGTTCCCCTTCCCCCAAATGTTTGTGGCCAAATTTGGTTACATTCCATGAAGAACTCTAGGACAAGTAGTGATTTAAAGGATTTACCTCTATTTCCCCTATTGGGCCCCCACCCCTCCCTGCCCTGGGGGGTCAGAGCCAAAATTTATATACAAAACTCTGTTCTTATTCCCCCAAGGATGTTTGTGGCCAAATTTGGTTACATTCCATGCAGACTAGTAGTGATTTAAAGGATTTACCTCTATTTCCCCTATTGGGTGGGCCCCACCCCTCCTGCCCCCGGGGGGTCAGAGCCAAAATTTTTATACAAGTTCTGTTCCCCTTCCCCCAAGGATGTTTGTGGCCAAATTTGGTTACAATCCATGCAGAACTCTAGGACTAATAGCGATTTTATAGGATCGCGCGCACCTATATTTCCCCTATTGGAGCCCCGCCTTCTTCATGCCCCCGGGGGGTCAGTAGCCAAAATTTATACAAGTTCTGTCTCCCCTTCCCCCAAGGATGTTTGTGGCCAAATTTGGTACACTATTCCATGAAGACACTCTAGGACAAAGTAGTGAGTGCATTTAAAGGGATTTACCTCTATTTCCCCTATTGGGCAGCCGCCACCCCTCCTGGCCCCTGGGGGGGTCATCCCAGAGCCAAAATTTTATACAAACTCTGTTCTTATTCCCCCAAGGATGTTTGTGGCCAAATTTTGGTTACATTCCATGCTAGAGACTAGTAGTGATGTTTAAATGGATTTACCTCTATTTCCCACTATTGGGCCCAAACCCCTCCTGCCCCCGGGGGGTCAGAGCCAAAATTTATACAAGTTCTGTTCCCCTTCCACCCAAGGATTGTTTGTGGCCAAATTTGGTTACATTCCATGCAGAACTCTAGGACTAGTAGCGATTTAAAGGAAAGGTTGACGGACGCCGACGGACGACGGACGCCGCGCCATGACATAAGCTCACCGGAGGCCCTTCGGGCCAGGTGAGCTAAAAATTACAAATACACAGACATTTGACATTAATAATTTGGCAATCTGATTTGTAGCAACCACGATAAGCCACGGGGCAAGCACATGTCCACCATAACAACTTTGATTGCTGTCTGGTCAGTTTGACGGGTAACAGACTCCAAGGATGATCCAGTTTAGTTACGAGACATAACAGAATATAAACGTATATATGAACGGTAAACACAATCTGATTAAAATACAGATCCTTATTATCACGACGTTTGATAGGAGTGGTTATAAGGATCTGTATTTTAATCAGATTGAACGTAAACAATAGCGTCTATAAAAATGTGGCGAACCAAAAAAAGCTTAACACAAAATATGGCCGGAGCCATTTTACGATGTCATTTGCAATAAATTGATATTACAACAAAATGTGTGAGAAATAGATTGGTGTGTATCAAAAGTCTCTGTCCAAAAACAAAGCTCTTCTTTGTCTTAGTGTGGTATCTAAATATAGTTTGCTCAGGGGAAGCTACTCTATATTGTTCAACGGTTTAAATCTCCCCTAGAGCAAGGGAAGTACCTCGAGTTACCTAAGTCTTAGAAATCAATGAACATAGGTCACACAAAATTACTTATCCACGCTTCGCTATATAATTCACTTTTGTTTTCGTTATGTTATATAACCAAGCAAATATAAAAAAAAAATGTTAAAGCTCATATTCATTCAGGCTGCTGCTGAATCTCCGTTTTAAGCTCACCTGGCCATAATATTACAGAAAACATATTTTAAGAATTTTTCTATTTTCGGCCAGCAGATGTGTACGGACGGTATATTTCAAGCTCAAATATCTCATATCTCAAAAAGTAGTTCGAGAACACCTATTGTTCTATACAGATTTGAAATCTGCATGAAAAATACAAGAAAATAAGACCCGTTAGAAAAAAATGACATGGGTTTCCCCAAACGTATGGAGCTGAATACAAAATCTGTAGCAGAAATCAAAGAGATATGCTGAGATTTTAACATTTCACACGTACCTTTGGCTCTGGGAACATTCTATGCTTCGTCAAGAAATCAAAAAGATGAACTGTACAGCAAAAGATCGATGATCTCTATAAGGTATGGACTCCAGAAATCTTTTGAAAAGTCAAAAAATGTTGATATTATTAATGGAGAAAACTTCAAGGAGGCCAATAACGTCTTTACTGCTATGTTGAAAAAGCTGAAAAATGAAGGCAAATGAAGTACGGAACACAAGGAGCCATTAAAATACTGAGGATTTGACGAAACTTTACCGTTACTTAGAGGAACATATCCATACCCCTGCTGGACTCCAGAACAAGGTGTTCATTGATTTTATGTTGTATTTTTGTAACAGAGGAAGGGAAAATTTGCGCACATTAAAACAAAGCGACTTCAAAATCTGCGGTGAAGGTACTGGAAATCCTAAATATATTCAGATGAAGTACATGAAAACAAAAAATCACCGTGGAGATAGTTGTGATAATGATGTAAGCCAAGGAGGACGAATGTACGGCATCCCGGACAGTCCACACTGTCCTCTGAACTCCTTCATGTCATATCTGTCGCACCTAAATCCCAAATGTCAATTTTTTTGGCAGAGGCCAAAAACTATAGCAGCTGGTGACATTTGGTTTGAAAATGCGCCGATTGGAGTAAACACAATTGGAAACAAAATGAAAATGTTGTCATCTCACGCCGCCCTTTCCAATACGTACACGAACCATTGCCTTCGTGCCACAGCAGTAACACTTTTAGACGGGAAAGGATTTGAAGCCCGTCACATAATGCAGGTCTGGCCACATGCAAGGACGGACGAGGGCCACAAAAGAAAGATGGCGGAAGCTATTGGAAATGCAGTTACAGCCACAGGTAAGCACACACTAGAATCGTTTTACATTTATCTTCAAAAAAGTGTTCCTGGGGTTAACATCAAGTTACTTACTTTAATCAAATATCTGTATTTGTCTTTATGATTAAACATAAATCTGTTGGAGTTGAAAATCAATAGCCTACTTATTTATGGAATATATGTATTATGTGATAAATTGATGATATGTAAATTTCAGGGCCAAGTAAACGACAGAAAGGAGTGACTGACAATGCAAGTGATTTGGTGCAATTCTTAGAACAAGATCCATCTAATGGCTCTGGAAACATGACAGGTATGATTAGGAAAATTGTTAACAAGAGGCCCAAAGGGCCTTAACGGTCATCTGACTACCTTGGCAATAATAAAATTAATTATATATGGTGTCACTTTGTCAGGACCATGTCAGGATCATTTTCAATTTCTTTCAACAGATTTTATTTCAAACAAGAGGCCCAAGGGCCTTAACATATAGGAAATTAATTAGATATAGTGTCATGGTAGCCATCTTCGATTTGGGATCAACCAGAGATGTAACAATACTTTGTTGGGACCATGTCAGGATCATTTCATGCAAGTTTCAGCCAAATCGCACTGATAGAACTTGAGAAGAAGTTCAAAATGTGTTTTCAAGATGGCGGCTGTGGCGGCCATCTTGGATTTCGGATCAACCCGAAAAATAACAACACTTTGTCGGGACCATGTTAGGATCATTTCATGCAAGTTTCAGCCAAATCGCACCGGTAGAACTTGAGAAGAAGTTCAAAATGTGTTTTCAAGATGGCGGCTGTGGCGGCCATCTTGGATTTCGGATCGACCCGAAAAATAACAACACTTTGTCGGGACCATGTCAGGATCATTTCATGCAAGTTTAAGCCAAATCACACTGGTAGAACTTGAGAAGAAGTTCAAAATGTGTTTTCAAGATGGCGGCTGTGGCGGCCATCTTGGATTTCGGATCGACCCGAAAAATAACAACACTTTGTCGGGACCATGTCAGGATCATTTCATGCAAGTTTCAGCCAAATCGCACTGGTAGAACTTGAGAAGAAGTTCAAAATGTGTTTTCAAGATGGCGGCTGTGGCGGCCATCTTGGATATCAGATCAACCCGAAAAATAACAACACTTTGTCGGGACCATGTCAGGATCATTTCATGCAAGTTTCAGCCAAATCGCACTGGTAGAACTTGAGAAGAAGTTCAAAATGTGTTTTCAAGATGGCGGCTGTGGCGGCCATCTTGGATATCAGATCGACCCGAAAAATAACAAGACTTTGTCGGGACCATGTCAGGATCATTTCATGCAAGTTTCAGCCAAATTGCACCGGTAGAACTTGAGAAGAAGTTCAAAATGTGAAATGTTAACGCACGGCGGACGGCGCACGATGACGGACGAAACATGACGACTATAGGTCATCCTGACCCTTCGGGTCAGATGATCTAAAAATTGTAATTTTCAGAAAGTTTGTTATTCAACTGGTTACTGTATTGATAGCAACATCAATCAACAAAGTTATAGCCATCTGATATATTATAATGCCAAAGGTGCTTAGTATTATATTATTTTTCTTCAGAGTTCAGCTCTGCTGATGGTTTGTCCGACATGGATCTTATGGCCCTGACTGACAGCCAAGAAGCGATGCTGCTGAATGATATCACGAACTCGATGCAGTCCAGCCGTGATGGTACCGTTCCTGTACATCCCCAACCACCAGCTACAGTATTTAATATTCCGAAACATAAAAGTCATCAAGTTGTTATGAACTTTTCTGGTGTGGACTCCGTTCACATCCCCTACCATTAACAGAATGATGTAAACGCGTATACTCCTCTTGTTCTGAATTTATTTATTATTGAGTGATATTTATACTCATTAAATGTTCTGCTGGAACTTGTTTTCCTTGTTTTTCTCAACTGATTATGTAATAAAAAAAATATTTCATGGGCTACTGTGCTCTAGTTCATAATATTTACCCCTTGGTGGTGGTAATCAACAAATGTTATATTACACGAGGTCGAAGGCCTCGTGCAATATAACATTTGTTGATTACCACCACCTCGGGTTAAATATTATGAACTAGAGCACAGTAGCCCATGGAATATTTGTATAATATACTACACCAATAGACAAAGATGGAGTTAATACCACACTGGTACACTAAGATGGAGTTATATACCACACTGGTACTCTAAGATGGAGTATATACCACACCGGTACACTTAAATGAGTATATACCATACCGATACACATAGATTGAGTACATACCACACCGATACACATATATTGAGTACATACCACACTGGTACACTAAGATGGAGTTAATACCACACTGGTACACTAAGATGGAGTTAATACCACACTGGTACACTAAGATGGAGTTAATACCACACACTGGTACACTAAGATGGAGTATATACCCACACCGGTACACATAGATGGAGTATATACCACATCGGTACACTTAAATGGAGTATATACCATACCGATACACATAGATTGAGTACATACCACACCGGTACACTAAGATGGAGTATATACCACACCGGCAGGCTGGGGAAATGTACTCGTCCGCTCGTCTTAGACGAGTGGATTTGGCCATCGGACGAGTGAATGTTGACATCACGCTTGTCCGTCGGACGAGTGAAAAATTCTGACAATGACTATATGACCTACACCTTATAATTGTATCGTTTTCTCGATAAATTTATATAGGGTCTGACATTCGTAATGGTTTCTTAAAAATACGACGAAGCAATGATAAGCTTTCCCTTTCTGCGTCATTCTAGGAATTCCCGACTTTCGTTTTCAATGCGCATGCGCGTGTACAGCATTGTAACATGAATAAATCCGAGGTATATTGATATCGTAATCAAGAGTCTAGAGGTGTATCGAATAACAAGATGTCACAGCGAAATTTGCTTCATTTTTTTGCGACATTCGCCTCAAAAAAAATCTTACCAGAAGCTAATGGAGTTAAAAATAATATATACCTACTACATTGGAAAGTAAGTTAAAATATTGACCCTTTAAAAATATATCTTTTTTTTATAACGCTTGCATACAAATTGTTTGGGAATTAAATGTTCCGTCGGTCTTCCTGTAAAAAACTGTCCTGTTTGTCATGTTATCCCGAATCGGCATCAATACAATTCTAACAATCAAATTGGTATATCTAAAACCGCTGTAGGCTAACAGGCTACAGTCACATCTACTTATTTATCTGACAAATATGGCGGACAAGTAAAAATGTCATTCGGACGAGTAGATTGTGATGAAGCACTTGTCCGACGGACGAGTACATTTCAAAGTTTTTCCGCGGCCCTGACCGGTACACTAAGATGGAGTATATACCACAGCGGTACACATAGATGGAGTATATACCACACCGGTACACATAGATGGAGTATATACCACACCGGTACACATAGATGGAGTATATATCACACCGGTACACTATGATGGAGTATATACCACACCAGTACACTACGATGGAGTATATATCACACATTCGCATTAAGAAAACACATGAAAAGAGTTGCAACTATCAAAAGAATTAAAAATATATCTAACCCTGATTGGTATTTGAGGTAGTCACTTTTGGCTTAACAGCATTTCAAGTGAGTATAATGAGACAAATATTAACATTTATACACCAGTAAAGTAGTTTATTTTTATCTACAATGGAAATGGAATCAAAGTAAACAAAAAATTCCTAACCCTGAAGACTTTATTTTTCTGCAAAAAAATCCATATGGCTAAAAAAACCTTATGAGATTTTAGGGGTAATTTTTTTTTTGTGACCATTTGGGCAAACAGGGTTATAAATCAGTCTCATTGATCAATCTCATTAAGAAAACACATAAAAAGAGTTGGTACTATCAAAATAACTGAAAATATTTCTAACCCTGATTGATATTTGAGGTAGTCACTTTTGGCTTAACAACATTTCAAGTGAGTAAAATGAGACAAAAATTCACATTTACACACCAGTAAAGTAGTTTATTTTTATCTACAAAGGAAATGGAATCAAAGTAAACATAAAAATTCCTAACCCTGAAAACTTTAATTTTTTTTGCAAATAAGGCGATAGCCTCATGGGATTTTAAAGGTAAGAGACAAATATTCACATTGATACACCAATACAGTCGTTTTTTCTCAGTCGCCATAACCTAACTGATCAAATAAATGAAGAAATAAAAGTTTAGAAATCAATAGGACTGACTTAAGTGCTAACCCTAAATCTAACTGTTAAGTTCATAGTGACTACCTCAAACTATAACTATATAGTTAACCAGAAAAGTCGTTTTCTCAGTCGCAATAATCTAACTGATAAAGTAAATGAAGAAATAAAAATTTAGAAATCAATAGGACTGATTTTAGTGCTAACCCTAAATCTAACTGTTGAGTTCATAGTGACTGCCTCAAATTATTTAGCTATAACCAGGTAAAGAAAAGGTCTTAGAGGTCTTAGTGGCGGTTACCATCAGGTTTACAGCGATTACAACTAGGTTAAGCGATTATGACAGTTTGTATACACTTTACACTTAGTTCCGTATTGAAAACAGACAGAATTTTTGTTTTCATGATAGATACACAAAAAGGACATGAAAAACCTTAAAAAACGTCAAGGTACCTAAACCTGATGAAAAAAAAAAATAAAAAAAAATATATTTGAATATTTTAGGGTTAAAAATAGTAAAATTTTGAGGTAGTCACTATTTTTGGCAATTTTGAGGTAGTCACTCAAAAATTTGATGTAGTCACTGAAAAATTTGAGGTAGTCATGACTTTTGCCCTTAACAATTTGAGGTAGTCACTCATTTCTGGGTGACAACCTCAAATTTTTTTCCGCGGTGGACGAGAGGTTAAGATGTCCCGACATATTACCACAAGCCCTTCACCTCTGGGATGCGGGTTCGAATCCAATGTGGGGCAGTTGCCAGGTACTGACCGCTGGTCGGTGGTTTTTCTCCGGGTACTCCGGCTTTCCTCCATCAACAAATCTGGCACGTCCTTACATGACCCTGGCTGTTAATTGGACGTAAAAATAAATAAACCAAACCAAAAATATTGCTACATTCAGCTATCTTACAATAAATTGTTATTTTTAGAATATCGTATGCGCATGCGTTATCAGAACCTGGTAGGAACCGGTGAGGTTTGCTGCCTTCCCATAAACCATGACTATCATCTCTTCAGAGACCGTGGAATGCATTTTCTGCACGTTGATATATCACTTGACAACGTCATTTCGACCCAACATACATATATGATTAGGTTTGTTATGATCTTTGCGCGAGATTATTTCGTCCCCTGAAATTCAGTCAAAAGACAGTATTCTAAATTTAGTCGCCGTTTAGCAAGTAATCGGGTGTTGCCCAAGGATCCTTATTCAAACATGACCTTTTATGACCTTTTATGGGATGCTGTTAGATCCTCTTTTTAACCGAGCGAGTACGGTGCGACATACACGATTGTGAAGCTCTACCTGCATTGCCATACCGGCTTCCCGTCTTATTTTACAACGACTCCTGTTACAAACGTGCAATATAGCGCCTGGGTCGATGTGACTTGGCGGACAATACCTATTCTTTTTTCTCTCTTGGCCTCTTTCTGTAGTTCTGTGACATTAATATATTACTTGGAAGTTGTACATATCTTATTCATAATTCTCATAGCATTATGTTGACGGGGTAAATAAATTTACATTTTGGACGAAATGACTTAAATACACGAAAACTCTTGCAAACCTTTTCGTCATCATTTTCATTAATACAATTTATGAGGCTTGATATTGTCTATAACGTTGCTAAATCTAACAAGATTTGATGCAAAAACTGCTTCCATTCGGTTATAGTCATCGACAGGTAGACTGTACGAATTGGTATGTTTAATACCTGTATCCTATCAGTTAAAACGATTACACTGGTAAAACGGCCGAGCTAAAACTTTCTCACTGGGACTAACGTAAGGTCTAATTCACGTACCATACCTTTTTTTAACAGCTATGGTCATGTAAGGACGGCCTCCCATGTATGCGGTGTGTTGCATGTATGTTGTACGGGGTGCATGTTTTTGGGAGACTGCGGTATATTCATGTTGTGTCTTCTTGTATAGTGGAACTGTTGCCCTTTTTATAGTGCTATATCACTGAAGCATGCCGCCGAAGACACCAAGCAACACACCACACCCGGTCACATTATACTGACAACGGGCGAACCAGTCGTCCCACTCCCTTGTATGCTGAGCGCCAAGCAGGAGCAGAAACTACCACTTTTATAGACTTTGGTGTGTCTCGGCCAGGGGACAGAACCCAGAGCCTTCCTCACAGGGGCGAACGCTCAACTCAAGGCCAAAAGTGAGGCGGTGCCAAGGGAGGCATTAGGAAAGATAAAGTCAGTTAGGAAGAAGAGAAAAGATAAGATCCTAAATTTAGTCGCCTTTTACGATCATGCAATAGGGGCAGCAGGTACAATTCTAACGCCCTACCTGCAGGGGCACGTACCATACCCGATAGCGTTTGTGCGAACGTTTGACGTCATTACAACACTAATAGTCACTACAGTCCGGCACAAGCGTTATCAGGCATCACATAATATGCAATCTGATTAAAATACACATCCCAGGTTCTGGCAAGGGGTTTCGGGCCTTATAGGCATAAATACCACATGCAAGAAATAAAGAACTCGCGTGAACGTTTCTATAAGTTTTATTAATTCTTTTATAGGTGAAAGGTGACATACATTGTACACACACGTGCACGCCGCCCTCTTACCTAGACCGCCGCTAGGACACTTACACTTAGAAAGGGACAGCACCCGGCTTCTTCCCAACAATGCACGCACATATTACACTCACAAGGAGGACATCTACTGGACAGCCTTAGCTCAACGAAGCTACTCTAGACTGTCCAGCGGTCACACGTGCGCCGGTGGTATATTGACCCAGCTGGGCCAATCACCGGCGCCGACAGATACCCCCCCCCCCCCCCCCTCACTTACATCCAATCACACGACATCTCACGCACGACGGAAATACACACATACAACATGGTGGACATGGTACACAACAGACGAGAGGTCCCAGTGACGACAACATATAATCGTTATATTTACAGGTAAACATTCACAATCGTTCCAATACAGCACACATACACACACTAGCTTCATCACATACTCTCGCGCATCCAGTAGGCCCACATCATGCATTCCATGGCGAACTTTCACACACCACCTTCCCTTTTTAGGAAAATAATAATTTTCCTTTAAATAAACAAATTAATCATTTAGAAAGGTGTATTGACCAGGAAGAAACCCATTATATTCAAAATTTACTTTAACAATAACAATTTAACAATAGAAATTAACAATTAACATTATGTAAATCGGTTATAATACAATTTAACCAACAAAAAAATATTTATTCACCCTCAAGGTTCCAGTTAGATATGTATATATATATCTACCCCACAACGTTTGTATATGTATATCAATATCAAAAAGTATATTAATATCAAAAATATAAAACAATTAACTGGACAATACTATATAACAATTAATCATTCAACAACATAAATCAACAACAGATCAATCAAACGAAAAAAAATTGTCATTTAACAGTCTAATGCCACATGTCGTCGACATACTTGAGGAGATCCTCATCATGCAAAGGAGTCCTCTTAACAGGTATCTGGACGGAGCCTGGGGAGATGTAGCGACGGTTCATCAGTCTCTCCTCACGAATATACAGCCCTGGGGCTTCGGTATTTGGAGTGTGATGGATCTTCCTGAGGTGCCAGCAAACCTGGTTCTTCCGAATGTGCGCAAACCGACAGCTCGGGCACCAGTATTTCACCACTGTACGGACGTGTATTTCTACCCAATGCCGAAGCATTCCATAGTAGGCTTGGAAAAACGTATTTCCACACTGGGGCACAGGACAGGTCATTCCCCCCTCTACCCAAACAGGTTTATCTTTTAAAATATCCTTGACCTCCGCTTCCGTCACAGTAACCTCCACCACGTCGGCGTGATTTGACATCTGTAATAATTTAATAAATAACCTTTCTATACAGACCGAGGTCTTCTGGTTCCAATTATATCTACTAACTGTATAATCAATGACACTTTAATATTAATAAAATAATGAAGTACAAGATTTTTTTTTACACTATACCTATGTGTTTTGTTCCGTTTTTTGTTTCTATATTTTCACTTGCAGTTTACTGGTGCACAACATAAAACAACAGACAACACACGAGGTCTCTATGTGGGGCTATATAGAACTTTAGGGCGGATCTCACGGCCGAAACGACTAAATGTCTTCACTGGAGTATGAGGGGGAGAATTGTTTACTCCACCAATGTCACGGTCATTGTCAAGGTCATGGCCAGTCGTCAAATTTGTCAAGGTCATCGTCTCGGCTGACCTGGGGAGATTCAGATATAGCATCTTCTTTCTCCTCCCAAGCCAAAGGAATGTGATCCCCCTCATAGGGTTTTAAGTGATCGACATGAACAGGTGACGTATGAGCGCTGGGTTTAAGCTGTATGATATATGTCAATGGAGACTGTTTTTCCACTACTTTGTAAGGACCTGCCCACCCCTTTCCTAACTTACATGAAAGTGCTTGGGGATACCACCTCCAAACAAAATCCCCAACCTCATAAACTCGAGGTTTAAGTCCCTGGTCAAAATAATTTTTCTGACGCTCTGCAGATTTCTGTAAGTGCTTAGCTACAAAATCAAACGTTGTACACATAATATGCCTAAGCCAATTCACATATAGATTGGGACATACAGGGTGTGGTTCAGGGGAGGGAACTCCCATGCCTATATCTAATGGACAGTTTGTTTCTCTACCTAACATGACTAAGTTCGGACTACAGCCTGTACTTCTCTGAGCTGTTGCTCGGTATGCCATAAGGACATACAGTAAATGATCATCCCAGTCGTCATAATCAGCCTTCACATAAGCACTTAGCATTTGGATAAGGGTACGGTTAAACCGTTCTACTAGACCATTTTGTTGGGGTCTGAAACCACAAGTTCTCTTTTTTTCTATACCCAATCTTTGACATAGAAGGGAAAATAAATGACCTTCAAACTCTGCACCCCGATCAGTTAGAATCTCAAATGGCACCCCGAATCTGCTAATAAATTCAGAACACAGCTTGTCAGCCACTGTAATAGCTGTATGATTTGGAAGGGCATATGCTTCAACCCACTTTGAAAAATAATCACACAACACCATTATACAGCAGTTAACATTGTTTGTTACAGGAATACCACTTAAGATGTCTATGGAGATCCTATCAAGTGGGCGGGATACCTGATCTTGTGTGGGATGTAATGGGGCCTTTCCCATACCTGGACCGGGTTTACGCTGTGCACAAATATTGCTTTTTCTGCACCATTTCCTCACATCATCAGACAGGCCAGGCCAATAGAACCTTCTCCGTATCTGTGACAGAGTTTTATCTTTACCTAAATTACCTGCAGTGGGACTGTCATGAAGTTGATACAAGATCTGCTCTCTAACACAAGCAGAGGCGACAACTCTGTATAGACTATTACCATCTTGCCCTTTATCTACCACATATAACAACTCATCCTCTTGTAAGGAAATTCTATCCCACATTTGACAAAATAAGCGCACCTCGAAAGAAAAACCAAGCATTTCATCTCGTTTTGGTTTAGTTGACCTATCAGCCTTAAGTTGTTTAAACTTAGCAATATTTGGGTCCCTAGCTTGTTCAGCTTTCAGCTTCACAACTCCCCATGTATCTAACCAATTCGAGAAAAGTTGCTGGCTCTCCATTTCAGACATACTTGTTTCGTCTACTGAGGAGACAACATGAACAGAAGAAGTTACACAGTCAGGACACTCTGATCTACCACACTGTTTCCTAGGCCTACGTGATAACCCGTCAGCATTTCCATGCTGAGAACCTGGACGATGCTGGATTTCATAAGCATACATGTCTACAACACTAATCCACCTAGCCAACAGCCCTTCTGGCTCCTTAAAGTTTTTTTAACCATGTTAAGGATGCATGATCCGTACGGATGATGAAATGGGTACCTGCGATATAATGCCTAAAATGTTTCAAAAAGGTAACAACAGCTAGTAGCTCTCTACGAGTGGTACATTGACCCAGCTGGGCCAATCACCGGCGCCGACAGATAGACACCCCCCCCCCCCCCCTCACTTACATCCAATCACACGACATCTCACGCACGACGGAAATACACACATACAACATGGTGGACATAGTACACAACAGACGAGAGGTCCCAGCGACGACAACATATAATCATTATATTTACAGGTAAAACATTCTCACTCCTAACTCACAATCGTTCCAATTCAGCACACATACACACACTAGCTCCATCACATACTCTCGCGCATCCAGTAGGCCCACATCATGCATTCCATGGCGAACTTCCACATATAAAGGATCCGACAATATCCCATAGGAGGTCACGTCCAGATGACCTTTATACCACGTGGTCTTCATATCCGATACATTTTCTACACCTGTCACATCCATTGAAAACGAAATTTCGTCCCAGTATACATAAACAATTAGCTTTATTGTGCTCTTTGGGCGAGATGACTACGTAAACCAAAATGATTTTGACAGTTCTTTCAAACTATTTCGTCCCTGAAATTCACTGTCAAAATTTTGCAAGTAGCAATTTGATTGGCCATTTCCAAAGGTCACCTGGACATGACCCCTAATGGGATTTTCTCAGATCCTCTTATCAAACGTAGTAATAATAAGGATCTGTATTTTAATCAGATTGCATAATGTGTGAGTTAGTGACCTCCCCGACCTACTACATGTCGACCGGGCTTGACAACCTCTAGACAGGTTAAAGTCGGCCTTATTATATATTCACAAGTAAATTATTTAAAATAAAAAAAAATGACCTTCATTCAAGGTCACTGGGGTCAAATAGGGTTAAAGCTTTAAACGACTTCTTATGAATAAGTAAGAGGCCTTTAGACATATGACATGCTGGGATGAATGACTACCAAATTTGTTCAAATGAATGACCTTGATTTTCATTTAAGTTCACAGGGGCCAAATAGGCTAAAAACCTTCAAAGGACTTCTTATGAATAACTGAGGCCTAGAGACCTGACATTGTGCCTGTGACATGCTCGGACGAATGGCTACCATGTTGGTTCAATTGAATGACATTGACCTTCAATATAGGTTACAGGGGTCAAATAGTCTAAAATTTTCTTAAATACTTCTTGTGAATAACCAAGAGGCCGAGAGACATGATATTGGATTTGTAGCATGTTGGGGATCAAGGGACCTTCATTGATGGTCTAATTCATCAAATATTTCAGAATCTGAACTTCTTCTAATAATGAGTTCTTTTGTATTGCTTTAATTGTTTGTCACCACTATATTCTTTGAGCACATCACTTTCGGACTTGAGTTGAGCGGTCGCCCATGTGAGGAAGGCTCTGGGTTCTGTCCCCTGGCCGAGACACACCAAAGTCTATAAAAGTGGTAGTTACTGCTCCTGCTTAGCGCTCATCATACAGGGAGTGGGACGACTGGTTCGCCCGTTGTCAGTACAATGTGACCGGGTGGGGTGTGTTGCAAGGTATCTTCGGCGGCATGCTTCAGTGTTATAAGCACTATAAAAAGGGCAACAGTTCCACTATACAGGAAGACACAACACGAATATACTGCAGTCTCCCAAAACACGCACCTCGCACAACATACACGCAACACACCGCATACATGGGAGGCCGTCCTTACATGACCATAGCTGTTAATAGGACGTTAATTAATCAAACAAACAAACAAACAAATCTCTGTTCAAGAGACAAATTAATGTCTGATGTTCACAATACTAATCTTGTTATTTTCTAGATTTGAAGTTAAAGGTTCAATCAAGTCTCCATCTTGCATCGATTCCAAGAACTTTTCAGGAATATCTAGTAATTTTTGCAAGTCATTCAGAAAGATGGTGAGTTTGTCTTCTTTGTCACTTTGAATGATGCAGACAGCATACGCATACAATGTGGTTTCATCAGTTCCTTCTCTATACTGTGGACAATTACCACGAACAGTTACTTTTTCTTCTTGCAGCCTACAAAATATTGTTTTATGAATAAATACGCACACAGTGATGATTTTTATATGTTAAAAATATCAAATTATGTTTGAAGATACTGATCCAATACGAGTAATTTTTAGCTGATGGGCGCAGGGCAATGAAATGATGAACTTTGTAACCTTTGAACATGGATTTTAAAAAAAATGACATCATAGTGGATGCTGCACATAATATTTGAAACATGCAGTCGCTTTGAGCTACTTTTTGAAAAAAATAGTCCGAGGGCAATTAAGATTGACATCCTTGATGGACTTTGTATACTGATTTTGATTTTTGCTAAATTAGGTCACTGTGACCTACTGTTTGAAAAATTATCCTAGGACAACAAAAATTAACATCTATGATGCTGAATTTGACTTTTGCAAAAGTAGGTCTCTGTGACCTACTTTAGAAACAAATAGTTCAGAGCAATTGAAATTAACATTTTTATACACTTACAATGCTGATTATAATTTTTTTCAAAATTAGGTCACTGATTTTCGAAAAAAAAAATGTCTAAGGACTATGGCAATTAGCATCTATGGTCTGTTATATGTGAATATGGCATATTCTTAATATTTTCATATTACATGGGATTGAAACATGTTAGAGTTAAAAGTAACTTTAGTATTTTGTTCAATGAATGGTGTTAACCTTGATCTAATTAAATATAGTAAACGTAAATAATCTTTAAACACTCATTTTCAAACTGAAAAATCATCATATTGTAGATATGATCTAAAATTAATAGCCTGCCAGCTATGTGGCCATTGGCCCCTTGTTATAAATACTGTATGGTCCCCCACAGATCTGTGACATACCTATAGAGTGAACCCCTCAATAATCCAGTCGTCAAATATTCTGGAAAACTCACAATCGGATGATGTTAGTCGTTACGTGTCAACACAAAATCAAGGGCAGCTTCTGTAATAAAACAAACAAACCTCGCACTCGTTCCATCCCACATACATGGAAGGCCGTCCATACACGACCTTGACTGTTAATGGGGCGTTAACTAACAATTATTCAAACACAAACAAAATTGTCCTTGAAAAATATGTCACAGAACCTTTATATACAAGAAACTCCTCAGTTGCATGGATAACTTAATTCAATCCATATTCTTGCGATGGGCTTTCGAATAAATATCCATAAGTCTATACCAACTATGAGCATTATCCTCTAGCACTACCAAGGCATTGATACTTTTGTAGTTCTATAGCTTTACCACTGTAGACATGGGTGTCTAAATTCAATCCTAACTCTTGCATTGGGGTTTCCAATATTATATCCATAATTCTATACCAGCTATGAACATTTTCCTCTAGAACTACCAAGGCATTGGTACTTTGTAGTTCTATAGCTTCACAACTGTAGGCATGGGTGTCTAAATTCAATCCTAATTGTTGCGATGGGCATTCCAATAAATATCCATAATTCTATACCAGCTATGAGCATTATCCTCTTGCACTACAAAGGCATTGATGCTTTGTAGTTCTATAGCTTCACTACTGTAGGCATTGATGTCTAACTTCAATCCTAAATCTTGCGTTGGGATTTCCAATAAATATCCGTAATTCTATACCAATTATGAGCATTATCCTCTAGTATTACCAATGGATTGATACTTAGTTCTATAGCTTCACCACTGAAGGCATGGATGTCTAAATTCAATCCTAATTCTTGCGATGGGCTTTCCAATAAATATCATAATTCTATACCAACTATGAGCATTATCCTCTAGCACTACCAAGGCATTGATACTCTGTAGTTCTATAGCTTTACCACAGTAGACATGGATGTCTAAATTCAATTCTAATTCCTGCGATGGGCTTTCCATTAAATATCCATAATTCTATACCAACTATGAGCATTTTCCTCTAGCACTACCAAGGCATTGGTACTTTGTAGTTCTATAGCTTCCCCCCACTGTAGGCATGGATGTCTTAATTCAACCTAAATCTTGCGATGAGCTTTCCAATAAATATCCATAATTCTATACCAACTACAGTCAAACTTTTTGTCTGGTCCCGAATTTCATCACTATATAACATTACTAACTAACCCATGTATGAATCGAAGTTCTCGATGTATCAAACTTTTTTCATGGACCATTTGTTATAGAATCATAGGTAACTGACACTCGATGATTCAAATAAAAATTTACCTGTACAGATCAGGTGTTCGCCGATACCCCGCGGCATGCCGTCCATAGCTGTTAATAGGACGTTAATTAATCAAACAAACAAACAAACAAACAAGCCGTCACGCCTAGCTGTCCCTTCGCCGGACAATAGGGATTTTGACAGCTTGTGTTGCTTGCTTGATATCATCAAGATAATTAATATCACTAATCAGGCCGATACCCGGTGCTTTGTTTTTACAAGCTGCGTTATTAAATCATTAGTACGGCAAAGATACAGTTAGTCGTTTTTGATGTTCGCCGCCGCCATTGGTAGCGGTTTGTAGAATTTACGGAACGGTAAATAGCGAGCCACATTATAAGTAATTCATACTCAAAACTGTTAAATTGCAAAACTTTGGCATAAATACTGGAGCAACTCGATCATTCTAAAGCGAAGTATTTTGTAGGTGTTGTAGCGCTTTCGGTTTCTCCTTTTTAGTTTCGTTTTTAACGTGTTTTCGTTTTTTTATTCATTCCGCAATGTTACCCATCGCTTAAATAGTCATCAAACGAACACATGTACATGAGTTAGGCCTATTACACGTAAGTCTTGTTTATAATATACATATGTATTGCTAACGATAGCAATACATGTGATTAATTGCATACTTCGTTTTTATTTTGTTTTGCTTGTGGTAAATGCAATGATTTAAAGTTTACGGAACGGAGACAACATGTACACAACTACCACAGTTGGTCATGGTAAAAAAAAACATCGGTCTAATTTCAACCACGAATAATTCGAAGTCTCGATGTTTCGAAGTTTTTCTGACGGTCCCTTGAACTTCGATACATCAAGGTTTGACTGTGTGAGCATTATCCTTTAGCACTACCAAGGCACACTGAAGGCATGGGTGTCTAAATCCAATCCTAATTCTTGCGATGGGCATTCCAATAAATATCCATAATTCTATACCAGCTATGAGCATTATCCTCTAGCACTACCAAGGCATTGATACTTTGTAGTTCTATAGCTTCACCACTGTTCCTCCGGTTCAAAAGAATATCAATGGAAGTCCTCCATGGACTGACCTGGTGTATTAGGAATGAAGTTGTATTTACATTATGACGTTGCGACTCTGGGATTCTACCTCTATTATATACAAGTAAACGAAAGAAAAGAAGTCAACAAATATGGTTTGACAGGCTTGATAATTTATTAACATAGAGAAAAGAAAATGGCCAGTTACACCACATATAGACCTTTCTTAATATTAGCTCACGAATATTCATACATAAACCAGACCGAGGCGAAGAGAGCAAGCGTCCTTAGTAATACACATGCAGCAATAATGGCTTCATCAAACAGTGATAGTGATCTAGATTTCATTCCATCGCTTACATTTTCTTTCGTGGAAAATTATATCCAAAAACAAAAAAAAAATCCTCAGGACAGAAGAGCATGAATAAAGGGTTGAAGTTCTTTAGCGAAGGATATATTCAAGAGTTGAGAGGTAAGCTGTCAATAAAATGTGCATGCAAAACCTAATGTCCATTTCATATACCCCCTCAGCTCTGGTCTCAGATTTAGTAACTAAGGCAAAGCAACCTGAAATGTTGAAACATGTCCCTTTTATCGCTCTGCTACACATGGACATATAATAGGGAGTCGAGAAGGCATAGGAGCAGAAACAGGAGCATTAAGTCCTTGGATAACCAGATATGAAATTGGCCCAAAACAAAGCACAGGAAATTTGCCCAAGTTATAATTTTTCTACTTATGGTATGAAGAGAACATGAAAATCTAACACTTAAATCTTGTTCCATGAACTTAACCTACTTAGGGTCCAAATGAGATGACGTCAGAGTCACGTGATTCAGAGACTAGAGTTATTTGGATTCAGTTAGCAGTTTTATTTTCTACTCCTGTTTTTACCGTTTATTTTCGAGGATATCTACGTTTTCTGTGATCAAGATTACTAGATCTGGACTTACGAGTTTACACTCGTTATTTTAACAGTGATCTCAGGACAGCCGACCCTCGTGGTCCTTTGTTTTGATTGTTTTGGGTCATCGCTTCGAGGTCATCTCGTGAACTGTCGACGTCATGGCTGACCCTCAACGATTGACTCTTGTAAACACCATTTCTGGTGGTAATGACTCGACCATTTCTGGTCACATACCTCCCATTGCTGGGAACGTCTCCAATAACGGAGCGGCATCTCTGCCAACTGTGATAACGTGTGACTCGCTCACAACACAGGCCACGATCACCAATGTGGATAATCGCCATTTTGACGGGTTACTTCCGGCATCTTCATCAAGCAGCATAAATTATGCAAATGACCGGACTCCGCGAGATCTCGCGAGTTTCACAGCGAATTCCCGAGACAATACGGGATCCATCATGGCTGCGCCCGTACAACAAAACAACACGGGTTTAACTGACGATTTTCGGCAGCAATTACTGGCTCAAAATCAATCAATGCTGATGATTTTGTCACAACTTACAAAGAATCAGACAGCGATTCACAGTGAAACGCCGACGACACCGTGTACGAACAATATAGACAATTTTAGCGACCTTCTGTCCAACGATGACAGTGTTGATGATCACCGGTCCCTACACGAGGTAAGCTCCGATGAAGAAGATACAGACTTCGATACTCACGATTTCTTAAAAGATCTTGATCAACAATTTAGTAAAGACAACACTTTCTCGCCGAAAGTACACGACGGGTTGGCTAAAATAGTGAATGACGGATTCAAACGTCAGTTAGATCATAAACAACGGAAAGAAATTTTCCAAAAACATTTGTGCCCGGAGAACTGCAATTCCCTAGTGGTTCCAAAAATCAACAACAACGTCCTAAACACGCTGAAGAGTTCCCACAGGAATAGAGACAGTGGTCTCAGATTGACACAAACTTACATTTGTGGAGCAATGTATCCGCTAATTCACCTCACTAACATCTTGACACAAGGCAGTAAAGGACTACCGCCGACAGCAGTGAAAGACTGTCTGTCACTGGCCCATGACACATTTCGACTTTTACAAGTGGGGTTCAGTGACGTAACCTACAGAAGACGTCAGGCCTTAAAACCAATCTTACACCCTGACTTCAAAGCTCTCTGCGATAGTACAGAACCACCAACACAATGGTTGTTGGGTGATGACCTGGAAAACAAAATCAAAGAACTGTCAGATGCACAACGCATCAGCAAAAAACTGGAAAAGCCCAAATCCCTATCGTCTAATAGATATTCACCATACCAAACCTACAACTCTGGCAACCGAGGTGGTGGTTATCAATCCACATCATCCACACGTGGAGGACGTCATTATCAAGGACAACATCAACGCCATAACTCGAACACGCATAGAGGCAGAGGAAACCACCATAAACCCAGCCATTTTTTAGGGGATCGTCAGAAACAAAAGAAAAAAGAATGACAAATACTTCCCAAGAACTGGAGAAGAGGGATTCACCAAATGTAAGTACAGATCGAGACATCTTATCAAATCTTGTCCATACACCTGAGAATTTTCATGCTGGGAAGGTCAGTCTGTACACAGATGCGTGGAAATGTATTACATCTGATCGTTGGCTATTATCTCAACTACAAGGATATTCCATAGAATTTGTGCAAATTCCGTACCAACACAAACACCCACCTAATATTAGGTTTTCTCAGGAAGAACAAACATTCATTCATGAACAAATGAACAAATTGATAGAGAGAAAAGTGGTAGAACCTGTGGGACCTTCAGACAGAACATCATCAGAGTTCATATCCAACATTTTTCTAAGACCAAAAAAGGATGGGTCATATAGACTTATTTTAAATCTCAAAATACTGAATAATGATGTGGAACACATCCATTTTAAGATGGAAACGCTGAAATCGGCCATAACGCTTATGACAAGTGACTGTTGGTTTGCATCTATAGACTTAAAAGATGCTTACTATTCAATACCTATTCATAACGCGGACAAGAAATATCTCAGATTTATCTGGAATGAGACTTGTTACCAATTCTGTTGTTTACCATTTGGATTGAGCTCTGCGCCACGCGTTTTCACGAAAATCATGAAACCAGTGTTTTCATCATTGCGAAAACAAGGACATGCCAATGTTGCTTACATAGATGACACTTTATTAGCTAGCAAAACAAAGAAGGTCTGTCACAAGAACATTCAGGACACAGTACTCCTTCTCGATTCCTTAGGATTAACTATACACCCAGACAAGTCAGTACTGATACCAACACAAGAAATTGTTTTCTTAGGGTTTATACTTAATTCTAAGACAATGACTATAAAGTTAACACCAGAAAAAGCAGTAGACATACAGAAGAGATGTCGTGAGATGTTAGAACGTCATGAATATTCCATTCGACTATACACCCAACTGGTAGGCAAACTAGTAGCCTGTGAACCCGCGGTTCCTCATGCAGCGCTATTTTATAAGCCATTGGAACACGAAAAAGACAGTGCTCTTAAAGCAGCTAAAGGCAATTTTGAGGAGAAGATGACATTATCTTCCACGGCTAAACAAACAATTTCATGGTGGATAGACAACATTGCAGATAGCAAAAAACCAGTTCACTTCAATCCTCCTGATATTTCACTCGAATCGGACAGCTCAAGTACAGGATGGGGTGGCCTTGTTCGTGGTGATGAAAGGCTAAAAACTGGAGGTCATTGGTCGTACACTGAACAATCTCAACATATCAACTATCTTGAACTTCAGGCAGCTTTTCTCACACTTCAGTGTTTCTGCAGTACAAAGTCAAACATTCATGTTCGATTATATCTAGACAATACGGTGGCCGTGAACTACATCAACAATATGGGTGGTAAGACTACCGCCTTAACCACCTTAACACAGAACATTTGGATGTGGTGTATACGTCGTGACATTTGGTTATCTGCATGTCATGTTCCAGGTGTACAAAATACAGAAGCTGATAAACTCTCTCGTTCATTATCGGACGACATGGAATGGTCTTTGGACACATCTATTTTTGAACGCATCTGTGTACAATTTGACACTCCCTGCATTGATCTTTTTGCGACTCGAGTTAATGCTAAAGTTGACACTTACATTTCTTACTTACCTGATCCAACGGCTGTGGCCATTGATGCGTTTACAATTTCATGGTCACAATATAATGTTTGTTATGCATTTCCTCCCTTCAGTGTTCTCGGACGTGTTCTACAGAAGATGGAGGAGGAACAGACAGACCTGATTCTGGTGGCGCCACTATGGACAACACAACCATGGTTTCCAACATTACTACATTTATTGGTGGACACGCCGGTTCTACTACCCAACAGACGTCCGATCTTACATCTGGCCAACAATCCATCCAAGAGACATCCCATCAGGACTCTTCGACTGACAGCCTGCAGATTGTCCGGGATAACCTCAAAGAGAGAGGAATTCCAGAGGCAACTGCAGAGATCATCTTGGCAGCTTGGAGAGATTCCACCAGGAAACAATACGGGGTCCATCTCCGCAGATGGTTGTCATTTTGTAGTGAACGGGAAAGTGATCCGCTTTGTCCATCTCTAAATAGTGCATTAGAGTTTCTGCAGCAGATGTTTGATAGGAATCTTAGTTATAGCTCCATTAACACTGCAAAATCCTTTATAAGTTCCTTGTTAGAAATAACTAACTCTAACAACATTATGCAAGACAAAATAATACATCGATTCATGAAAGGTGTTTTTCAAAAACGTCCAGCGTTGCCTAGATATTCAGACACTTGGGATGTTTCGATCGTATTAGGATACCTTGAAACTTTAAACCCTGTACATACCATCTCTTTTCGTTTACTTTCATACAAACTGATTATGTTGTTAGCCATATTGACTAGTCAACGTTGTCAGACTTTACATTTGTTTGATATAAATGATATAAGTGTGTCGTCAGATTGTGTGACAATAAGAGTGACAGAGTTGTTGAAACAATCACGTCCAGGACATCACCTGGAACCAATTCGGTTGAAAGCTTTTTCAACAGATCATAGACTATGTGTGGTTAAAACTCTCCAGGAGTACCTTAAACGTACACAGGAAATGCGCACGGAGAGTCAAACTCGACTCTTTCTCGCTATCAACTCACCCCATCAACCGGTATGCAAACAGACACTATTTAATTGGATTAAAACCGTTTTGATGTTGGCAGGTGTAGACATATCTATCTACAAATCACATAGCACCAGAAGCGCGTCCGTATCGGCGACAAACAAGGCACATGTGCCAATTTCAGTTATCCTCAAAACTGCTGGTTGGGCAAATGACAATGTTTTCAAAAAATTTTATAACAGAGAACTCCATACCAATGCAGCAGTGGATGATCCAAGTGTGTGCGAAAGCATCCTCTCGAACTATGCAGACAAACAATGACAATTTTCATCCTGTAGATCATACATCAGAGTTAACTAAATCAGTTTCTTAAGAGACTATGTTCATGTATATATGTTTTTAGTTGATGTATAAAAAATTTTTCTAGAGTTAAAGCTGTGTTGTTTGATTTTATGCAATTTGATCTGTTTACAACACGAACAATCACCTCTAAAATCTCATTTGGACCCTAAGTAGGTTAAGTTCATGAATTGGAAATTAAATGAGCTTTCTTCGAAAGCGAAATTTGAGATAAATTCCATGAACTTAACTTCTACTTAGGGTTCAATTGCCCAACCCTTTCCCTCCCTAGATCAAATTCGTGATTATTCGTGTTGTACTCTGAAGACTGAATCACGTGACTCTGACGTCGTCTCAATTGAACCCTAAGTAGAAGTTAAGTTCATGGAATTTATCTCAAATTTCGCTTTCGAAGAAAGCTCATTTAATTTCCAATTCTAATAATCCTGCTCGAAGGCGACATACAAATAAAAATAGCTCGTCAATAAGTAACACAGAACGCTTTCTATCACTAAGACTAATAGTTTCATTACTTTTATAATACGCACTCTGCATATTTTAAGCGCTAGGCTGTATACATTCAAAAAATGCAAGAAAAAGCGAATAGGTTTGAAATCCAGTATGAAATAAAATCAAAGAATCATCCGTTGAAAATCGATTAACACAAAGTCGTTCGATATTGATCTGCTGACGTAAACATGTCATATCTTTCTCTTTTTTTCTCTTAATTCATATTTAAGGTTACTAATTTGGTTTTTAGCTGCAGAACCCTAATTTGACACTGTCTTCTGAGTCGGCAGCAGCTTCGTTAGGTTCTGTTTCCATAGGCGCTTACTGGTAGTCTCTTTTGGAGTAATGTTATCACTGTAATATACAAAATAGTTATGCATCAATATTTAATGAATATATGTCTTTTATGTTTAGTAAATTATGCAATCTGATTGAAATACAGATCCTGATAATTACTCCGTTCAATAGTTTGGTTTGTTTATTTTTACGTCCTATTAACAGCCAGGGTCATGTAAGGACGTGCCAGGTTTGTTGGTGGAGGAAAGCCGGAGTACCCGGCAACTGCCCCACATGGGATTCGAACCCGCATCCCAGAGGTGTAGGGCTTGTGGTAATATGTCGGGACATCTTAACCACTCGGCCACCGCGGCCCCCCGTTCAATAGAGGATATCTCTTATCTAACGTAGTGATAATAAGGAACTGTATTTTAAGCAGATTGGTAAATAATGTACATTGTAATTTTATATTTTAATCGAAGTTAAGTGTACCTTTAAGGAGTTTGACTGGTTTCAGATGGCATTTCAAAAACCGTCTGGTGTTAAGTTGTTTATTCCAATCAAGCAGTGAAGGAATGGCTCCATATTTTTACTGGATCCCAACATTTATAATCCTGTTATTTAAAGTCCCATTACCTTTCCGGAGCAAAAAATAAAGGTTTCTTTAAAGGGACTAAATCGCTAAAAAATCATGTAATAAAAGATAAAAAGAATTATAGGACTAAAATTAATTGTAAAAGTTGTGTACTTTGTGTTAATATAACGATTTTGTTCAAAATGGAGAAAAACTGAAAATAAATAGGAACGACCTAGTCACTATTTCATATTATTATCTTTCGGCGAGTGTGTAAACAACCCCTATGTGCATGCGCGACGCGTGAAGATTCCAAACATCTGATCGAAGGAAATCTCATCTGTCTAATGGACATATCTGCTATCGACTGAATACACAAATTTATCGACTACAGGTTCCTGATTACTGTGTTAATCTAATAAACGTTGAAACGTACGCATAAGTTTTGTGAAGAGTTTCTAAGTGTAAATAACTCTATACTGTACAGGTTTTTTGTAGCCATAAAGAAGGATTTTCATTATATTATATGGTTTTATACTTGCTTCTACCATTATTTTATTTTCATTTGTCATGATATTATGTACTATTCCGCTAAACCTGCCAATATTATTAGGCTTTAAAAAATGGCCTAATATATAGACTTTATAATAAGGAAAAAATGGGGAAAAACTAATAATATAGGCATGTTTAGCGGACTAAGTAAGTACATGTATTTCTTTTATCATTATATCAATATTTGACATTCCGTATACATTGTATAGCCCTAGCTATAATATATATCTGTCTAATAGAAATTCCCTATATATCCTTAGTTATAGTGTCTATCCGTCTAATGGACATTCCCCTACATGTCACTAGTTATATAACTTTTTTTCCCATCTGATTTACATTAAAAAATCAGCCAAGCTATATATCTAAATTTTATGTGTACTTTTATGTATTCAAAGCAAAAATATACCTTACATATACATTGTAGACCTGTGTATATGTTTGCTTAATAATGTACATGTACACCTGTATTCATGTATAATATATACATAATTAACGGGTGAAAATACCTCTCAATTCTTGTCATATTTCCATCAAATACTCTAAAGCTTCATAGAACTATGCTGTTTTACTTGGCAATGTAGATTGAATAATTGAACAAGAGAAAATAAGTATTTGTTTTTATTTTTGTTCTGTATAGGAAGGTAAATTTTATTGATACTTTTATCATATACATAAACTTCAGAAGGGGAAATTACTTATGACATGTAATTGTAAATAAACCTACCTTGAATAATGGCTCCTCGTCTCTTATAATTTTAATAATCCACTGCTTTCTGGTATCCTCATCTTTTTGATTATGATGAAAATGTACAGAATCATGATATCTTCCATCAGAAAAACAGCAAGGTACACAACAATGTTTGTTTTTGTTGCATATTACGCTATTGGAAGCCATTGTTTATATGTTGCTACAGTTGCTGTACTCACTAAGCCTCGTTCTGAGTTAGGAATGTTAGGCATGCATATAGTTTGAGAAAGGTCTATAGCGACACACACACACGCTCAGACACAGAATACCGACATTCTCTATATCATATCTATGTAAAAGGCCCTGTATCTGTATAAACGAAAGCGTGCAGCATCCGTGCCTTGTTTTACACTAGTTATATAGGTCTAATTACCTGAATATTGAAGATAAAGCAAATAGCTACCAACCGCTCTACCCAACAGATCTGAGGACACCACATACGACACTATTCAGGATGTTACATTTCTCTTCTTCCTAACTCTAGCCCCTGGGAGAGAAGCACTCTAGTCTATAAAAGTGGTAGTTTCAAACTGTAGACCACCTAGTTAGACCTAAAAACCTTTATTCGAGAAGCATTTGCCAACATCTGGCATCACAAACAACTTTCATGATAAAGAGATATGTGGTAATTTACCAAAATTCTTTTAAAATTTTATTTTTATGATATTAATTTACCAAAATTCTTTTAAAATTTTATTTTTATGATATTTTTTTCTCTCAGAGGCTTGATCATCCCAAAACACCCACCTCGCACAACATACACGCAACACACTGCATATATGGGAGGCCGTCATTACATGACCCTAGCTGTTAGGACGTTGATTAATCAAACAAAACAAAATTATGCTCATGGGATTCACTATCTGTCAAAGGTCCTGAAGACGGTTCCGGTTTAGATGATACTTACATGTAGACATTATGTAAACCATAAGAAAGCAGTAAGTGTATTGACAATGTAATAACTGAATAGTCTAATATCTAATTAAATTGACTCTAATTAAACTAATTAAACTGTTTTAGCTCACCAGGACATAGTCTTTCATGGATTGTAAACAAATATCGCCAGAAATAAATACCCTTTGGTGAATCCTTGAAATCTCTGCTAGTCAAATTGAATTTTGTCCCCAAACCAATTTGAGAAATCCCAGGTGCATTTTGAATGATGGCCGATAGTGAGATATACAAAAAAGTTATAAATGATATAGTTTCATAAGGAGTCAACCTGATTAAACTACAGATCCTTATTATCACTACGTTAGCTAAGAGGCTCATCCTCTATTGAGTCATACTTAAAGATGCTCCACCGCCGACAAATGTTATTTTTTTAACTATCAAAAGCAGCAGCAGACGATTTAGTATTTTTCTTCAGATACAAGAAGCCAATTACTATACAACATAAGCACCATTGAAAAGTTGGAGCTTTTATGTCACTTTAAGATAAAAATAATTAATTGCATCCCGAAAAATCTCCTTGGCACTATATCCTATATGAAATGCAGCACTTTGCGTATGCGCCGAAAACAAAAACAAATATTTAACATTACGTTTTGTGTTAATTTGACATTTATATACACGATTCAACATCAATTATTGTTCAAATGTTGGGTATCATTTATGCTCTATCGACGGTGGAGCATCTTTAATTAATTGTGACATTTTACCATTCTACTTGATAACTGTTCATTTTTGGAAGACCTAGCCAGAGTGCTGTGATTAATGGCTTTACAAATAAAACTGCTGTGTCCAGCACTCTCTTTCATAAGGCACTACCAAGACATACTTTGATATATCATTACCCCTTCCCTTGAATATTTTTTAGTGCAAGTGTACTCATACTATTATTTTCCTTGACGAGTGTAGTCGGTGGACATCCGCTATGCGCAGATTCCAACAGCGCGCGCGATACCGGAAGTCAGTGTCTTATAACTTTTAATAGATTTCGCCATGATTTAGTGACACTAAACTTTCAAAAATTATATTAAGATATACTTGTCAGCGATAATCTACTATAAATTAACAACAGAGACATTTCACAGTGCTAAACACATTTGTTTTGTGTAAACTTCAAGCGGCGTATCATACACACTCTTGCATCAGTCACGATATTCTAAGCATCTGTACAATACAATTCAGGTTTATATAGTCAATAAAAAAGTGACAAAACGGATAACTTTTAGTACCGGCCACATATTTAATTTATTTCACATCATCCTAGGTCCTAGGTGTACGTTGCACTATCGCTTACTAAACCCTGTGACCATAGACCGCATTTGCTGCAGTTCTAATTAATACTTATAAAATTACACAGCTTTGCGTGAGAGAAACAAAATAAAAAAAAACACATGAAATATCGGCCTGAACTAGATTCAGATTGTATGTAAGCTATAAAATAAATTCTGTGTCTTATGTTATGTCAATTGATCGCATTCCAAATGACAATTTAATTTGGGCATCAATAAAAACCCAGTTCATACTACCATGGTGTCGGTTACAAAGAAAGCTTGAATTAGAAAATACAACAGATTCACTATAATTCCTAGGTAGCTTAACTACTTTTCTATTGGGTAAAGTCAAACTTAAATGTGAAGTTAAAAAACTTAACATCAATTATGCCGGTTATATTATAACATGTTGTCGTAATTAACTCCGTGGTTTGGCGAAGAACACAGTTGTCGTCGTCAACGTGTATCATTCTACGTTTGATCTCAGCAAAAATCAGTCGGAAAAATTCTTTCAGTGGCCCGCTGTAGTCAGCACCTTGCTCTCCCATAAAGAGAACTTCCATTCCCATCTTTGACACAGTATCTTCCCATAAGGCATATCGGCTTACATAGGACATCTTCCAAATAGAAGTGCACCACTGACTCCCACATCATGGGAAATAAAACAGCAATATGCATCACATATTAAAGGAGTAGACTAATATGATCGATATTTTATAAAAAAAAAACTCAGCTGAAAAAGTTTTAATGAATTTTAAAATTTTCTTCGATAATGTCATATTTGAGAGACATTTTGACAGACACTTGTGACATTTGACACAAGCATTAAGTGGAATATTTCATAATTCCATTGAAATATAGGCAATTATTCTTTCAATTTGCACACATTATTATTTTAAGTGACCGAATAGCTTCTATGACTTAAAATCAAAACTTAACAGATAGCACAGTGACAGAAAATCTGCAATGATAAATATCACATTTTGACGGACAATTTTCATTGTGTTCAATTTTGAAATAGTTTCAGTACCTTATCATTATCCGTAACAGTAAAACATTGCATGCATTTCTACTTTCAGGGCATTGAAATGAAATGGAAATTCTCAAACTCATCTACAATATATCTACATCAATAAATTCTCACATATACGTTATAAACCGGTTGGTTGGCAATTAAGCCGATAAGGGAGTAGGCGGGACTACACAGATACTGCATAGTGACCAGCCTCTGCTGCTACTTGTAAACATTGACCACATGTGTCTAAACCACATGGTCAGTGTATACACTGTAGATGGTGAACAATGATTGCCACTTGCCAAGCACAAGTAGTTTATTATTCAACATAGAATCTTTATGTAACAGTTATATGCTCACCATGATATATAATATAATACATATATACATACATGTGCATTATAAATATATGTGCATGATTTGCAATTAAAATGTGCCTATACATGTTGCCCTTAAAACAAATATTGTACAGATCCTTTTAACCACTCCGTTATATAAAGGATCTGACAATATCCCATAGGAGGTCACGTCCAGATGACCTATATACCACGTGGTCTTCATAAAGGATACATTTTCTACACCTGTCACATCCATTGAAAACGAAATTTCGTCCCAGTATACATAACCAATTAGCTTTATTGTGCACTTTGGGCGAGATGACTACGTAAACCAAAATAATTTTGACAGTTCTTTCAAACTATTTCGTCCCTGAAATTCACTGTCAAAATTTTGCAAGTAGCAATTTGATTGGCCATTTCCAAAGGTCACCTGGACATGACCCCTAATGGGATTTTCTCAGATCCTCTTATCAAACGTAGTGATAAAAAGGATATGTATTTTAATCAGATTGTACCCAGAGCCTTCCTCACAGGGGCGAACGCTCAACTTAAGGCCTAAAGTGAGGCGGTGCCAAGGGAGGCATTAGGAAAGATAAAGTCGGTTAGGAAGAAGAGAAAAGTTAATATCCCAAATTTAGTCGCCTTTTACGATCATGCAATAGGGGCAGCAGGTACAATTCTAACGCCCTACCCGCAGGGCAGACATTTAAACAACAAAAAATAAATGTATTTATATACATACATGATTAAATATCAAAGAAACACAATATAACAATTCTACGGCACCGACTCGCCTAGCCAAACATAGCTGCATCTTCTACCACTGCGCCACATCCACATCCCCAATTTTACATGATTACATGTACAACATACAAGAATGTACACGTTTTTACAAACATTATTATTCACAATTCCAACATTTTAATTATTTCTGAATTGATAAAGGTTAATTAATCTGTAAAGGACGTTAATTGATGATGAAATAATGCAATAACAGAAGCGTCCTATATATCAATGCATTTCAATTGTAAAAGGAGCGTGTCGGTGTGACTTGTACACAGTGTTAAATACGGTCTCTGTCACTCAGCTGACGGAGTATGCTTCTTTGGCTCAGTCGGTAGAGCCGTACATTTCCACGCCGGAGACCCGGGTTCGATTCCTGGTCGGGGCACTCGACAGAAATGTGTATTTTCCCTGTTCTTCTACATTGGCGCCCAACTAAATAACCCATGGCAGGTGGATCAAGAGTCTCGGGTTGAGATTTAGGAAATCTCAAGAAAAACAGGGGGAGTAATGTAAAAGGAGCGGGTCGGTGTGACTTGTACATAGTGTTAAATACGGTCTCTGTCACTCAGCTGACGGAGCATGCTTCTTTGGCTCAGTCGGTAGAGCCGTAGATTTCCACGCCGGAGACCCGGGTTCGATTCCTTGTCGGGGCACTCGACAGGGATGTGTATTTTCCCTGTTCTTCTACACAATAATAACAGTGTAAGTGCAATCACATCACTTACAGTTCAATCTGATTAAAATACATATCCTTATTATCACTACGTTTATATAACGGAGTGGTTATAAGGATATGTATTTTAATCAGATTGCTTACGGTTTGATTAATCAGGTTTGTTTGTTTGATTAATTAACGTCCTATTAACAGCTATGGTCATGTAAGGACGGCCTCCCATGTATGCGGTGTGTTGTGCGAGGTGCGTGTTTCGGGAGACTGCGGTATAATCATGTAGTGTCTTCTTGTATAGTGGAACTTGTTGCCCTTTTTATAGTGCTATGGCACAGTTTGATTAATCAAGTAAGTGTTTTTTGATATCACTGAAAGATATTATTGATCAGTTTGCTCCATATTGAATTTGTATATCGATGTGTTGGCGCTGTATAGATTTTCTTTCCTCGCTGACTGTGGGGAGCTTGTGCCCTACGAGGGTTCCAAACTGAATTGTAGGGTCTGTCAATGTTGACAAACAGCCAGCTGTGATCTTGCGAGATACTGACGGTCACTAAATGATATCTTCTTGTCTTGAAATATGTTCTTGGTGTTGTTGAAGCTTTCCACATAAAAAGTATTCCGAGAAAGTACATAGTTCTTAGGATGTTTGAAAACGGCTGAATCAGTAATAACTTTCAGGAGTAATTTTTCGGCCAAAGGACTCCTCAAAAGTGTCACAGAAGGTTCGTATTTCTGCTCCCGTGTTGACACCTGGCTGATGGATGACAGTTACAATGGTTATAATGTTAATGTTGGATAGCATTGGTCAGGGATCCTTCAAGTTTTTTATAATCATTTTCACAGTTTTGCATTGCCCAGTGAAAAAGAGTGCATACTGGTTGAACTTTATCAGCCAGTTCTTCTGACCATGTTTTTCCTTTCAAGTATGCTGGTCCTTTCGAGACGCCCTGTAATGCCTTTTTCATAGACTTGACAGCATGCTACGACTCATTCTGGTTGGTAGGACGATGGTCTTTGACATACTTGTTGATGGAAAGATTCATATCATGTGTATGCACATTTATGGTAACATCTTTGCTATCAAGATAGTCATACAGTTTTCAGTTCCAAACCGTTCATGTTTGTTTGTTTGTTTGTTTGATTTATTAACGTCCTATTAACAGCTAAGGTCATGTAAGGACGGCCTCCCATGTATGCGGTGTGTTGCGTGTATGTTGTGCGAGGTGAGTGTCTGGGAGACTGCGGTATGTTCGTGTGGTCTTCTATGACAAGTAATGTTGCCCTTTTTATAGTGCTATATCACTGAAGCATGCCGCTGAAGACACCAAGCAACACACCCCACCCGGTCACATTATACTGACAACGGGCGAACCAGTCGTCCCACTCCCTGTATGCTGAACGCTAAGCAGGAGCAGAAACTATGTGTTTGGGACACAACGTCATCAGCTTTTGTCACATGGATGCACTCTAGGACCTTGTGCGTTTGTTCTCCAACAGTGACACTGGAATCTTTTTGCGTTTTCCAATATACCGCAGTCTCCCAAAACACGCACCTCGCACAACATACACACAACACACCGCAGACATGGGAGGCCGTCCTTACATGACCCTGGCTGTTAATAGGACGTTAATTAATCAAACAAACAAACAAATCCTCCAGCCATGTCGGGCATCTGTCATGATGTCGGTGCCGTGAAGGTCCTCATACATTCCAATTTCCTCCAAAAGTGCAGATTCAATGCTCTCTTTGTACGTTGTCTCAATGTGTTGTTTGTATGAGCTAAATATGTAATTTTCTTTCTCTTCATTGATATTTCTAATACTGGAGGCACTGCAAAACCTGGTATAATGAACAGGCCATTGCACACGAATCCATGCATCTCGCGGTGGTTGATGAGATACTCGTTGTTTGGCAAGAAAGGACTTTCCATTCTATAACTAAATGAAAAGCGTCCTAGGAAACGACCCAGCCATTACTCCAAAGGCTACCATTTCATCTGCTTCATCACCAGGTTTGATGAAAAAACGACAAATTGAAGACACTGTAGACTCAGGGGATGCGAGAGAATCAAGTGATAATGGAAAACAGCCTGAAGTAAAGAGAAGAAAAAGTCGGGCTTCAGAGTTTTTGGAAAGTTACGTAAGTCGACAGGAAGAGAGATATAAGGAGGAAAGAGAGCAAAGAAAAGAAATGCATGATGAGAAAATGGAAATGATGAAACTCCTCATTGGTGCTATGAAAAAAAAATGATTTTGATAAAACGTAATGTCGAGTACAGTTAACCAAAGATAACATGTTTGATTATACTTTAACAAATCAAACTGTATAACTACATCTACATTGTTCCTTTATTTTCCATCTTTTATAGAAGAATCAAGACCACCATTTGGTGAATGTAACATTTGCCTCGATGAAGCAACATATTGTGTAGTGATAGACTCTGGACACGTTTTTGGATGTTTTCTTGTGTTTCAAAACTAATAGCTTGTGCAATGTGCAGGAAAACCACCATAAAAGTTGCGAAAGTGTACAAGTGTTAATGTAAAAAAAAATGAACATTGAATTACAGTCTATTAAAGCATAAATTTCTGTACATGTCTCCAATAAGGCGACATATATAAATTGTAACTTTTGTTTACATGTCTCTAAAGACATCAGTTTTGTTTACACATAAAGGGCAGCAGTTAGAATTGTACCTGCTGCCCCTATTGCATGATCGTAAAAGGCGACTAAATTTAGGATCTTATCTTTTCTCTTCTTCCTAACTGGCTTTATCTTTCCTAATGCCTGCCTTGGCACCGCCTCACTTTTGGCCTTGAGTTGAGCGTTCGCCCCTGTGAGGAAGGCTCTGGGTTATGTCCCCTAGTCGAGACACACCACACACCAAAGTCTATAAAAGTGGTAGTTTCTGCACCTGCTTAGCGCTCAGCAGACAAGGAGTGGGACGACTGGTTCGCCCGTTGTCAGTATAATGTGACCGGCTGGGGTGTGTTGCTTGGTGTCTTCGGCGGCATGCTTCAGTGATATAGCACTTTAAAAAGGGCAACATGAATATACCGCAGTCTCCCAAAACATGCACCTCGCACAACATACACGCAACACACATCATACATTGGAGGCCGTCCTTACATGACCATAGCTGTTAATAGGACGTTAATTAATCAAACAAACAAACATATCTCTAATGACATCAGTTTTGTTTACACATGTCTCTAATGACATCAGTTTTGATTACATGTCTCTAATGACATCAGTTTTGTTTACATGCCTAATGTGTTTTTTCAGTTTACATATCGGTACATGTCTGATTATATTACTTTTGTTTCTAATTCTAATTGTCTGTTATTACTTTTATTTCATTTACATATATGTCTCAAATTATATTGCTTTTATTTACATACATGTCTCCAAATATTTAGTTTATTTACATATAACACATGCATCCAATTACGTTGTTTTATTTGGACCATACAACTTAAAGGTTTATACAATAAAATAAAAAAAACAGTTTATATTTTGTAATGGATTGATGTATGCATTATTTCTTTCAAAACTCTGGGACTAGAGCAAATATCCCTGTTGGAAGCATTTCAAGATCATTAGGTCAAAGGTGAAGATCACAGATGCACTGAAAAACAAGAACATGGCTAATTAAGCAATTGATATGTTAAGTAGATATCTTGTCATGTGCCGTCCATTTTAGAACAAAAAGGATACAATGTGAAGAGCACAAACTCCATCCATGAACTTGGTAGGTTTGGTTTAAAGAAAGAACAAATATACTGGATAGCCAATTAATTTCGAGGGGTTGATATTTTCGCGATTTCTCGGGTACTTTCTATGATCACGAAAATGTGATCCACGAAATATCATTAAATGGTTGAATCATATATACCCGTAAAGCCAGGTTGTGAAAATTTAAAACCGCAAAAATGTGATCTTCTCGTTTTTAGATCAAATCGCGGAAAAAAATGCGTTGGCATTTATGTTGACAGTTCTTGGAATCAGTTTGGTGTTTTACTGGAAGAACAATATTTGTTGGTTTGATTAATTAACGTTCTATTAACAGCTATAAATCCTTTCGTCAATTTTGTTGTGGATGTATATAACATGAATAGAAATGAAATAAAAAAGAGAAGATGCCAAAATATTAAGCTATTAAAATCTTTTTTTAGATTTCCATTTGTAATTGGTCTCCTGATTAAGTAGAGGCAGATCTCCTTTGTAATCATTAGTTTCTACTTTGCAAACCGCCTTCAGCCTGTAGTCCCCCAACATGATGTTGATAAGGTTTTTGCATGTCTCAGTTTGGTCTTAATCTCTTTCCACTGAATACACATCAATGATTATCTGACAGCTGTAGTTGAGGACATTATATTGAATAGAAATACTTAGTATGTCATAAATAACTTCCAGAGCAGTGTCAACTTTACATGTCTCAACCTATTATCGGTATAGGCGGCGAACATCGACATTTTTATAATCCAAATGCTCTTTTCACATAGTGTACAGGTGTTTGACAAGACATAACAACGTGGTTGCAATGTTCCTCCTTTTGTCCCATAGGTCAGGAGTTTTTGAGTATTCTGGAATAATGGCAACTTCCAGGATAGCCAGTGAAGCAGTGTGTAAATGTCATATCCTCACGACAAACAGCCTGCAGTTGGATCGAGTGAAAACTTTTCCGGTTCACATATGGACCTTGGGTTTTCTGCTGGAGCATTTATGGGGATGTGTTCCATCAAGGCAACCAACAATTCCAGGAAAACCATTTCACCTTTCATAATAGTCCTTTTCACTTGTAATTCAGCCTGTTTTGGCCATGATTTGTTTGTTTGATTAATTAACGTCCTATTGACAGCTATGGTCATGTAAGGACGCCCTCCCATGTATGCGGTGTGTTATGCGAGGTGCGTGTTTCGGGGAGACGGCGGCTAAGTATTCTGTGTAGTGTTTAGTGTCTTGTATTTGTTTGTGGTAACTTTTGCCCAGTATTGTAAAGAATAGTGCTGTATATCACTTTGTGATGCATGCCGCCCGAAGACACAAGTCAAACAACACCCCAACCCAGTTGCACAGTATACTTGACTAACGGGCGAAACCAAGTCGTCACCACTCTGCTGCCTATTTTGCTGAGCGCTATGCAGGAGCAGATAAAGACTAACCACTGTTATAGTATCTTTGGTGTGTCTCGGCCTGTAGGAGGTCAAGAAACCAGAGCCTACACTCCTCAGTGGCCGAACGTGACTTCAAACCTTATAGGACTTTTTGGTGATGGCTAGAATAGAATTTTAAGGGGCTTGTTAGGATGCCAAGCGGGCATGGCATTAGGAAGGAGGATTGTGGTTTGTTTGTTTGTTGTATATTAATCACGTTTCTTAGATAGTATTATTTATACTAGCTTTGGTCTATGTAAGGACGGCTACCTTCCAGGTTGGGGGCTGGGTTGGCGTGTATGTGTGTGCCGAGGTGGCGTCGAGGGCGTGGGCAGAATGTGGTAATATTTCATGTGGTGTCGAGGGGTGTGTTAGGGGGTGTTATCTTGCGCCACTGTGGGTACTATGTTGCTATATTAGCATTTAGTAAGCATGCCAGCCGCATCACCGCCCAACACCCAGACCACCAAACAACACACCTCAAATCCCGGTTCACTTATAATACTGACCAAGGGTGAACCCAGTTACCGTTCACCCTCTCCCGTTTTTTGCTCGAGCGCTATGCAGGTATGTTGAATAGGAAGAAACTACCACTCTTTACTAGACTTTGGTGTGTCTTGACCAGGGGACAGAACCCCAGAGCCTTCCTCACATGGGGCGAACGCTCAACCCAAGGCCAAAAGTGAGGCGGGTGCCAAGGGAGGCATTAGGAAAGATAAAGGCTTAAGGAAGAAGAGAAAAGATAAGGTCCTTAATTTAGTCGCCGTTTACGATCATGCAATAGGGGCAGCAGGTACAATTCTAAGCCCTACCTGCATGGGCTCACAAAGTAAGTTTGTGTTTCAAATGATGAAGAGTTACAACTATAACTTTGGCTCGTCTGGAAGGCCCCAGATACTGTAGATTCAGACACAACAAAAACGGTCTGCTATTCTGGTCAATGGTGTCCTGTTACCCAATTTACCAAAGAGTCATCATGAGCTGTTTTTCTATAGAAACTGCTGTCCTGCCTCATTGGTCATCGAACTCACTTGACTAAAACTATGGGTAGAGTTTTCTTGTCGTTGTTAGAATGGAATACTAGAAATGTAGCTAAAGGGTGATCAACCTGAAGGTTATCATTAAAATTTCTGTAGCTCATGAGAGTTTGCTGCAAGCATTGTCGTACATAAGCGCGGACAGAATTTCGAGTAAAGGAGGAGGAGGACAGCCGAAATACCGGCCTAGCATTATGTCCATCTGAATACGTTGTGACTTGAATCTTACATTAGTGATGTGTTTCACATTCATAGAAACATGTCAGGGCTTCTTGATGTACAGAATGCTGAACTGGTGGCTATTATGTAGACTAGTCTAGCAAGCTACATGAGGCGAGTGGCCTTCAACCCTCTTGGTGACGAGCGTGTAAATTTCAGCACAGTAAGTTCTGTTTGTAAATAAATCCTACTCTTGGTCGTGCCAGGCATTGCACCGAATATGTCATTCCATTTCGCAATGAGTATTTCCCAGGAGTAATTTATTGAGGTTTTGAGTTATCTCTTCATTCTGTAGAGGAGCAGTTAGCAAGATAGGCAACATGGCAGGACTGGTTGCAGATCAGATCTTTACGAAGTCAAACTATCTAAAATGTATTATCGAATTTTCCAATAAGAGAGTTTAATTTTTGTGATATTTTAGAATTTGACTGACTCTTTATGTCAGAGGCAGACCATTTACTTGGATATAACTTGTCGAAAATTCACAAGATGAATGGAAGATTATCATGGAACCGTATTAATTTTGAAGAATATGATCTGGTCCTAAAACAAAATATCAAGATTTAGTGGATTCTTAAAGGAAACTACATTGAGAATTCAGTGAGAAACGGCAAAGTTGATGAAAAGAAAGCTTAAAATTTTCACATGTTGTTCAGTAGACTTTGTAGGTGATTCTTGGATAAGTGTTTTAATGGCGGTGCCGTGAAATTGATTACATAGGGTAGTTGGGGAACGGTGGGTATTGTATTGTGTTACGCGTGTGAATGTATTCAAGGAATATGGAAGCGATATGTAATGACAGTGAAATTATTGGGAAAGAATAACGAAAGCATTCGCAGGTCAATTTGCAATAGATAGAATAGTAAAAAATATTGCTACTTGAGGATTGTGTAGGAATGTCTATGTTGCCTGTGATCGAAATGATCCCTAGGAAGAGTACTTGGATTTTCGGAACAACAAGGAGTAATTTAATGCGTTGTTGGTCGAGTGTGAGAGTGGTTGTTATGTTGAGATGGAGAGGGCACGTGCCTTACGACGAGGCATGACGCATAGCTGTTAATGATAGAGAGCTATTACTAAATCAAACAACAATTATGTCGATGGAGCCACGAATCAATGTACAAAACAGGAAAATATGTTAATAATATGTATTATGTGAAGTTTTCTATTACATTTATGTTGAATTTGATTACATCTATTTTTTTATTTATCTGTCCAATTGTACAATGCTGTATGTGGTGTCACTCTCTACCTTTCACTGTATATTAGTTAACCAGTAGCTGTAGATTAGTTTCAATAGTTGAAACTAATCTACAGCTACAGGTTAACTTATATACAGTGAAAGGTGTACTAATCTACAGACAGAACAAGTACTTGAACAATAGTCTAAATAAAGTACTGGGTACAACAAAAGATGACATCACATCCATGTTTTTAAATCTGCTTACAATACAGATCCTTATAACCTTTGTTTGTTTGATTAATTAACGTCCTATTAACAGCTATGGTCATGTAAGGACGGCCTCCCATGTATGCGGTGTGTTGCGTGTATGTTGTGCGAGGTGCGTGTTTTGGGAGACTGCGGTATATTCATGTTGTGTCTTCTTGTATAGTGGAACTGTTGCCCTTTTTATAGTGCTATATCACTGAAGCTAAGCAGGAGCAGAAACTACCACTTTTAAAGACTTTGGTGTGTCTCGGCCAGGGCACAACCCAGAGCCTTCCTCACAAGGGCGAACGCTCAACTCAAGGCCTAAAGTGAGGCGGTGCCAAGGGAGGCGTTAGGAAAGATAAAGTCAGTTAGGAAGAAGAGAAAAGATAAGATCCTAAATTTAGTCGCCTTTTACGATCATGCAATAGGGGCAGCAGGTACAATTCTAACTCCCTACCTGCAGGGCCTCCTTATAACCACTCCGTTATCAAACGTAGTGATACTAAGGATCTGTATTTTAATCAGATTGCCATGAATTCTGCTCTCCTGGGGAGATAATGAATGGGGATGTGGCATTAAAGTATAGGGGCTACCTACTCCTGTCACCCCTGGTAGGATTGGGCCCGGTGCTGCCTTCATTTAAATTCTGACTTGGGTGCATCATGTGCAGTTAAAACATGGGAGAAATGGGGGTTGGAACTTTACCCACCGCATTCTCACTTTTCTCTCTCTCACTCATGACCTCAGAACATTTCACCCAATCTGCCACAGTCGCATTGATTTTTCGGTCCTCATTTAACAATTTCATGCAGAGACAACAAATGTCTGGATATGCCTAAAATTGCCGACATGCCGATACAGCTTTGGCATAAAAGTCTGCCTCAGAGTGCCCAGCTTTTATAGCATTCTCCACCAAGATTTCCATTGCTGTAACCAGGTCCGGCCCTTTTGTCAATGAAGGCTTGCTTGCCAGGGACCTTACGTGTTTTAGTGATCCTTCCACAGCTTTTTGCGACATCAGCTTCAAGTCTCCTCCATCCGCTGTATGCGGACCTCCATATCTGTTGATATACTGTCTTGTTCTACAAAACAAACAGTATAAAATTCAAACGACAGTCGATGTGAAATACGCCAGTCCAGAAAAGACCTGTGCTTTTTTCTCTCTTCAACCAAGACAATTCATCAACGGCAAAGCCACCATTCGAGGTATTACACTGGACACCCAGCAATAGAATCATTTACAGCGGTTAATTACTCGTATAAACATGTACATTAAAATTGTTGAGGTAGAAAAGTAGACAGATTGATAATCAATAAAAGGTAAATGTTCTACCATTTTTAACACAGCGCTATAGCATAGCGCTTGGGTTTATGCCGTCTGGTTTGACCCGATTTGTAAGACATAGTAGGACTTGCCCCACAACGACATCTAGCGGTGATTTTGCGAACCATTTCATTCATAAACTTCCATTCATAAATTTCCGTTCATTCCTTTCAACCAATCAAAATGCTGTCTTCCAATTACTGCTTTACTAATCATTTTATGATTGCGTTAAATAAGTAAATAAAATCAATAAAACAACAATAAGTGTTTGCTGTATTTTATTGAATGCAGATTAGCATCGTAATGTGAAAAATGCGTATTTAATATATTTCAACGGAAACCTTACACTAGCTAGACCGTATTACAGTCATATCGTTGCCTGAAATATAGTTCAGTGTTCTGCACATGCAACATTATTATTGTGCACGGAGAAGAATTACGGAGAAATCAAATTACATAATAAATTAAATGGTAAAATTGTTAATCGGGTAGCCTAATGGTGTAATAATAATTATTCGTACATTTTAATAACTAATTTGCCATACGCGTATTAATTTTAATCAGTCTTCGCTGCCATCCCGAACTCATCGGGTGTATATCTCGAGAATATATTCTTATTCCCCGAGGAGTTCCGGATGTCTTCGCTGCAAGATTCTTCCACCTTCGACCCTGACGAAATATCCACTAACATCACATTTATTGCATCATCGACTGCTAAAAATGTATTAGTATTAGAAAACATTTTGTGTACCAATTTTACATGCCTGGGATATTGTATTTCATTAAATAATACTTGTTTGCGAGATCCATTTTATCGCACATTTCAACATCCAAAGTTATTGGACAGTTTGACTGAGGTACCGTTGACTGATGCTGTTTATCAACATTCAGCTAGATCTATCACAGTATCTAACGTTATGTTAGTTTAGTTAATGACGATAATTTTTTTTACATTTGCCCAGTTCTGATAGGATTCGACTGAAAGACGATTGATAAGTGCAGGTGCTCGTTTGACGACATTTGTCATCTAAATTAACGCCGATTTGTCGACATTAACTCTCGACTAATCAACGTGCCTACAATGTACGCATACTACTTAACTTGGACCCAACCAGTAGTCGTTACGGAACAGTAGTCGTGAATGTGTACATATTCTGTTGTGAATCCAGATTTCCGAATGGCTGGAACTACTGTCAAAAGCTTCATGATAGTGTTGTTTTGTTTATGTGGAAATAATGTGTTTCATCAGAAACATATATCTGGTTTCATGCTTAGGAGACTGGCTACCATTCTCTAGGGACAAATTAATTAATTAATTTTAACCACCTCACTGGAATCTTATTGTGTTATTCATTGGTTATTTTTAGTCCTGTACTAGAATTTACAAATGTTAAATCATATTTATTTTTGGAGAAATGTAAACTGCATCTATTTGATGAATGTGAATGCATCATTCATTCATTTGAAATTGTTGTGCATGAATTGTCAGAATAATAATCTGGCTAATTGAAGCAGAACTCAAGATTAAAGTTTATATAATAATAGACCATCAAATTTTCAAATGACATTTAATTTGTGGTGTACTTTCATATTTAAGACATCTTCAGTCTACTTTGTCATGTTTTCATGTTTTTCAGAGATGAAATTTATATTCTTATAACCAGATATTGAAATTGTAATTAAATCATGATGTGAATTTAAAATTAGTCCATATAATATTTGATTTACGATTATACCTGAGCAAAAAGGTGTGTTATTTGGCTAACAAAATACAAAACAGGTTGAAAACACACAAAAAAACTGTCCAATCTTATTCAATTAATCCTTATGATTATCATTATCTTATCAAAATTCAAATATGATTCTAATAACTGATCAGTGATAATGATTGGCACTAAAATGATAGTTAAAAGATGGATCTAATGTACAGTACATCTAGATAGACTGATATATGTCATGAACAATATTGACCAACAGAAAGCTGACATATATATACCTAGTGTTGGGAATCGATTGAAATTCATGGCCCAATCACAGGGGCCCGTAACTACTGTATATATTAATTATAAGATATATTTTCAATCACTGGGTACGTTATATATCACAGTATTGGGACTGGATATAACATACGTATACCCATTGACTGAAAATATATACCATAATTAATATAAACAGTAGTTACGGGCCCCTGTGGTCCTCATCAGTTTTATTTAAACCAATCAATGATCGATTAGAATTTATTATTTTATTCCTTGATGTGTAAACAATTCTCATATAAATAATAGCCTTCAAAGGCAAACTGGCTTATGATCGCGAGGCCTCTCTAGATCTGTGCTGTTATGTTTTCATGTCAATTATTTTCTTTACAAATCATGCTCATCTGAAGATTTAGATTACTACGTAGTGCTTATGCGCTCTTCAACATTTAAAATTTGAAATGATATGAGTGACAACCACATACAAGCGAACGATTTTAACGAGCTGTCTATGATTTTTTTTTGCATGTTTTACTGATCAGCTACCTTTATACTTTGGTTTATCATGGTGTCGTAAAATTTCCACCTCAAACCTTACGATACTTGACAAACTCCATTAATCTGAATACCACTATCATCATATAATGATACATTTTTATGTGTTTATATGCATGTGAACCCTGTTTTATGATGTTCAAATATTGCATATGTTTGTTAAAAGTTTTGCTCAGATCAAAGTGAAAATGTGTTTCTCTTGCATTCTACCAACCGGCAACCCTCTGTCTTAGTGTTTCAGTATAACTAAAGTGCTAGCTACCTTTGGCTTTGGGAATATTTATTATCCTATCAGTGCAGTGTTTTCCATCTTTTAACAGATCCAGAAACCTGAGAGCAAGATGCTTGAACAGTTCGGCAGATCAATATATGAAGGTGGCAAACAACCACCTTCACATGATCAGATAACCTGGTCCATAATTCAACTACTGGTGATGCGACCCAGCATTACTGAAGGAAAGGACCATGGAACTATGGAATCCTTTCACCATTGAGGAAATTTATCCTCGGAAAGATCACAGATCAAGAGATGTCTAGATATTTTAGCCGCCAGATGTCATCATATCTTGCCATATCAACAAGTGGCAGAGACAAGGTCTCAAGGTAGATATAGTCCATATAAGCTAATATTAATTTGCATGCGAGGGAAACATCTGTTTTACAATGTCATTTAGGATACTTTTATCATGGAAAGTAGACAATAATAAAAGATATGTTAAAGTATACTACAAATTGATATTTTTTTAGCACTGCATATCACTTGTTTTAAGGTATGTTAACAATTCATTAAAGATATCATAATAAATGATACTACCAGTCATTTCATTCTAACAATTCATCTTCTTTCATTTCAGCACAAATACTTGTTTTGGAGAATGGTACGTGACTTAACAACAACATGAATAGATAAATCCCCTTTAAAATTCATAAGGAAAATTCTATATTGGTAAGTATTACAAAACTTTTTTTTTCCGAACTTACATGTTAATTTTAATGTATTTAAAAAATGTTGCTAAAAGTAATATATTTGAGCAATTGTTTGATGCATTTGCAAGACATTCCCAGACTTTCACAAAGTGATAGCAACAATAGGAAACTAATGTGTTTATAATGATGCATATTTGACTCATTGAAAACTATTTCTTTTCTTCCAGATAAGAAAGATTAATGAACTGGAACCACAAACTTGACAGGTCAACAATTCTACCCTTGTGAGACTGAACAATGACCTAACATAAATAATAGAAAATTTTACGAGACAATTTATCAACTAGCAGCAAAAGGAGTTCAATTTTATCATGGAAATAATTTATTCTTGGCCGGAGTGAAAATCATTATTAATTGCTTGAGAAGAATCTACATGATTATTATTAATTTCCACTTAATGATATTGCAGCTATAATTCTGTAATAAGTATATAATTGTTACATATTAAATTCTGTGAATTGAACATATTATTGAAAGACATGTGTACCAATATGCATGTAATCCATGAAGCATCTCTTTTTGTTAATTTCTGAATTGTATGTATTTAGGCCAATTTCCACAATATCAATAACAAATATCAAAAATTGAATGGCATGTTAAGATCATGTTACAAGAATGAGGTACATATCAATTTACCTTCTATATGTTTAACTAAATAATGTTGTAGACTTGAACTAAACAAAATATGCTATTCTTAACAGCAGTGTTATATAAGCAGAAATTTGACAGCGCAAAATGCAACATTTACACAATTCAACAATAACAGAAATATTACATATCATATTAAATGTTAATGTAAATGTATGGATAGATAAAATGTTATACATATGTACTTAAACAATTAGAAAGTACTGTGGGTATGTGAATGCAAGTTTAATGACCAGGAAAGAATCTAAGCAAGTAAGAAGAGTGTTTTGTGTATGTATATTGATAATCTATACAGCATGAGAAAAAGCTATGCACGAGTGTAAGGGTACATGTATGATTACACACGTGGGAAAGAGTAAATATATATGAAGTATGTATGATGATCATTGATCACAGTTATCTTGTATACATTACATGTATTGATGAAAAAACTGAATAAAATGTAAATTATAAAAAAAAAAGATATTACATGGAAATACAATAACCTTGTGACTACAAAACTGTGCATAACATGTTATTTAACCGTAGTACAATTGTGATGTTATCCTTGTCTGTGATTTCTATTTGTTTCAAATATGCAGGATATTTAAGGGATGCTTATCATTGATAATTCCATATTGTTGATGTTTACATTTAATAAGTATTTAAAGACTTTCTTGATGGCAAGTTAACTTCAGCACTCGTAAAGGTATTGCTTCAAATTCCGTCTATGTAAATGTATTATAAATGCATACATTTACATTTAAGAACAATTTGATGCTAAATGTGTGAGGTTTTACATTGGCTGATATTTTCAGGCATTATTTGCAAGAATTTGAAAATTGGTTGCAAAGGCTGCAGCATTATTTATATCCTAAAACTGAAAATATATTCATATGTTCCTTTAATATAATATAGATATAAAAATAAATATGCAATACATGAACAGATTAAATTTCTTTGTTTTTTACTATTATCATTTCGAATTTTCTTAGTTACATCACATATTGACCAAATAGGTTACTTGCAGGAAGGTTACAGTGATTTCAACTTCCATTCAAGCAACAAATACATCTACTTCAGATATGTATAATTGAGTCCAATTGCATTATCCTAACCTTTAACTACAAGGACATGATGGTCACATCGCATAATTTTCGTTCACCTTGTAATCAGTTTAATAGGCATATTGATTTCTTTAATGGCTGTCTCCACATAATTGAGTTTGAAACCTTTAAAGGTGCTCCACTGTGAACAACATAAAACAGTACTATTAATGTTAACAATAAATGCAGGGCAAGAAACTTATTTGAAAACCACTTGCCCGAATTTAAGATTTCATTCTAACTATACCCAAAACAGGGTATTTTACATTAAAATCGGGCAAGTTTACACCAATTTTCACTTGCCCTGGAGGATATTTTACTGGTCTCGGGCCATCGGACCTGGGATATTTCTTGGCCTGAATTGGTGTTCATTCTGTTTGTATATGTCTAATTAATACAAAAAATAATATAAGATAGTTTATTTGGCTTTTGGAGCATGCACAATGACTATTAATTCGGTAAAGGACATTGTGCCATGGATCTTTTACAGGATGCAATTAATTGTTTTTAATGTTATTTTTATCTTTAGTAGAATTAAAAGCTCAAACTTTCCTGTGGTGGTAATGATGTAGAGTAAGTAACTGAAGAAGAATGCTTATTTGTCGTCTTTGATAGAAAAAAACATACCATTTTCAGCGGTGGAGCATCTTTAAACCGTAATGATAATTCTCTATACTACTAAGTATTATATATACAGTTTGTATGTCATACACAACTGTAAATGATCCATTGAAACATTTAAATTTGAAAGGAAGTTTAAAGAGACAATTCAGTCGAAGAGTACTTTAAAATTTGCATTGTATCGGAAAGAAACCAATGCTAACGGAAGTTAGATTAGTTGGTTAAACTGCCAAACCCTGGCCCTTGTCAGCGTAGTAAAGAAAATTCTGTCTAGAACTATTCAAATCTTTCTTACAGAAGTGTGTTTAGATGCATGTTCTTGTCTAAATCTAATTTCACCAACTCCTCAGTGTATTGCATTTGTTCAATTACGTGACTTTGGCTCGGGTATGGGTACAGCATACATGTTATGCCTGAATATCATATTGATCAACGGTTTAGAATTTCATCGATATCAATTAAAATACTTATGAAATTTAGCAATATTTTTTTATATGCTTTATAAAGAATGTAGAAACATACATTTATGTCATATTTTGCTTCGTGGTTATGTAACGGGATTAGCCTCATTGTATTGTCCTTGTAGTCACTCTTATAAAACATACATTATTATATAGGGATTGGATTTCGTTTTTATGTTAACCATGCTTGTATGGAGCAATTCCTCTAAGAATATATTCTATGGGGCGCGTTAGCGCCCCATATTGAATATATTCTTAGAGGAATTGCTCCATACAAGCATGGTTAACATAAAAACGAAATCCAATCCCTATATTTACACTCACACGACTTTTTATTTATATTTTATGCAAAAAAAAATCGTCATTTGAAAGTGACGTAATTATTCAATAAAAGTCGGTCAAAAGTGGGAGGAGCTTACTCAATTGAACAGCGAATGATGACGCTTCACGTAAGGTAGAATTATTCATCCGCGACGACAAAAAAGTTCAATATTTTAGTGTAAAATAAACATGACAAACAAAGTAAATTTCAGAGATAATTTTATTTAATCAGATCAGAACTTTAAATATATATTCAATTTTGCTAAAAGTTAATATATAGCGTAATAACATAAAGAATTTGTACACGGCCACATGTGTGAACTCGGTGACCGTTAGATTCTATTGTGCAGCGAGGCGAAGCTGACGCACGCTTACACACTTTAGGTTGCCGAAGTTGTGAAAACACCGATTTCCAAGTAGCTCAATGTGTTTGAGATGTCGTCTGACTTGACGATATTACATCCTTGGGGAGCCATGTGATTATATAATCTACGCTTAGATCCATATCGCCATCGATAGATGAAACAAATTCACTTGTGTTTCGATGGATACAATGTATTTGTGGTGACGCGGAAACTGTCAACACGTGGATTATTAGCGGGCATGTTTTTAATAATAACTGTCAACACGTTTATAATTGTCAGGATTATTAGCGGTAGGGGGCACAGAGGTAATGTGACACCATGTTTTATAATGAAAGCACGTCCAAAAGCTTGACATCGGGATACGTGACCTACGTCATTCACGTGATCAGGTAACTATTTATTTACCCGAGCTCTAACGATATATTAGTTATTGGAAAAAGGCGTCTCTTCTGAAAGACTTGGTGGACACAGAAATTCAACGTTACTACACAGATCACCGAGAATTTACAGATACAATACTCTACAAAGGTAAGTTAACTTTTTTTATTTACCTGAAGAAGGCGACTCCCCTTATAAGGACGTCTACCTTTTAACACTTTGATTGGCTAATGGTTTTGCTTATAGGCGGGACCAACGTGTGACGTAAAAATCATGTTTTTTTGTTTTGTTTTTACGCTTAAGGCTATATAGCCTTACAGCGTATTGTCATTGCCTTCGATACCGGAAATACTGGAAATGCCTTTTCGACTACGACACCACCTAGCGTGAAAAAGTACTACACCTCAGGTCCAAAAAATCCGCTTTCTAAAGCAAATATGCTGTCATGGTGTAATTATGATTGCATGAAAAAAATCTGTAGTATTTCCTTAAGTGTTATAGTTTCAAAAATGTGTCCAAAGCTATAATATCATTGTCTATTAATGGAAAATAGTGAGAATAATTTGCATGAATGATAGCGATCGATGACCTAAATTCTCGCCAATCATTTGCATATAGGATGAACTTCTAGTTTAGATAACACTAAATAAAGGAATTGACAGGATTTAAGTATGTATAAGTAGGGTTGGTATGAGTACTAAATTTTGTCCTCGTGTACCCGAATTGAAGTATCCGATTCGTACCTAGATACTCGACCTGTATTCCTACAGTATGTGAACGTATTCCTATGTGAACGTATCAACTTCGTGAGTTAGCTTAGTGGTACAATTTACCGATGTTGTTTGGGGCGATCTGCAGATGGAGCAAATTTCAATGTAATCATAATGAAATGTGAGAGATTTATTCTCCAATACTGCAAATGGCATTGGTTTATCAATTTAATATCAATCGGTAACATCATACAATCGTAATGTAACAAGCTGACAGAGCCCAGAATGTCCGTGACAGATGTTGTTTACTGCACATGCGCAACAGGAAGTACAAAAGAGTGACGTAGTCTTCATTCGGATAGCCTCTGGTGTTGTCATATACAGCATACCGATAGTGAAAGTAAACATGTGCGCCATTCATGATCACTTCTCCGATCATGGGAAATAAGAATTGCAACAATGTTGCTTGTGAACACGTCGTTAGCAGATGAAGTGTCATCCTTTGTGAGTAAAATAGAACAAAAGAGTGCTATTTTGTACTTCTTGTTACTGAATTTTACGTTTACACAGACATCTAACACTCAGTATCAGTATGTTTCGTCAGTATTTTGACGGATGCCCGGCCGGGAAGCCTACACATGGTTCCTACGTGTATTTTGACGGGTACCCGGGTACTTCCCCAACACGACCCGTGTGGCAATAATCAAGGCCTACAACCATTCCATATTTGGACACAGAAACAGCAAAAATCGTAAGTGTTCGTTTCGTTTTGCTTATACCTGTCTACAGTAAATAAAATACACATGAAGTGAACTTACGTGTCTCTGTGTATTTCTGCTAACGTATGTGATATAGATGTTTTTATTTTATTACAAGAACAAGAACATTACTTATATATTTTGGAGCAGTTTCCTTTTCAAATTCGAAGTTGACAAAAATTAACTGCTAGCATTATTTTCTAATTTTATGACATACAATTTAATGCATTTAATTCAGTAGGTGTAACAGATTTAATTTGCCAAATTGTCCATATTGATACCGTGTTAATGGAGTGTCACATCACAAAACATAACAGTATGTAGGATTTTGTATAGTGTGTAACATACATGACAATGAATTAGCATATTGATGTAATCAATTAATATATAGCTACTGTTGTAGAGGAAAAGATATCACCTTCTGACTGACTCTGCTACAACAGTAGCTAATCAATATAGAGATACAATTGTAGCGGGATTGGACTGGGTCGATCATCGGTGACCAGGTAGCTCAGTCGGTAGAGCACTCGGCTAGTGTTCTGAGGGTCCCGGATTTGAATCCCGGTCTGGCCGCTACATTTTCTCCTCTCCTGTTACAAAATTGGCGCCCAACTAAATAACCCACGTTGGTGGTATTTGGAAGATTCTCGTATGTCTTCGAGGGTGAAGACTTTGAGAATGGAGGGAGGAGTGTTCTGAGGGTCCCGGGTTTGAATCCCGGTCTGGCCGCTACATTTTCTCCTCTCCTGTTACACAATCATGTATACACAATACATTTGTACATAATATACATGTGTGTATATGAAGTTTAAGAGACAAGTGTAATCACTAATAAGGCTAGATTTTATTAAGACAATTATTATCTCTGATTTAAAAACTGGAAACATGAGCTTGAAATATTGATAAAAATTAAAAATAAAAAGATTAAAAATGATGCTAATATATTAACTCAAATTACTTGTAAACAAGACTCCACAACTGACTTGAACTTAACAAAATTCTTTAAGTTTATGTTAGAGGACTCTATAACTTTTTATTGAAATTATTGCATATTTTGTTAAATTCTAAAATAACAGGACCCAATATTTGCTAGTCATCCACAGCAGACTCAAAATGTTGAAGAATTGAGATTATCAAGAAGCAGTGAAATAATACCGGGCATATATTAACTAGCTGCAATGGCAGATATATAAAGCTCTAGACAACTTTGTCGTCAGATCTAGGGTTACAATTATGTCTAATTGACCGTAGTGTTGCAAAACATCTAATGATGAACATGACATAATTAGCGGACTGCAGGTTTCAAGTAAATTTGCAATTGAACAGATTTACGGTATGTAAAAACATATCAAAAAGCATACGTTCAGATGGACATGTATCACTAAAGAGTAAAATAAAAATAATGTTTTGTTATGTTATGCTATGTTATTTTATTCAAGTATTTTTGAATAAACATAATTAAACACAGTTCACTTCAGTGATAGGGAAGGAGATTTGTTACTATGCGACTATGTCCCCTTGAAATAAAATTTCGATGGGACATTTGATCAGATAATGCGCCAAAACAACATTTTCTAGGGACATTGAGGCGAAAACAAAAATTAACATCAGCATGTATCATCAATGTTTTATTAGTCACTCATTAGTCAGTGTACTGTTGATTCAGCAAATAAGTAAAAAAATGCTAGCAGATGAATTTGTTAACTGATCATTTAACCAGAAACTGCTTCAAAATTAGAAGTAATATTAAACTTTTTTTTTCTTGTTGTAAAACAAAACATTGATTATATGTATGTTAGCAGAAATACACAGACATGTTACCTAGTTCACTTCATGCGTCATTGTTTGTCAAATACAAAATCAGAAACATAAGTGGTATGTAGTTCATATACCGACCCAAAGACCAATTTTATTTAATGTAGAAACAAAACGAAATGAACGCTTACAAATTTTACTGTTTCTGTCTCCAAATACGGAAGGGATGTTGAAGATTACTAGCGTAATGCACGTGGTTGCGTTGTTCAGGTGTTCTTCAGATAAAGTTACGTGAATGTGATCGACCGCATCGGGGGGATGCTAAAGAAATTGTCTCTGTCGCTTTCAAGCTGTTGAGTGAAAAGAATGGAAATTATCTCTCATAGATGATTTCGACCAGCAAGTACAGTATCAGATTTACATCTAGGTTCTAACGCAGGGAACTCCCTGAACAGTATCAGATTTTGCGTTATGACATCTTTGTTTACATCGGACCGCTTATACCATTGCTGAGTGTCACGTGACAAGTCGCTTATTTAGATGAAAAACGCTTACACTCGAAGGCAGAACACGATAAATAGTTACATTTTCTTAAAAAACGATAAACAAAACTCGATATTTCAATGCATTAGTGGTTTGTAATACATGTCATATAACCTCTGTATACATTTGACAAATCAGCGGGTGGGGAACCAATAAAAAAAGATCTTACGTCATCGTGTTTAGAAACCGGGGTCCGTCTCAAAACGGGGTCCGTTATCCAACAAATGCGCGTATGGCGCAGGGCGCGCGTGGCCTTCCCTATCACTGCACTTTGATTGGCTTTCCCAAATGATTTACGTGTGTTGTTTGTTTGATTAATTAACGTCCTATTAACAGCTATGGCCTCCTATGTATGCAGTGTGTTGCGTGAATGTCGTGCGAGGTGCGTGTTTTGGGAGACTGCAGTAAATTCATGTTGTGTCTTCTTGTATAGTGGAACTGTTGCCCTTTTTATAGTGCTATATCACTGAAGCATGCAACTGAAGACACCAAACAACACTCCCCACTCGGTCACATTATACTGACAACGGGCAAACCAGTCGTCCCACTCCCCTTATGCTGAACGCTAAGCAGGAGCGGAAACTACAACTTTTATAGACTTTGGTCTGTCTCGGCCAGGGGACAGAACCCAGAGCCTTCCTTACAGGGGCAAACGCTCATCTCAAGGCCAAAAGTGAGGCGGTGCCAATGGAGGCATTGGGAAAGATAAAGTAAGTTAGGAAGAATAGAAAAGATAAGATCCTAAATTTAGTCACCTTTTACGATCATGCAATAAGGGCAGCAGGTACAATTCTAACGCCCTACCTGCAGGGCCAACAAAAAATTGGTTACTTGTTGTTGAAGATTTCATGTGTGTAAGGGGTACCAGTGGGGAAATCATTGCAAACAAATTATCATTAGATAAACCCAGAGAAGTCTGAATGTTTTTTCTGGTTGTTGGACATTATTCTCAGAAATCACATAAGGCGTCGCTACACGTACTGAATAGAAACATTGCCGGGAGCACGTGGAGCATCTAGATATAGCCTAACTGGTACTGTACGCTAGATGGCCATGACCTACTTGTAAAAACTGTCGGTACATGGGAGATGCTGAAACAAAGTTAGGCTTTACTTAGGGGATATTTGTGGATCTGTATGCGCTAAAGTAAAGTACAGTTTTAACCGAAAAGTTATGCTTGTATACTATGTATTTCACCAACTTGTCCAAGTACATGTAAATGTATATCAGTATAGTGTATATTTGACGGAAAAACTTGTAAGCATAAGGAAAAGGCCCTCTTCACATTATGAACAACTTTATTGAAATAAATAAAAGGTTAAGTTTCATATCGCAGGTTGTATTATGTTCCTGGCGTCGTCATAATTACAATGGGTTAGTTGACCATTTCTGCGCCACAAGGCAAAACTTCAATTTATTATATTATAATTGTTATAAAAAGATTTTTAATTTTTTGTTTCGGAAAGGTAGCCTAGTGGCCCTTTCATGAATATCATGAAGTTGATAATCTTTTACATTGAATGTGAAAGCATTTGAATTATCATTATTCAAAAGCGAGAATAAGAACTATGGCAGCTACCCTAGGTAACTGCTGTATGGTAGCCTTCTTAGCTTTTTGGGTAGTTAACACTTGTTTTTTTATGTCTACTCATCTGAATACCTGCAAATTAAATTTCTTCACTTGCCTTAAGCTCTCAGTACTTTCAGTACTTTGATTCTTTACGATCGTTTGGATAATATTCAAATGCTCGCTAAACGCAGCATGCAGTTTGTAACCAACTCCTTTTTTATGTGTAACATACAGTAGGGAAATAATATTCTATTACCATATACATGTATCAATTATTGAAATTTTGCCTTAGAAGTGAATAAACTAATACATTTTTTTGTACACCAGGCGAAAATGATTAATGAAAGAAAATATTATTTAAACAGTTTATTAAAAAATAGTTCAACCAATCATTTTTGTTAATCTGAAAATTTGCAAATGTGGAATTTTTCGAATACTCAATTTTTTTTAACATTCTCTGAAAGATAACCTTCAAATATCCCATATTTTTCACAGTAATGTTGCATGTCCGCCAAGGATATTTCATGCAGAGCTTCAGAACTTCCTACTTTAAATGATGTAAGATTGCCTGAGCAAATGTTAACATACATGTATATGTATATAGTTCCTGCATGTTTGGTTAAAGATTTCATTATGTAAAAACGCATTTTAACTGGATTAAAATCTATGCTATATGTAGTCAGAGGGAAGAGAGAACACAATCTTCAAATCTATGTGTATCTGTACAAAAAAGCAAGTAGATCACTTATAAAGTCATGGTACAAACTATAATAGTTATCGATAGATTGAATATGTCACACGCAATTTGGAGCCGCTCAGATGAATTCATGATGGTCCACATCAGAAACTGTTGAGTGGTTTCAGTACAGACCGTACGTTCGAGGAACATTTATCAAAATTGGTTTGAACACATATACATCCTACGTGTGTACAATTAATTGCACCACGGCGGCAACAGAGAGGGTTCGTTTCGAATGAAGTTTCGCGGCGGGAGATTGTTACACCATTCCGAAAGTTTCTTTGATGTGGTCACAGACCCGTCACAGGTAACCTTCACCCCATCACCGACATTCTGTCGAGAATTGAAACAACTCCCACTTACAATTGCCAATCCATGGCGCCTTTTGATTGGTCAGTCCCATTTTAAACTTGTGCTGCTGAACCTTTGATTGACATTGGATTTCATCAGGCTCACGTGCATATTGTAATATTAAAAAAAACCGCTTTCATGTACAATTCGACCTCGGGCAAGTTATCATATGATTATGCACATTCAAAAATCGAATTATGGATATATCACCAAGGATTTATAAGTAAGACTACGTCCTTGATATCACATATCTTAAGACTTTGTCATGTGTATAACTGTATATGAAGGATAGGGATATTCTACCCGAGGGTCACAAAATGTAAAAACCCGAGGCTTGCCGAGTCTCATACATGTACCGTGACGTTTTATTGCTATTTTAATACTATGAATTTCCGCCATAAATTCAAAAAAGCGATTGCAAGTCAATTCTCCATTTATGAAAATGGCGTGACATTTTCAACACAAATCCCGTTGTTTGTATATTTTACTAATAAAGTAAACACAGCCTAGGTTCTGAAAACAAAAGTTTAAATTTCACCGGGAAAATAGTCATTAAAATGTATGTATTACCCGTATATTTCAACTTCATTTATGGATATTCAACCCGGCTGTTAGTCCGCTAACCTGCCTATATTATTAGGGTCCCCCCCCCCTAATACATATGTATATAGTTAAAGTACTGAAACACGAAAGCTACCTGAAAAAGTTGGTCGATTACAATTTTTTTTTTATGAATGTATGTACTTTTCCGAGACTGGCACGAAATTATTGCATTCTAGATAGAGACAATTTTTATACATATGCCAATAGTAATTGAGAAAGATCGAAAAAAATAATTCAAGAAGGTATGACAAATTGGAAATAAGGAATATATGGACGGTTTCTATAAAAATACAAGGTCCAATAACAATTATTATTGCAAAGGGCAATAACTGCGTAAGTTACGGTCGAATCAAACTGGTTTTCGAACTCGTCCGAGATCTTTCTAATGTTAGTCTACTTGAAAAGTTTCAATTTCATCAAGTTCGGTGCATATTTACTCAAGTTATCATGTACAATTTTTATCATAATTATTATTGCAAAGAGCAATAACTCCGTAACTTACAGTCAAATCAAGCTGATTTTCAAATTTGTCCGAGTTCTTTTAAATGCTAATCTAAATACAAAGTTTCTTTGAGCTGAGTGCATATTTACTAAATATATCCTGTTCTCTATGTTCATTAATTATTATTGCAAAGGGCAATAACTCTGTAAGTTAATGTCAAATCACGCTGATTTTCGAACTTTTCAAAGATTTCTCCAATGTTAGTCCAAATACAAAGTTTCATTAAGCTCGGTGCATCTTTACTCAAGTTATCATGTTCACAAGATCCATTAATAATTGTTAGTGCAAAGGGCAATAACTCTGTAATTTACAGTCAAATCAAACTGATTTCCAAGCTCATTTATTGATTAAGCTGGTTCATGTTTACTCAAGTTATCGTGTTCACAAGATCCATTAACAATTATTCGTGCAAAGGGCAATAACTCCATAATAATTTATAGTCGAATCAAGCTGATTTTCATACTCAGCCGAGATTTCTCCAATGTTAGTCAATATACAAAGTTTCATTAAGCTCGGTGCATCTTTACTCAAGTAATCATGTTCAAAAGATCCAGTAATAATTGTTAGTGCAAAGGGCAATAACTCTGTAATTTACAGTTAAATTAAACTGATTTCCAAGCTCATTTATTGATTAAGGTGGTTCATGTTTACTCAAGTTATCGTGTTCACAAGATCCATTAACAATTATTCGTGCAAAGGGCAATAACTCTATAATTTACAGTCGAATCAAGCTGATTTTCATACTCAGCCGAGATTTCTCCAATATTAGTCAAAATACAAAGTTTCATTAAGCTCGGTGCATCTTTACTCAAGTAATCATGTTCACAAGATCCAGTAATAATTGTTAGTGCAAAGGGCAATAACTCTGTAATTTACAGTTAAATTAAACTGATTTCCAAGCTCATTTATTGATTAAGGTGGTTCATGTTTACTCAAGTTATCGTGTTCATAAGATCCAGTAATAATTATTCGTGCAAAGGGCAATAACTCCATAATTTACAGTCGAATCAAGATAATTTTCATACTCGTCCGAGATTTCTCCAATGTTGTTCTATATACGAAGTATCATTTAGCTCGGTGCATACCTATTCAAGTTATCGTATAAACAAAGTCCAGTAATAATTATTAGTGCATAGGGCAATAACTATTGACTAAAAGACTCAAGTTATCGTGTTCACAAGAACGGACAAATGACTATCTCAATAGGTCATCAGTCAACGAAGTGACCCAAAAAAGAAAAATGTATGCTGCAAGCGTAATTATGGTAGTTTGCTGCAAGCGTAATTATGGTCGTAATTTAAACACAGCCATATACTCTAAACATCGATGTATTGGAAAACTATTCTGCTGTCTTCATGAAGTCTATGTTCTCCAGTGTATCAAAATATAAGCATGGTCAACATCGGTTGTAAGCCCAGCAGTCTGTGTGTATTTGTTTATAGATGTTACGGTCTCGTTCTAGCTTCGCGCTAGGGGACCCTTTAGCTCAGTCGGTAGAGCGGCGGACCAGTAAGTCCGGGGTCGCGGGTTCGAGCCCGGCTGGCGGCACACTACTAATGAGTGAACGTTATTCAAGTTTAAAAAAACGACCATTGGTTTTGATTCTGTGCTTATGCTTCGGTGGTGATTTTTCCAAACAAAAATAATAAAATAAAGAATATTTGTGATTGAAAATCTGAAAATTAAATTTTATGTAAACCACATACACTGAAGACTTGTTACTACAAAATCGTTTACATAAAACAATACCTACATATAGATATCACCATGAATTAAAGTGCCCATTAGTCTGATTCAGGTGGCGTTATCAGATTTTGATGTTGTACAAATAACAATAATATGTTATTGTTTATTAGGGCTCCGCTTCGAGATGCCGATCATCTATCTTAATCAGGTTGTACGTCTATTCGGCATTCTATCTGTCTGTCCGTCTGTCAGTTTTTTTTTTCTCTTTAATTTGTATATTTATGATATTTTAAATAAATAATTTTAACATTAAACACTCACCTGATACAGGAAGTCATGGGTCAAGGTCAATGTGTCAGAGGTCAAGATCAATGTGTCAGAGATCAAGGTCATTAGATCAACATCTCTGTTTTAAGCATATAGATATATGTGATATAATTGTGTAACTGTTCAGAATTGGTTCTTTTGGCTTTATAAAAGGAAGTTGTTTTGAAGTAAGCAAGACATATATTTACACTTGCTTTGAATCAGACATTGTTAAAAAGATTGAAGTTTGCAGATTGTATTTTGATGAGGGTTTTCTTGTGGTAACATCTGATACCTTGGTGAGTCAATCGTTTTAGCGGGTCCTTTCTGGCTTAATTGACGGTGCTTTATAATTAGTTTGATTATTCATAGCGCACGCTCACAGGTGACAATTCTCTGTTTCATTTTATCATTACTGTTTTAGTTATACATCCCGACAACACTGAATGGTAATTGTCCTTTGGCAGTAAAGTGTATGTTTTAATCATGAAATATTTTAACTTATAGAAAAATATAAAATCTTTGGCCACATGTTCTATATTCTAGGTGTACGTTATTAAACTCTTAATCAAAAACCAGAATCAGACGCCTGTGCTTTGACATGACTTAAATGTAATTTAACAACTCGGTATCAGAAACTAATCCAGAGTTAGTAAATATTGAGGGCCCAAAATATTTAAAGTTATGTTTTATAACAAAGTAATACTATTGATATATACATGTAATGTATTTGAACGCAAGCTTATATCATTAGTGTCTCTTACTAAGAATAATGACTCATTTTACAGGTAACTTTAATACACAATACTACACAGTATCAGCTCCATAGTCTGTTATCAGTTAGGGCCAGACATATAGCATTCCTTTAACAGGCCATTGCATGTCCATAGTCATGTGAGGTGTTTTATCATATTATTAGGGGTGTCCTAAAATCTGACCTTTATCTAAAGTTAAATTTTAAATCAATAGACGCTCATGTGACATGATTTGTGGAGAATTCTTATCAGACAACTTTTCATTTGAAGAGGTCCACATACACCTGACCTGTTACCTGTAAATACAGGTACATGGTACAATGACTAATATCATTGAACGCCCATTTATATTATATTGTGTCTGAATTGTCTTTAATTTGGTTCTTAGTAAGAAATGGTTTTAAAAATCATAACATATTACAGAGTTAGCTCCCTTGCGGATAGTATCCATTGTGACGTAATTATTTACTGGGCGCAATTCACGTCGTTTTCGCCTAAAAGGATGACGTTACGCTTGCAATCAAATGACGTCACAATAAATACATGTACCTACCCGCAAGGGCAGATAACTCTGTAACTATGCAAATACGGAATTTGCGAGAATAGAACAATATTTTTAAGATATTTTATTTTTCTTATTTAAGTAAGAGTTTTACGTAATACTGTACTGTATAATATATATGTTTGGGAGAGTAGCTTAAACGTACACCTCGCTCATACATTTATATATTTTTTTACACATATGTAGAACTGATATTTCTCTATTTTTATAGATATGATTCGTCAGGAAATTGCTATTAAAACATATTTGTGATGTCATATATTGTTGTTTCTGTGCTTTAACTCCAGGATTATGGGACCATTACCTGTAACTGTCCTATATGTTACCTTTTACTGTCTTATATGTGACTCTAATATAAGACAGTAAAAGGTAACTTATGGGAGAGTTACACAATGAGGGTGAGTATTTGTCTCCGGGCATAATCCCATAATTATGTTAACACACTACACACACAACCTGCCGGATTATTCCATAATTTTTAAATCCAAATTACGAATAAAATCCCACACAATGAATATGAAGAGAATTTAATCCTCTATTGATGCAGAATTAAACACATCCACATAATGTCTGTATATATCCCATATCGAGTTTTCCTCCTTATTATGAATTCACCATTTAACACTTACGTGTATCTACAGCATTAACTCCAATTTCCGCTTTCTGAAAACCTTGTTTTTGTACACCACTTTTGATATTAAATTTCCAAATCATCTACACTGTAGTTTTACACTTATTTTGATTTTGATTCAACAATATTTAAGAATTTCACCTAAATCCCATTGGCTTGTTGAATGAAATTGCACATGGTATAAATAAATCCAAGATTGTCCCTAGAGAGGTCGAAATTTTAAATCCTCTGAATGCAATGTAAGTTCTAGGGGCACCGACTGCTTTAAATTTGAACTAACCTGGAAAATCACTATTATATGCGATCATTTTAACAAGACGCTTTCAAGCAAAGTCTAGTTTCATATGTTATTTCTTGACCACATAAGACATTGAACAGAAATGTCCTTTTGACAATAAAAGTCACTAAAGTCACCTTATTATATCATTTAAATTAATATAAGAAAGTAATATCCCTCCATCACTGTCGGTGGACATGTTTAAAGTGAATTTACAGATAGTTTTCCAACCCAAAAGCTTGCTTCATGCATTCCGTTCATGAATGCTATTCATCACATATAACACAGGCAAAGGTAATTCTATGTTGCCATTGTCTATATTGGATTTGTCATGGTTGAATGCACATTGGTAAAGTGACCTGAGCTCATAGACAAAGGCAAAAAAACTGACTGATATTAGAAATAAAAGTGTATTTTATTAACACAAAGACTTGCTATGTTTTAAGTACGAGATAAGCCTGAAACTGTACAATATGTTGGAGAGGGGACAGATCTCGGCCTGACGGGCCTCGATACAGTTCTTTCTCCAACATATTGTACAGTTTTCGGCTTATCTCCATAACATAAAAAAATTAAAAGTCGCTTGTTGAAATTATCCAGGTTTCCATTGATTTATATATACTTGTCAACCGATTGCCATTTCACTAATCATATTTCACAAGGTATGGGTACTGATATTTTTTTAATTCATCAACTCTATTTTGTCGTCATTTTTTACACGAAACCACATACAATCTGTGTGATTGACGCGATCCCTTGATTTTGATTGGCTGCCGTAAAATTGCTGAACATTCGGGGAGGAGTCTACTTCGATTTTATTCCAAAAAGATTACACTTGTAGATGTAAAGCATGAATACACTTTTGAATTATTACGTCGTGTCTAACTGCCTATAGGCGATATACCGTTGGTGGGATAACGTTAAAAGTCTTTTTGACAATATATAAAAAGATTTTTATAACAATTAAATGATAATTCATGTTTATCTCTTTTTCAAATATGAATACTTAGATTGTCAGAATTAGATGTCAGATGCATTAACACGTATGTACATCTCCAAACGTAAATTTCCACACCGCATGTGATAACGCATCTGATAGCGCTCGGTCCAGTAAATAGAAAATACGGTCAGCAAGATAACGTCCGACACATATAGGCTGATCATAATCTCTCATGTGATGGCGGTACTTTAGACTATGATCATAGCTGATTCACATTGATACCACTTATAATCAGACTACACGTGACGTGACCTACGTCATTCACGTGATCAGGTAACTATTTATTTACCCGAGCTCTAACGATATTTAGTTATTGGAAAAAGGCGTCTCTTCTGAAAGACTTGGTGGACACAGAAATTCAACGTTACTACACAGATCACCAAATTTACAGATACAAATAATCTACAAAGGTAAGTTAACCTTTTTTATTTATCTGAAGAAGGCGACTCCCCTTATTCCGTCTTTGCATATTACAGAGTTATCTCCCTTGCGGGTAGGTATCGATTGTTACGTCATTATTTTGTGAGCGCAATTCACGTCGTTTTCTCCGAAACGTATGACGTTACGTTCGCAAACACATGACGTCACAATCAATACCTACCCGCAAGTGCAGATAACTCTGTAAAATGCAAATTCGGAATAAGGACGTCTACCTTTTTTCTCACTACAATTTATAGGTTGAAACCAGGACGAAGACATACAAAGATTATCTTACATGAATGGCTATGTAATATGTAAAACCAGGACCAGACTAATAGTTTTGCTTGTAGGCGGGTAAAAGTGGGTTTTTTTTTCTTTACGATCGTTTGGATAATATTCAAATGTTCAAATTCGCTAAACGCAGCATGCAGTTTGTAACCAACTCCTTTTTTATGTGTAACATAAAGTAGGGAAATAATATTCTATTACCATATACATGTATCAATTATTGAAAATTGAAATTTTGCCTTAGAAGTGAATAAACTAATATATTTTTTGTACACCACGCGAAAATGATTAATGAAAGAAAATATTATTTAAACAGTTTATTAAAAAATAGTTCAACCAATCATTTTTGTTAATCTGAAAATTTGCAAATGTGGAATTTTCGGAATACTCAAATTTTTTTAACATTCTCTGACAGATAACCTTCAAATATCCCATATTTTCACAGTAATGTTGCATGTCCGCCAAGGATATTTCATGCAGAGCTTCAGAACTTCCTACTTTAAATAATGAAAGATTGCCTGAGCAAATGTTAACATACATGTATATGTATATAGTTCCTGCATGTTTGGTTAAAGATTTCATTATGTAAAAACGCATTTTAACTGGATTAAAATCTATGCTATATGTAGTCAGAGGGAAGAGAGAACACAATCTTCAAATCTATGTGTATCTGTACAAATAAGTAAGTAGATCACTTATAAAGTCATGGTACAAACTATAATAGTTATCGATAGATTGAATATGTCACACGCAATTTGGAGCCGCTCGGATGAATTCATGATGGTCCACATCAGAAACTGTTGGGTGGTTTCAGTACAGACCGTACGTTCGAGGAACGTTTATCAAAATTGGTTTGAACACATATACATCCTACGTGTGTACAATGAATTGCGACCACGGCGGAAAAGAGAGGGTTCGTTTCGAATGAAGTTTCGCGGCGGGAAATTGTTACACCATTCCGAAAATTTCTTTGATGTGGTCACAGACCCCGTCACAGGTAACCTTCACCCCATCACCGACATTCTGTCAAGAATTGAAACAACTCCCACTTACAATTGCAAATCCATGGCGCCTTTTGATTGGTCAGTCCCATTTTAAACTTGTGCTGCTGGTCTTTGATTGACATGGGATTTCATCTGGCTCACGTGCATATTGTAATATTAAAAAAACGCTAGCATGTACAATTCGACCTCGGGTAAATTATTATATGATTATGCACATTCAAAAATCGAATTATGGATATATCACCAAGGATTTATAAGTAAGACTACGTCCTTGATATCACATATCTTAAGACTTTGTCATGTGTATAACTGTATATGAAGGATAGGGATATTCTACCCGAGGGTCACAAAATGTAAAACCCGAGGCTTGCCAAGTCTCATACATGTACCGTGACGTTTTATTGCTATTTTACTACTATGAATTTCCGCCATAAATTCAAAAAAGCGATTGCAAGTCAATTCTCCATTTATGAAAATTGCGTGACATTTTCAACACAAATCCCGTTGTTTGTATATTTTACTAATAAAGTAAACCCAGCCTAGTTTCTGAAAACAAAAGTTTAAATTTCACCGGGAAAATAGTCATTAAAATGTATGTATTACCCGTATATTTCAACTTCATTTATGGATATTCAACCCGGCTGTTAGTCCGCTAAACCTGCCTATATTATTAGGGTGGTTCCCCCTAATACATATGTATATAGTAAAAGTACTGAAACACGAAAGCTACCTGAAAAAGTTGGTCGAATTACAATTTTTTTTATGAATGTATGTACTTTGAGTGATTGGCATGAAATTATTGGATTCTAGAAAGAGACAAGTTTTTATACATATGCCAATAGTAATTGGGAAAGATCGAAAAATCATTCTAGAAGGTATGACAAATTGAAAATAAGGAATAAATGGATGGTTTCTATAAAAATACAAGGTCCAATAACAATTATTATTGCAAAGGGCAATAACTGCGTAAGTTACGGTCGAATCAAACTGGTTTTCGAACTCGTCCGAGATCTTTCTAATGTTAGTCTACTTGAAAAGTTTCAGTTTCATCAAGTTCGGTGCATATTTACTCAAGTTATCGTGTACAATTTTTATTATAATTATTATTGCAAAGGGCAATAACTCCGTAACTGACAGTCAAATCAAGCTGATTTTCAAACTGGTCCGAGTTCTTTTAAATGCTAATCTAAATACAAAGTTTCTTTGAGCTGAGTGCATATTTACTAAATATATCCTGTTCTCTATGTTCATTAATTATTATTGCAAAGGGCAATAACTCTGTAAGTTAATGTCAAATCACGCTGATTTTCGAACTTTTCAAAGATTTCTCCAATGTTAGTCCAAATACAAAGTTTCATTAAGCTCGGTGCATCTTTACTCAAGTAATCATGTTCACAAGATCCATTAATAATTGTTAGTGCAAAGGGCAATAACTCTGTAATTTACATTCAAATCAAACTGATTTCCAAGCTCATTTATTGATTAAGTTGGTTCATGTTTACTCAAGTTATCGTGTTCACAATATCCAGAAACAATTATTCGTGCAAAGGGCAATAACTCCGTAATAATTTACAGGCGAATCAAGCTGATTTTCATACTCAGCCGAGATTTCTCCAATGTTAGTCCATATACAAAGTTTCATTAAGCTCGGTGCATCTTTACTCAAGTTATCATGTTCACAAGATCCAGTAATAATTGTTAGTGCAAAGGGCAATAACTCTGTAATTCACAGTCAAATTAAACTGATTTCCAAGCTCATTTATTGATTAAGGTGGTTCATGTTTACTCAAGTTATCGTGTTCACAAGATCCATTAACAATTATTCGTGCAAAGGGCAATAACTCCATAATTTACAGGCGAATCAAGCTGATTTTCATACTCAGCCGAGATTTCTCCAATGTTAGTCCATATACAAAGTTTCATTAAGCTCGGTGCATCTTTACTCAAGTTATCATGTTCACAAGATCCAGTAATAATTGTTAGTGCAAAGGGCAATAACTCTGTAATTCACAGTCAAATTAAACTGATTTCCAAGCTCATTTATTGATTAAGGTGGTTCATGTTTACTCAAGTTATCGTGTTCACAAGATCCATTAACAATTATTCGTGCAAAGGGCAATAACTCCATAATTTACAGTCGAATCAAGCTGATTTTCATACTCAGCCGAGATTTCTCCAATATTAGTCAAAATACAAAGTTTCATTAAGCTCGGTGCATCTTTACTCAAGTTATCGTGTTCACAAGATCCAGTAATAATTGTTAGTGCAAAGGGCAATAACTCTGTAATTTACAGTCAAATCAAACTGATTTCCAAGCTCATTTATGATTAAGTTGGTTCATGTTTACTCAAGTTATCGTGTTCATAAGATCCAGTAATAATTATTCGTGCAAAGGGCAATAACTCCATAATTTACAGTCGAATCAAGCTGATTTTCATACTCGTCCGAGATTTCTCAAATGTTGTTCTACATACAAAGTATCATTTAGCTCAGTGCATACCTATTCAAGATATCGTATAAACAAAGTCCAGTAATAATTATTAGTGTAAAGGGCAATAACTCCTTAAATTACAGTCAAATCAAGCAGATTTCTAAACTCATTTATTGATTAAAAGTTAGGTCATATTTACTAAAGTTATCGTGTTCACAAGAACGGACAAATGACTAATCTCAATAGGTCAACATGATTTAGTCAAGTGACCTAAAAAAGAAAAATGTATGCTGCAAGCGTAATTATGGTAGTTTGCTGCAAGCGTAATTATGGTAGTTTGCTGCAAGCGTAATTATGGTAGTTTGCTGCAAGCGTAATTATGGTAGTTTGCTGCAAGCGTAATTATGGTAGTTTAAGTGGAGTCATCTAAAGCGATATTAAGCGTCAAAAAAGTAAATGAGGTTACCAGTGGAATTGAAGTAGTCCCTCTAAGGGGATTCGCAGTAGTCCAGCTAAGAGGATTTGAAGCGGTCATGCAAATGGGGATTTTAAATGTCTAAAATGTATGTATGTAAATATGGACACCTGTGGATTTGAAGTGGTACCCTTAAGGGGATTTGATTTGGTCTCTATAAGGGGATTTGAAGCGTTTAAAAATCAAGCGGTGCTTAACAAGAGCTATTTCATTAAAATCATCTTTGGTAACTTCTGAATTAAAAACACAAAATATTAAAAGCAGCTGTAACAACTATTGTTCGAATCTCTAAGCAATCTGGAGTCCAGGGGTTTGTGAAAGATGTTTTACTGGAATAGCTCTTATTTCTGAAAAATGACAAAAGTGACAACTAAATTTAATGTATTGTATTTCATATAAATAATTAATTCTTTCTTTTTTTAAAATACGAAGCGGTCGTGCAAAGGGGATTTTAAATGTCTAAAATATATGTATGTAAATATGGACACCTGTGGATTTGAAGTGGTACCCTTAAGGGGATTTGATTTGGTCTCTATAAAGGGATTTGAAGCGTTTAAAAATCAAGCGGTGCTTAACAAGAGCTATTTCATTAAAATAATTTTTGGTAACTTCTGAATCAAAAAACACAAAATATTAAAAGCAGCTGTAACAACTATTGTTTGAATCTCTAAGCAATCTGGAGTCCAGGGGTTTGTGAAAGATGTTTTACTGGAATAGCTCTTATTTCTGAAAAATGACAAAAGTGACAACTAAATTTTAGTGTATTGTATTTCATATAAATCATTAATTCTTTCTTTTTTAAAATACATTCATAAATATATCCATATGTATTTTGTAGTATTACAGCACAGTCATTACTTTATAGTACCGATATTGTTAAATGATATTCTGCATTTGCATATTATAGACTTATCTCTCAAAATTACTGTGAAGTTTGCCATGTGATACGTATACCTACCGGTCGTAATTTAAACACAGCCATATACTCTAAACATCGATGTATTGAAAAAACTATTCTGCTGTCTTCATGAAGTCTATGTTCTCCAGTGTATCAAAATATAAGCATGGTCAACATCGGTTGTAAGCCCAGCAGTCTGTGTGTATTTGTTCATAGTGATACCGTATCGTTCTAGCTTAGCGCTAGGGGGAATTTCCCTTTAGCTCAGTCGGTAGAGCGGCGGACCAGTAAGTCCGGGGTCGCGGGTTCGAGCCCGGCTAACGGCACACTATATAGCTACTCTCGTCCTGTTACACAAACACACATGGCTGTGCTTCCCGCACTGAATAATCACGTGACAAACTCATTTGTGTCAGCAAAGAATGTCGTAGACACACTCTCTTAACAAAGAACTGTCGCTTCCGACAAGTTTTGTTTTTAATACTATATAGAGTAAACAGTTAATAGGCATTTTGTTGTTTTATTTGGATAATGCTTCACGTAATATAAATAATAGGATCGACAGCACATGTAGGGGCCTACGACAACTTTTTCTATTGTATCAAGAACAATTTCCGGCATGTCGTGAAAATGGAAACGATCGATATTCTAAAAGATACAGAGCACTTCCACTCCATTTGGCATTAAGTCTGATGTGGATTTTACTAGTGAAAAGTCATTTTATCATTGCTAAATAATATCCGTACAACATACTGTACGGTATTCATTGTAGTAGGCCTATGGAATAGTGCGTCAGATCCCAGCTATCAACCGATCTCACTTCACAAGTTTCCCAGTTTTACACACGTATTACAAGGACCTCGCTCAAACCGTTCATGATTGTTTTGTCAATATCAATTCCTATATATAATTGCTGAACATTATTTCATATTTAACCGTTAATATCGCCAAAATTCTTTCTTTAGTGTGACCTTATGACGAGGAGAAATAAGGCCAACGGTCAACATAATTTATGCAACTTGTCTTGACCATTTTACGTATTATTATAGATATTTGTTGATTCAAAGATGTGTAATGGAAGGTACATATAGGTATGAATAAGAAGAAGATAAAGAAAAATTAGCATTTAAATGAGAGGTCAACCGCATTTAAATTAGTAGGTCAGCCATACGCGCGTGTATAAAAACAAGGCATACATGCCTTTTGTGTTAAAAAATAATAAAAAAAAAAACCTAATACTATAGGCAGGTTTAGTAGACTAAAGTCATACACGTATCAACAATTAGATAAGATCTATTTTTTAGAAAACTAGTTTGTTTGTTTGTTTGTTTGTTTGTTTGTTTGTTTGTTTGAATATTTGAACGTCCTATTCATTTAAACTTTTGTGAGAATCCGCGCGGATTCACACAGTTTGCAAACAACATTTCTTTCATACCCCGATGAAATTAAAAAATAATGACTTCAATGCTTAATCAAAACCTCAAAAATTCTGAAATAATGCCATGTTTCAGTGTGGAACCATTATAACATCCGTGTAGTGATTTTCAACGTGAATTGATCAATAGAACTCAAGTCGGATCGTCACAAATCTCCTTGATGTAAACGGTTTGAATCGGACGCCGCGTTACAAGTAGGCCTACGTTAAATATCCTGTCACGTTATATCTTGTGTACACGTGTGTAACCATACTATGCAAACGCCTGAAATTAAACTTATTTGCAATGTAAAGTTTTTGACATCATATAAATAAAACGATTTATAGTTTCATATCGAAGAATAAAGTTGAGTATGGTATCGGTATATATTTCATGGACCGCGACTCAACTTTATAGAACCAACAGAAAAAAATGCTTTAATCCTTAAATAAATACGATATACATGTACATGTAACTGTCCCACACCAATCACCTTGCAGGTTGTTAGAACAAAGTGGCGTTGTCGAATTTACTTCCATTAAACTATTGGTGTCATATCCACTCTCCTTCCTTTCTCTTTATCTGTATATATTTTTCTTCTCTCTTATCTGTTCCTCTTTAAGAAAATAATTATTGTATAATGGTTTAAAATATGATGTATCGTAAATTTGAATTTGAACTGGTACCCAATCCTGTTGCTAATATGGATCAAATAGAATATGTTTACTCCAATTGTCAGTGACATGAATAACGCAATCAAACTATCAAAGACCGACACTGATTCATTCATTTTTTAAATGAGACTGTAAAACTAGATAATGATTTCGTAAAGTCGCACAAGTTATTGGTTTACAGTTAATAGTACACTTGTCATGACCGTAATAAAAATAACTTAGCTGAATTAAATTTTAATTTTCATAACACGGGTCGTTTTATGTTTCTCGCCGTCGTCCTAATTACCGTGCATTTGTTGACTATTACTGCGCCAGACAGCGAACAGCAAAATGAATATTCAATGTTAACATAGATTACACAGGGAATCTTGCGTTTGTTAAGTGTTGTAATCTCATCTTAGGCCATGTATATATTTCATTATGTTATCATTGTTTTTAAGAAACTTTGATTATTTGTTTAGAAAAGGTAGTGGGTCTTTTGAAGCTGATGAAATTGCTATAATGGATTAAAATTGCGACGAAACTAAAATATCATTTGCATACATGTTTGAAACGTGAGGATACGATATTTTGTAAGAGTGATGTTAGCTCTAGGCTGTCCACGTGTGTTGGTCATCAGGTGCATGTTTGCAATTTTGTCACGTATTACAACATGTAGTACATAAGACGAATTGCAGATAATTGTATACAATATCGATGTTTTACCGCCAGTTTATGAACATTTATCATATAACTACAACGTATCCCCGTAAATTGAAGTTACTTCATAAAGTCGTGGTGTATTTAACATATTTTGGTAATATTCTCCTATATTCAGTCAAAATCAACTGACTTGTTTACCGATTATTATAAAATAGATCATGGATTATTTGATAAAGTTTTAATTAATAAATTCACTTTCATAAATATCGGAACGAGTCGACACGTATATCAAAAATGTCCGAATCATTATAAAACTATAGACTAGATTACTTACCTTAGTACCAATTTTCTCCGCTAGGTTGCGCTTTTAAACTCTTTTCTGGGCGAAGTCAAGCGGAGAGTAGAAAAGACTACGACAGGCATTGATATTCCAGTCTATCTAAAATTACTATTTATTAATATTTAAGAGCGCATGCGCAGCCTTGTGGAGATATAATTGGTACTAAGGCAGGTAATCCAGTCACGACACGACTTGCGGAGCCTCTCGTATGATTTCGGAACACTTCGCAGCAGACGACACCGATTAGGCCTAACACACTGGAATATTGAATAGGCTGGAAAGATCTGGATAAATAATTGTGATAAAGTTACGAAGGTAATATCATGGTAAGTATAGAAATGCATCTTACTGACACGTTCATCATTTACATCGTTTTCAAATGAATACTTGCATACATGTTGACAAAGAAGTTGTACAAGTAAATCTAGGCCTAATATTTGCTCATTTCCAAGTTTTTGCCAAATATCTTGAAAACATTTTTTGTGTGAAAAAAGATTCTTCAGCATAATCTTGATTGTTCTCTATCCTTATTTCATAAATCTACAAGCCTAAGTGAAATGTAAATAATCTAACATGAAATATCTCAATTTTTCTAATTTCGGTCAGCAAATTTGCACAGATGGTATGTATTTCAAGCTCAAATATCTCAAAACATTGTTCGAGAGCACCCATATTTTTTCACATATTTGAAATCTGCATGAAAAAAATAGCAAGAAAATAAGACATGTTAGAAAATAATAGCATGTGTTTCCCAAAAGTATGAAGCTACCTTAAAATCATATAGCTCTATAGATCTACGGGAAAGTATACAAATGCTATAAGGAATCTACAAATAATTTCTACTTCCACGTGAAATTGAAGGGAAATTTGTTGTAAAACGAACTACATTTTTTTCAATATGCATATACAATATACAATGTAGTAAGAGGGTACAAGATAGAGGTTCAGGGTAGAGGTACGGTGTACATTTTTGAGGTAGAGCGTACATTGTAGAGGTATCTAGGGTATAACGTAGAGGGTAGAGGATAAAGAGTACATTGTACTGGCAGGTTTTATGAAAAAGTCAGAATTTTGCAATGTTGGTTTGACCAGAAGACATTAGACGCCCTGGTCGGGTTTTGGATAATAAAATCAAGAACACATAAGTTCTTGATATGATATTCATTTTTCTTCCACAATAGGCGGAGTTTATTCAACTCTCAGGTTATCAAATATACGATGCAGCTGTTAATTAACAATTTTTTTTATACCGCACGTGGTATAAATTCTGTGCTTATTCTGATTGGCTGACACGGTGAACTTTGACCGAACTACCTATTTCTCCGTGTCACGTCAATAATAATAGAGTGACGTCATTCTATGTTGTGATTGCGTCATGCATTGACGTCAAGACTGATGTTGGAAAGCGTACAGTATATGACGTCGCCGTTGTGTCAAAAACGTTACGTGTTTATGTGTGGCATAAAAATCTGTAACTCGTTTTGGCGGAAAAGGATCTTATTGGTGAGTTTGGTGGATGAAACGATTCTGAAACGGACTTGAACTTGATTACAATGGCTTGATGATGTGCGCATGATTTTTTATAGCCCGACAATGAGTGTTATATTGTTGAAGTAACTTTGAAAAATTGAATTTAATAATACGTCAAATGAAAATTATTTCATCCTAAAGTTTTTTTTTCAATTAGAAGAATTTTATATGAATGGATTCTTTAATAAAACATGACTTTTGAATATTAATTAGTGACTTTTTGCTGATGAAAATATCACTACATCTTATTTGCATATCTCGGCAAACACACGTTACCTTATCTTCGTCGGATTTCTATCGGCTAAAAATGGATGTAATTGTGGTAGAAACAGATCACACGACTCGTGGTTGTTGGATATGGAATTTATTCCACGCGAGTGAGTTATTTTAAGAAATAACTCACTCGTGTGGAATAAATTCCATATCCAACAACCACGAGTCGTGTGATCTGTTATTTTAAGAAATAACTCACTAGTGTGGAATAAATTCCATATCCAACGACCAATAGTTGTGTAACCTCTATATATACAACGTAAGCTTACATGGGTTGTGTTTTATGCAGTAATCGCGCAGAGATGTTCATTTATCTACGACAGGTACATCAATATATGTTGCAGGTGTCAATCCCTATATATGTGGTTGAAGCTAATATTAAATAGTATACATCTGGCATGTATACGGGTATTTGTGTCTTCAAAATTGATATTTACAAACAAATAGTTTACATTAGATGGCAGACGCCGAAAATCGCCACTCTAACTTATGCGAGTAGAGTCGATCCCGTTGTTCTTATGACGTCATAGGTCAGGGGTCCCTAATTCGAATCGAGGTCAATGGCTTTGGGCTTCAGGTGTGTTCTAGAGAAAAGTCGCATTATCTCTAATACCGTAATCGCTATGAAACTCGTACTTTCTCCATTCTAAATTTTATCCAATGAATGTGTTTGTTCCAATTTAGGTCATGGTTGATGGTGACCCCTAGATATTTCCCAGATTCTACATTATCCAAAATTTCATTGTAAAGTGTGTAATTAAATTTAATATGGCTTTTCTTCCTGAAGATGTTAATAACAGCACACTTCTTGGTATAAAATTACGTTTGCCATTTATCTTCCCCGGTCTTCTAGTGACTTCTATATCATTGTCCAGTTTCTGACAGTCTTGCAGTGAAGAGATTTCTGTGTAGAGGAGGCAGTCATCAGCAAATAATTTAAATCTACAAGAAACTGAGTCTATATATACTATATCGTTCATGAATACGAGAAAGAGAAGTGGGCCGAACACTGTCCCCTGGGGAACCCCGGAGAGGACTGGGGCACTATCTGAGTGAATTTAGTGAATATACATAGTTTAGTAGTACAAGGATTTATAAGTGAGAAGGATTCGTCACTGTCTCTTTACACAACTAAACACCACGCGAGACGCCTATGAACCGGAAATGAAAACCATTTTTCTCAACAAATACTTGTCTTATCGAGTCAAACGAAACACCGATGTTATAAGTTAATTAAATTTCACAGCGTTTAGTACTTGCTTTAAGGACGGACGATTTAGAAGAAATGTCTTAAATTTTCACAGCTCATGAAATGACAGCACCCTTCAGAAAGTAAGACGGTAACCCTCGCACCCGCAAGTTCAGAGGAAAATCGGTCGTCGCCCAACGTCACGGTCAGTGCACAAACACAAAAGCTCCTGTGCTTAACTTGCCCAAAACCCAGTGTGAATTATTCTTCTCATATACGTCCTTGGTTAGCACGAGCAGAAATTATTTACGTCTCTAGTGCGAGAGAACCAGAAAATATCACAGCCAAACGGCTTAGTAGTGAAAACCTATAAAGCTACATGTATATATACGACCGCTTCGCTAGTAACGTTAACCTACCCCATTTGGTACACGACCCCTTTTGGTCCAAAATTAGATTTTCTCTCTCTAAAATTCTCGTTACTGTGTTTTGTCATCTATGCTATTGTTGTGTGAAAATACCCGTACAAAATGACAATTTTCACACAAATTTGACTTGGATCAGCGATTAATATCCTTATATGCTTACTTCGAAATGGACGAAATGACCAAAAACCAATGTTGACAGTGGGTGTCAAACAGCCATTCGAACCAACCAGTCAAACCGCATATACATGTACATATAATCGAAAACGGCCATGTATATATTAATACTAAATGCAGTACCTGGCACAGCAATTTTTTTACCAACAGTATACATATATATATATATGGGACAAGGAAGTAATTCCAACCGTGTGGACAAAACAAAAATTGTCAAATTTTCGAGGCGATCTGCCCCTTTATCAAGACATACAAAACCAACACGATTACATAAAAGGATACGAACAGTAATGCGGGACAAAGTAGACAAATATTAAACTATAGAGCACAGTGGAGCGCAATTTACCCTTCGGCAAGTGGCAGACGAAGGCCGGATCTACAAAAAATTATCCATGCTGTTCGGCAGAACGCTAAAAGTATGAGCGATGACTGGAAAGCGTGCCACGTGTGACGTCAAATGTGTGGCGAAATTGATTTATAGTGTTCATGGTTTAGGATGCAAATTTAGTCGCCTATCTCCTCGGTGTGTTGGCAAAGAAGCAAAGTCCCAAATTTAGTCGCCTTTTGCTGGGCAGCATATGTAAAGGATCAAAAACGCGTAGAACAGAACGGGAAAATGCTGGAAGTAGTGATAATCAATTGAACAGCAAGTGATCAATTGATGTCAATTTGTATATTTAACGTTGATTAATGTCTTTGGGATAGCGGGTCTGTAGTATATATATCTATAAAAAATAATATAATATTATATATGTACATGTAATACTGTTGGTTAAATTTTTTGTGCCAGGTCCCTGTGGTACAGTACAGATAATTAAAGTAACATGTAAGCAGTAACTTGCTCAGTAGATTCTTTAAAGATATTTCCTAAAACTTATAAACTGATTTTATAGATATCCATAATACATTTCAAAACGAACCATTTGTGCCGTTTCGGTACAACCAGAAACATATATACATTTTATGTTTATGTTTATGGTACAACCGTACCGATGCAACTGGTACGATCAACTAATGGAACGCTAGCTATAGGCTATAGGTAACGTCCAGTGTGTCAAGGCGCTGTCAAACCAACAAGTCCGCGTTTCCTGCAGTCATGTAGTGGATCGCACTGACAAAATTATCGACTAGATATCCCGGAATCAACAGGTATATATCCGTCGGATCAGTCAGCTTAGGTCAGCAATCGTTAAACTTGTACATTATACATGTAACTATGATTACGCTAAGATATTATTTTTTCAATTAAACTAAATTAAACTTTCGTGTTCCTTGTATGGGCAGGGCCAAATAATCATAATTTGCCTGCACCCTTTGGGCCCTTCAATTCCCAGCATGACGACCATATATATAGCAACTGTCAGAAATCTTCCATCCGGCCAGGGCTGTTATGATTAGAAGTTATAACTTTTAAGATAATAACTTTTAAGATAATTTTCAGTCCAGGGGTTACTTTCACTATCAGGTCCGGTAGCACCGCTAAATCTGGTTGACATAACTGATCATGATCGAGAACAATGTCGATGTTTGCTTTTTGATTGTATATATCCCAGTGGGCACACAACATCCGGAGGACGTTTTTATTAGGTCCGATCGCAACGTTGCATTTAGGTTGCAAAAAGGTTGCAAATGAAAGTTTGGGGAACGTTTTTTGACAATGTCCGCCGAATGTTTTCATATAATGTTTTCACAACGTTTGTATGTTACGTTGTTTATTTTCATTATTCTAGTATTTTGAAGTGCAATAACAAAAAAACATAGTGTTTATATAATATTTTAATGTCTTCTGCTCATCCTGCATGAAATAGGTGCATCAACTTCCACCCAGACTGTTTGTGTAGGAGCCATTTTACGTACTTCCGTGTGTGCTTATGTAAGCATTTTCATCTGTAAAAGAAAAACAGAAAAAAAACATTAAACATCTATATAATGATTTAGACAATATATTTTTCATATGCCGGTACGTTATTACATAAATAAAAACACAAATAGGATACAGGCACATCAGGGAATTTGTATAAATTACGTGTATATGTGTATACATACTCATAATACTGACTACACACATAGATAAAATAACTTACCGCGATATAATATAATAAACACATTATTTTAAAAACAAGTTGTATACGAATCAACAAAGACTTACCTTGAAATATCTGTCGATATCTGGAAAGTAGCATGTTTGGATGCTGTCGAGGCTAAGAAATGTTATCCGTGTAAAGCACATGTGTACACAAAGTTTGAATGAACAAAGAACCGGAAGTGAAAATTACCGCGCAAACACCAAACAAATCTTTACGAGTTTCCACACCTAGTTTCTGTAGTGTGCGGGGAAAATATGTAAAATATCATATAAATAAAATCAGAATGTATTGGTATAAAAAGACGCTTTATTATAATGATTTTAATTTTTTGTTTTAAATAGTTAATACCGACTCCTAGCGGATAAACTTTAAAATGAAAGGGAGGTAACACAACTCTTTTATCATAACTCGGTAGTTTACATATTTGACGTAATAATCGGTATGTAAACTTGGTATTAATAATTATACTTTTTGTTTTGTATTCATCCATTCAATTAATACCTATAGTATCTGTAATTAAAAACAATAAAACTATTTACAAGTACAAAAAATGATTAATTATTTTTTAATTAGTTAATAATTATTGAAAAAAATATAAGGCTTACTTGTATGCATCACTATTTGAATAGATTCATTTGCTTCCTTTAAAAGTTGTGTCCAACAATAATACTTTTTGAAATATGTTAAATTATTGTCAAAGTTTTTTTCTTAACCATATAAAAACATTTTCAGGACGTCAAATGCTAATGTCGAGAGGACGTTTGGAGAAAAACGTTCTCACAACATCGTCAGAATGTCCCCGACGTCGCAACCTAAATAAAACGTTGCCAAAACGTTGTCCGGACGTTATGTGCCCACTGGGATGTAATAGGAGTGTAGTCACGTTCGTCTGTCGCTACGAATACTAGTGTCACTACGTATATATACTGTGTACGTTGCACTCATGTTCAATGACGTTCAACCCGGGGTTCCGTAGAGATATAGCGTGGTCAGAGAGTAAACAACACAGAACTGTGGTACAGGGTATTTTATTGCTCCCGCAGATGCTTAAATATCAACAATCAACATAACAAGTGTGATAGAAATACACAAAGACGTGGTTGTTTACTACTTCTGTTGGTTCTTTATTATTCTCACAGGAGCGCGTCGTCTTCATATGGTTATTTGAAGCGGGAACAAAACCCCTGCAAACATAATACGTAAGCTTCTATAAGTTTCTGAACATATACACATACTATTTACATCCACAAATATATTGTAATTACATTTTATAATTACCTTTGACAAGTTGGTAACAATTAGTCGGAAGTGTCGTGGAGTAAGGAGTCCCTGTGTCTCGGAGTAACCTCGAAAGGCTAGTTCAGCTCCGCAAATGAAATGTCTAACGTCGCACTCCCCCTTGCACACTACTTATACACCCACTCACACATACACCCCTACATGTATACTCCTGCATGCACGCACAAACATACCCATACACCAACCGGACAAACAGGCTAAACAAGCTAAGACTGACAGGACACCTGGACACACATGGACTAACTATAAATAGGCACACAGTTAAACAGGACACACTCCCTGTAAACGGTAACACAACAAATACATGACACAGACAAATGAACGTAGTACATTTGACCCTATGACACAGGTGTAAAGTTAACAACAACAAAGTATACACATGGACATAGAAGGACCCTACTGTTGGTTTAAACTTACCAGAATTATATACTGTATTACACAACTACTAGTCTAATTTATAAAGGGACACAGATCCCCCAACCCCACAGACAACAATAAAGAGACAGATACGAGAGAAGGAGAGCAGAGAATGAGCCTACCAGCAGGTCAGTGCTAATGCAAACTGAAGTTACACGGACTACAGCGGGTTTATATAGCGATTACACAATGGGGCAAATTTAGCCAATAAGATACCTTGTTACAAACTGAACGAAAGTAAAGGAAGTAACCAAATTGAGATACCGGATGGCAACAGGAAACCAGCGGTAATAAACAATACAGAAATATAACTACAGCAATTAAGCATTACATAACAAGATGACGTAATATTATTTATTATTTATATCATACAAAACCACTTTCACACACGACCGGCCGGTCATACAATTTAAAAAATATCAATCCTTTCACATTCATAAGGTCTAAGCTGCCACTGACAACTGAACTTGTGACAAGCAGTTTCAATCTATGATAAGCAGTCACTGACTGGACACTTAAACAGTTCAACAAGCTTGTATGGTAAAATATTAGCAGTTTTCAGTGACTGAGGTTAAAATTGGACTGCTGAGAACTTGCCTACATACATTATTATGTAATTAGCAGACTTTCACTTTGACATGGGGGGGGGTCATATTTAATCATTGAATCTTTGGATAATCTATTTCTGCCGGACACTGCTGCCCACAGGCACCTGGCATGATTTTCTAAGCAACAGTATTTGTATATATATAAATATATGAATGGTTGGGAGCCTGTTTCGACGAAACATTCTCTATTTCAGCTACAATCTTCTGCATAACGGAAGACTTACATAGAGAAAAAAAACCACAACAGTTTTGTCGGCTTTAGGCAGTTTCCGTGTAAGGTACATATACAAAAGAAAAAGATGAGATAATAGCTAACCAACAAGCATTTTCACCGCGACACGAACATGGTTCCGTCGAATGCATGTCAATATTGATGACGTCATCAACAATGTACACCACGTTGACGCCACATGATTTTCTTCGTGTTCAACAGTAAGCGAGTGCAATCTGCCATACCCTAGGGGTTGAAAAAGAAATATATCACGGCTAAAACCGGTGACAAATCACTGAATTGTAGGAGAAAACTCTTCCTCCCATACTTCACAGGGATATCACGCTAGCAAAGGATATTAGTCCGATTCTCTTTCTACTACCCATGGCATATCTCATTTCAGAACGGGTGTTCCCGCACTGTGCTACCTGCTGGATCACCGCAGTTGCGCCCCTTTCATTTAAGTAATAGCGATCGATTAAAAAGCTCGTATCATTGTTGTATGGTTGAAAAAATGGCAGTGCCCTATGAAACACGTGTGTTGAACATCATGTATATACTTTGTAACTGTTTGTGGCTGTGAATCATGTGTATACTTTAACTATGTTTGTGGCTGTGAATTATGTGTATAATTTGATAATACAGCCACAAACAGTTACAAAATTAAAAATACCAAAGATGAACATGTGTGTGAGTCATTTGTTTATTAGTAAGTTCGGACACCAGTTCTTGTGTTTCATGCAGAAGTTCTGCAATGTCCAATTTTGTAACGAGATCGCAGTATATCTTTTAATTGTTTAATTTGTGAAACATAAACCACGCACGTACTTTCCAATCTGTTTGGAGAGCAACGTCTCCACGACGTTCGTTTAGCTGGTATAAACCATGTAATTGAATAAATAGATGGTAATATAACTTCGCTAGGAGTTAATGTTGACAGGCATGACCTGCCTGATGCCTCATTATAACAAATGTAGGTCACTATACTGTCGCTTCAGTTCATTTGTGTTGACATATCAAAGCTGCGTTTTCATTGGTCGCCTGAACCTAGCCGCATCCAATCAGAATTTGAAAGCAAAAACACCTGTTCTGAAGTGAGATATGCCAAGGGTAGTATGAGGAGAATCGGCTTAATACACTTAGCTAGCGAAGTTGATCCCGTGGTTGCTAGGGAAAAGATATCTCTATCTTACATAGGGGGTGTAAGACAGCTCACACGCGCTAGACAATAACGTGAAGTCATCAATACATGCTGTTTAACTTCGGTGCACATTTTAGATGACGTCATCAATTTTGACGTATAACGACGTTTCTGCGATAATGGTGCGATGAAAAAACTGGAAACCAAGTGGAATTTCATCATTTTTCTACTAAGTATGGGAGAAAAAGAATCTTCATGGGTCTGTGAAATGGACAGGATATCTCAACCCGAGTGAAAGATTTTGGCAAGCCTCGAGTTGACCGGCCAAAATCTTTCACTTGGGTTGAGATATCCTTGTCCACTTCACAGACCTATGTAAGATTTCTATTAATCTTACACAGGGGGTGTTTGGCAGTTCACACGCACTAGACACCATAACGTGACGTCATCAATACATGCCACGTAACTGCATCATGCACTGTTGATGACGTCATCAAATTTGGGAGAAAAATAATCGAACATTAGGATCTATCAAGTTGCAAACCTCGGGTTGACTAGCCAAATATTTCCGTCAGGTTGAGATATCCCTGCCCACTTGACAGACCCATGTAAGATTCTATTAATCGCCACCTTTAGGACAAAATTTAATCGACAATGTTTTGTTACCGTTCTGGTTTAAAGCTAATACTTTGTTAGCCAATACAGTCGTTTTTTCTGTTATATCTCCTTCATTATCAACCATTACTTGCGCCACCGTTGATATTGTATACAAACATCTAACTATGACAACATAATTAACCAACAATTGTTCCGTAACCATGACAGACACGTTAGTTCCGTAATGAGTGATAGTTCTGTACTTTAGTATGTTACGTCATTCCGTTGTTTTCGTATGATACTAGCAACCAAGTTATCTCCCCTTTCGATTGTGCTATAACGACGGATGAAGTGTAAGACAACAATTTTAATCATCACAAATTTAAGTAATATTTACCCCCTCCACCTCAAACTAGCGAATTCTGCATTAAGATGTGACAGTGTGATATTAGTTTATTTAATAACCATCACATGTTTACCTATGTAAATGCATATTTCTTCTACAAATGAATAAATTTAATCTTGATTTATATACAAAATCTTTTAGCTGTTTGTAATGTACAATAATCATAATACATGCTCTGATTTCCACTATATTCATTGGCTAATACATGCTCACATGACGTTCAATATATAGCATTTTGACGTGTTTCCATTTTAAGGAACACCGAGTCAATATTCCTTCGCAAGCTTCATTACTCAAATGATGCATTCTTCAGGGTGGCGTTCTTTGACCAATGCTTTTGTTGTAATTAGTATGCCCATTAGAAATTGCTTTTGACATTTGATAAAGAAACGTCATATCTAATTAATATGAAAATTAAAGAACTTTGCTTCGGTTAATATGGTGCTTTATTATATGACTGGTGCTTTAGCTGTATTTCGATTGGCCAATACGTTTCTCAGAAGTATTCAACAACTGCAACCCCGAAATCGGCGGCAAAAAGCACGCGAGGTTACCGGACTCAGTCCAGATACCTCTCGCGAGTCCAGTAACCTGTGTCAAAAATAAATCGAGGAAAACTCCCTTTAAATGTGACGTCATAATCACTTTTGACGTCAAGTCGTACCCACATATAGCCTAACGGGAGTTTCCCTCATTCAATGAGATAACTCAACGGGATAATTTATTGTGACATCATTATTATAGTCGGCAACATATATGGTGGAAGGCAGCAAGTTCACTGCGATCAACGGTTATCAACTGCAAACTTCAATTTATGGAAAACGTTCAAGAATGCCCGACGGGCTGTAGTTGATACAATATTCCGGTTCTACCAGTCTACACCTTTAGCAAGAAGCATTTGGATATTTACCATATACTACATGTAATTGCTTTTGTAAACAGAAAGTTTGCAAATATCATCCTGTTGTTTGTAAGTCTTTTTGAAGAGCCGGGTTAATATCATGCAAGTGCCATATAATAAAACAGTTATCGACCTATTTTCAGGTGGATACGGTGAGTTATCAACCCTCGAAAATGATACAACCCTCGGCCTCCGGCCTCGGGATATATCACTAACTCGGGTTGATAACTCACCGTATCCACATGAAAATAGGTCGATAATTCTATAATATCGCCCTTGTATAATTTAAAATAATGACACAGAGGTTCATAATTGGTATTTGTATGATTTACATATACCGCAGTGCTAATCGCGTGGGATACAAGCTCTTTAATTGGAGCTGATATTCATTGTTAATACACTTGATAATAAATAAAATTTCTTGTTTCTTGTATCTAATGACATTAAGTTGACCCATATTATGCTCCATTAATGCTTATATCTAAAGCTGGATGTAATACTGAAGCAGATTATTATAGTCATTTATATGCAATGGGAGATAACTAGTTAATTGTTGACTAGATCAAAGAAGTTATTCGTTTTAATTAATAACTAGTTAGTTATCAAAGAAGATGAAATACTAATACTAGAAGTTGTAAATTTCAGATATTTCACAAATATAGCCTTGAAAGAGCGCTTCATCAAACATGTTTTATGGCAGCTGATATCTGAATACCGATAATTTAGGCTTAATAACTTGAGAAGGAAGTTGTTTGAAGGTTTTTATCTATTTGACCTTTTAATGCTCGGTCACTACCAATGCTCTGTCATTTCTACAGCTTCGTTCCCAACAATGCTTGGTCACTTCCAATGCACGGTCACTGCCAATGCTCGGTCACTACCAATGCTTATTCACTACCAATGCTCGGTCACTACCAATACTTGGTCACTACCAATGCTCGTTCACTACCAATGCTTGGTCACTACCAATGTTCCATCTTTATCAATGCCCGGTCACTACGAATGCTCGGTCGTTACCAATGCTCGGTCAATACCAATGCTTGGTCACTACCAATGCTCTGTAGTTACTAATGCTTGGTCATTACCTATGATTGGTCACTACCAATGCTCCGTCACTTGCAATGCTCGGTCACTACCAACGCTCGGTACCTACCAATGCCCGATCACTACCAATGCTCGTTCACTACCTATGCTTTGTCACTACCAATGTTTGGTCACCACTAATGCTTGGTCACTACCAACGCTCGGTCACTACCAATGCCCGATCACTACCAATGCTCAGTCACTACCTATGCTTTGTCACTACCAATGTTTGGTCACCACTAATGCTTGGTCACTACCAACGCTCGGTCACTACCAATGCCCGATCACTACCGATGCTCGGTCACTACCTATGCTTTGTCACTACCAATGTTTGGTCACTACCAATTATCGGGTTTTTTCCAATGCTTGGTCATTACTAACACACAGTCAATACCAATGGCTACCAAATCTCGGTAACTACTAATACTTTGTCAATATCAGTTTTCGGTCAAAACTAATTATCAGTTACTTTAATACACCAAAGGCAGCAAGTCATTAAAAATACACAGTCACTTCCAGTGCTTGTTCACTACCAATGCTCGGTCGACTACGACTTCTTGGTCTCTATCAATTCTTAGTTACTAGTAATGCTCATTCTTTATCTATATCTGGTCACTACCAATGCTTTGTTGCTTGTAAAGCTTCGTTCCTACCAATGATTGATCACTAACAATGCTTGGTCACACACAACGTTTAGTTAATACCAATGCTTGGTCACTACCAATGCTCGGTCACTACCAATGCTCGGTCACTACCAATGTTCGGCCATTACCAATGCTCGGTAACTTCCAATGCTCTGTCATAACCAATGCTCGGTCGTTACCAATGCGCGGTCATTAATTATGCTCGGTCAATACCAATGCTCGGTAACATCCTATGTTTGTCTCTACATATGCTTGGTCACTACCAATGCTCGGTCACTACCTATGCTTGGTCACTACCAATACTTGGTAACCATAAATGCTAGGTCATTACGAATGCTAAATCACTATCCATACTCATCCACTTCCAATGCTCTGAATCTACCAATGCTCAGTCAGAACCAATACACAGTGTCTACCAATGATCGATCGCTACCAATATTTTGTCACTATCAATACTCTGTCATTATAAATAATCAGTCATAATCCATGCTTGGTCACTTAAAATACTCGATCACTACCAATGCTGAATCACTACAAATACTCAATTACCACCAATGCTCAGTAACTACAGAAGCTTGATCCCTATCAATAATCAGTCACTACCAAAGCTCGGTAACTACCAATGCTTGGTCACTACTAATGCACAATCACTACCGAAGCTTAGTCACTACCAATGCTCGGTCCCTATCAAATTTTGGTCACTACCAATGCTTGGTCACTAACGAAGCTCAGTAACTACTGAAACATATTCACTACCAATGTTCGATCATTACCAATGCTTGATCACCTCCTATGTTTGTCTCTACCTATGCTTGGTCACTACCTATGCTTGGTCACTACCAATACTTGGTAACCATAAATGCTAGGTCACTACCAATGCTTAATCACTATCAATGCTCAATCACTACTAGAAATGCTTGGTCACTACCAACCCTTGGTCATTATCAGTGCTCGATAACTACAAATGCTCATTCAGTACCAAAGCTTGTTCGGTACCGATGATCAGTGACAATCAATATCCATCCACTACCAATGCTCTGAAACTACCAATGCTCAGTCAGAACCAATACACATTGTCTACCAATGATCGATCGCTACCAGTATTTTGTCACTATCAATACTCTGTCATTATAAATAATCAGTCATAATCCATGCCTGGTCACTTCCAATACTCGATCATTACCAATCACCTCAAATGCTCAATTACCACCAATGCTCAGTAACTACAGAAACTTGATCCCTATCATTGTTCAGTCACTACCAAAGTTGATAACTACCGAAGCCTGTTCACTACCAATGTTCGATCATGACCAATGTTTGGTCACTACCAATGCTTGGTCATTACTAATGCACAATCACTACCGAAGCTTGGTCACTACCAATGCTCAGTCCCTTACAATGCTGGTCACTACCAATGCTTGGTCACTACCGAAGCTCGATCACTACCAATGGTGAATCACTACCAATGTTTGGTCACTACCGAAGCTTGGTCACTACCAATGCTCGGTCACTACTAATGCACGGTCACTACCGAAGCCTGGTCACTACCAATGCTCGGTCACTACCGAAGCTTGGTAACTACCAATGATCGGTCACTACCAATTCTTAGTCACTACCAATGCTCGGTCACTACCAATTCTTGGTCACTACCGAAGCTTGGTCACTACCAATGCACGGTCACTACCGAAGCTTGGTCTCTACCAATGCTCGGTCACTACTAATGCACGGTCACTACCAATGCTCGGTCAATATCATCTATCTGTCATTGCCAATGATTTGTCACTATCAATAATCGGTCATTATCAATGCTCGGTCTCTACCCAAGCTTGGTCACTACCATTGCCCAATCACTACCAATGTTTGGTCACGTGGTTGACCTTTAGTAGGTACCAATGATACTAACTTTAAATAAATGACCTTAACTTTCATTGAAGGTCACAGGTATCGAACACATTAAAACCTTCAAACAAGGTTTCCCCAGCAGTGATGAGACCTACAGACAGTATACTATTAGTTACACAGTTTGTTAGTGACCTAATCAAACAAGGTTTCCCCAACAGTGAGAGACCAACAGACAGTATACTATTAGTTACATAGTTTGTTAGTGACCTAATCAAACAAGGTTTTCCCAGCAGTGATGAGACGTACAGACAGTATACTATTAGTTGCACAGTTTGTTAGTGACCTAATCAAACAAGGTTTCCCCAGCAGTGATGAGACCTACAGACAGTATACTATTAGTTACACAGTTTGTTAGTGACCTAATCAAACAAGGTTTTCCCAGCAGTGAGAGACCAACAGACAGTATACTATTAGTTACACAGTTTGTTAGTGACCTATTCAAACAAGGTTTCCCCAGCAGTGATGAGACCTACAGACAGTATACTATTAGTTACACAGTTTGTTAGTGACCTAATCAAACAAGGTTTCCCCAGCAGTGATGAGACCTACAGACAGTATACTATTAGTTACACAGTTTGTTAGTGATCTAATCAAACAAGGTTTCCCCAGCAGTGATGGGACCTACAGACAGTATACTATTAGTTACACAGTTTGTTAGTGACCTATTCAAACAAGGTTTCCCCAGCAGTGAAGAGACCTACAGACAGTATACTATTAGTTACACAGTTTGTTAGTGACGTAATCAAACAAGGTTTTCCCAGCAGTGATGAGACCTACAGACAGTATACTATTAGTTACACAGTTTGTTAGTGACCTAATCAAACAAGGTTTCCCCAGCAGTGATGGGACCTACAGACAGTATACTATTAGTTACACAGTTTGTTAGTGACCTATTCAAACAAGGTTTCCCCAGCAGTGATGAGACCTACAGACAGTATACTATTAGTTACATAGTTTGTTAGTGACCTAATCAAACAAGGTTTCCCCAGCAGTGATGAGACCTACAGACAGTATACTATTAGTTACATAGTTTGTTAGTAACCTATTCAAACAAGGTTTCCCCAGCAGTGATGAGACCTACAGACAGTATACTATTAGTTACACAGTTTGTTAGTGACCTATTCAAACAAGGTTTCCCCAGCAGTGATGAGACCTACAGACAGTATACTATTAGCTACACAGTTTGTTAGTGACCTAATCAATCAAGGTTTCCCCAGCAGTGATGAGACCTACAGACAGTATATACTATTTGTTACACAGTTTGTTAGTGACCTATTCAAACAAGGTTTCCCAAGCAGTGATGAGACCTACAGACAGTATACTATTAGTTACACAGTTTGTTAGTGACCTAATCAAACAAGGTTTCCCCAGCAGTGATGAGACCTACAGACAGTATACTATTAGTTACACAGTTTGTTAGTGACCTAATCAAACAAGGTTTCCCCAGCAGTGATGAGACCTACAGACAGTATACTATTAGTTACACAGTTTGTTAGTGACCTAATCAAACAAGGTTTCCCCAGCAGTGATGAGACCTACAGACAGTATACTATTAGTTACACAGTTTGTTAGTGACCTAATCAAACAAGGTTTCCCCAGCAGTGATGAGACGTACAGACAGTATACTATTAGTTACATAGTTTGTTAGTGACCTAACCAAACAAGGTTTCCCCAGCAGTGATGAGACCTACAGACAGTATACTATTAGTTACACAGTTTGTTAGTGACCTAATCAAACAAGGTTTCCCGGGCAGTAATGAGACCTACAGACAGTATACTATTAGTTACACAGTTTGTTAGTGACGTAATCAAACAAGGTTTCCCCAGCAGTGTTGAGACGTACAGACAGTATACTATTAGTTACATAGTTTGTTAGTGACCTAATCAATCAAGGTTTCCCCATCAGTGAAGAGACCTACAGACAGTATACTATTAGTTACACAGTTTGTTAGTGACCTAACCAAACAAGGTTTCCCCAGCAGTGATGAGACGTACAGACAGTATACTATTAGTTACATAGTTTGTTAGTGACCTAACCAAACAAGGTTTCCCCAGCAGTGATGAGACGTACAGACAGTATACTATTAGTTACATAGTTTGTTAGTGACCTATTCAAACAAGGTTTCCCCAGCAGTGATGAGACGTACAGACAGTATACTATTAGTTACACAGTTTGTTAGTGACCTAATCAAACAAGGTTTCCCCAGCAGTGATGAGACCTACAGACAGTATACTATTAGTTACACAGTTTGTTAGTGACCTAATCAAACAAGGTTTCCCCAGCAGTGATGAGACCTACAGACAGTATACTATTAGTTACACAGTTTGTTAGTGACCTAATCAAACAAGGTTTCCCCAGCAGTGATGAGACGTACAGACAGTATACTATTAGTTACATAGTTTGTTAGTGACCTAACCAAACAAGGTTTCCCCAGCAGTGTTGAGACGTACAGACAGTATACTATTAGTTACATAGTTTATTAGTGACCTAATCAAACAAGGTTTCCCGGGCAGTAATGAGACCTACAGACAGTATACTATTAGTTACACAGTTTGTTAGTGACCTAATCAAACAAGGTTTCCCCAGCAGTGATGAGACGTACAGACAGTATACTATTAGTTATACAGTTTGTTAGTGACCTAATCAAACAAGGTTTCCCCAGCAGTGATGGGACCTACAGACAGTATACTATTAGTTACACAGTTTGTTAGTGACCTAATCAAACAAGGTTTCCCCAGCAGTGAAGAGACGTACAGACAGTATACTATTAGTTACACAGTTTGTTAGTGACGTAATCAAACAAGGTTTCCCCAGCAGTGATGAGACGTACAGACAGTATACTATTAGTTACACAGTTTGTTAGTGACGTAATCAAACAAGGTTTCCCCAGCAGTGATGAGACCTACAGACAGTATACTATTAGTTACACAGTTTGTTAGTGACGTAATCAAACAAGGTTTCCCCAGCAGTGCTGAGACCTACAGACAGTATACTATTAGTTACACAGTTTGTTAGTGACCTATTCAAACAAGGTTTCCCCAGCAGTGATGAGACGTACAGACAGTATACTATTAGTTACACAGTTTGTTAGTGACCTAATCAAACAAGGTTTCCCGGGCAGTAATGAGACCTACAGACAGTATACTATTAGTTACATAGTTTGTTAGTGACCTAATCAAACAAGGATTCCCCCAGCAGTGAGAGACCAACAGACAGTATACTATTAGTTACACAGTTTGTTAGTGAACTTATCAAACAAGGTTTCCTCAACAGTGATGAGACGTACAGACAGTATACTATTAGTTACACAGTTTGTTAGTGACCTAATCAATCAAGGTTTCCCCAACAGTGATGAGACCTACAGACAGTATACTATTAGTTACACAGTTTGTTAGTGAACTTATCAAACAAGGTTTCCTCAACAGTGATGAGACGTACAGACAGTATACTATTAGTTACATAGTTTGTTAGTGACCTAATCAAACAAGGTTTCCTCAACAGTGATGAGACGTACAGACAGTATACTATTAGTTACACAGTTTGTTAGTGACCTAATCAATCAAGGTTTCCCCAACAGTGAAGAGACCTACAGACAGTATACTATTAGTTACACAGTTTGTTAGTGAACTTATCAAACAAGGTTTCCTCAACAGTGATGAGACGTACAGACAGTATACTATTAGTTACACAGTTTGTTAGTGACCTAATCAATCAAGGTTTCCCCATCAGTGAAGAGACCTACAGACAGTATACTATTAGTTACACAGTTTGTTAGTGACCTAACCAAACAAGGTTTCCCCAACAGTGAAGAGACCTACAGACAGTACACTATTAGTTACATAGTTTGTTAGTGACCTAATCAAACAAGGTTTTCCGGGCAGTAATGAGACCTACAGACAGTATACTAATAGTTACACAGTGACTTAATACGGAAAGATATCTGGTCTAAAATAAACATGTATCGGGCGAGGAAACCAAAGTGACTCGTAACTTAAGCGATCTCTACCTCATTCAATGACTCGATTACGTTGTTATGGTCCAATTCTGTTATAAATGATCATAAATCAATCTTGTCGATTTCGTTTTGCTTTTAAAAGTGGTCATCAGCATTAGATCATTTACATGTTTTGTTTCCATCTCTCTGAGTGCTGACGTCACGAAGTGTTGACCGCCATCTTACGTTGCTAATGACGTTAGGGGCAAAGAACGATAACTCTATTGCCCAAGCCTACTAATCAAATACGACTATATCTTAGATATCACAGGATGTTATTTTAACCAATACGAATACAAAATTCTTATCTGAGGCAGGATAATTTGAATGACATGCTGGCAATTTATTGGAGTTTTTATTATAGGCTATTTTGTATGCTAGGTTATCCAATATGGCAAAATGTCCAGCTGACCTTTAAACAAAGATGAAACTGAGACCGATATGTATATAACAAAATAGATCAGTGTAAATAACAAAACATATCGGTGTACTTGGTTCAACTTTACTTACATGTAAATATTAGCAAACAAAAAGGGCAATATTCTACAACTCAGGTGACTGTTAAAATTTATTGGATAAGAAATGAAAAGCCATGTCACATAACAATCTCTAATATAAAATGTTCTTCTTAATTTTTTCAGTTTTGTGATACTGAAAATGGCCAGCAGATACCCATCTCAAACCGAGACCACGAATTTCGCTCGTCTGTCTCGACTTGTGCTAGATGTCTGTAGCGATGTCCTGCGAGATGTTCTGGACACCCACATTCCTCCGCCCGGACTCCATGCCATTCTCAGAAGCCAAAAACATAATCTTAGACAGAAGCTTGGAAGCCGCCAGCTGTCGATTCTGTACCCACCTGGCAATGTGTTTTCCGGTACCCTTGAGGACCTTGACTTCAGTCTCCTTTACAGCCTTGTCCGTAACATCCAGGGTATCAACATTTCACCTCATAAAAAGGGGTGGGGTAGAGAACCAGACGCTGCAGACCGGTCACTGGCGGCCAATATTGACAGGCTGAGGATCATAAGGAATGAGACTTATGGACACCTACCAAAAGCATCTCTGTCAGATACAGACTTCCGTCGTATCTGGGGCATCATCCGTCGGGTGTGTCTCTGAAATAGAACAGGACACGCTGACGGGAGATACATATGTCAGAGAAGTAGACAACCTGCTCAATCTGACTATGGACCCAGACACAGAGAAGGAGTATATAGAGAGACCGAAAAAACAGCGGGATGAATTTATAGCTGCTGTTGAGGAACTGAAAGGTGAGTTTGTACAGTAAGATAAAATACTATAGAAAAGCACGAAAGTAGGTAACGATCAATTATACGGTCAGCGCTTACTGATATATACTGACTTATATATTAATGAAGCTTAGAATGAGTAGATAAAATTATTGCATTAATAATTGGGAGATCAATCTATATGTTCTCGTTTTAGTCTGCTGACCTAACTATTGCGGTTTTAAAGACTGATCCCAAGGTGTCATCGATTAGTGTAAAGGTATAATAGGGAAAAAACAACTGATTTTATGTATTGATACAACTGTTCAATAGCTATTTGTAAAGCTCAAGAAAAATGAAAGCATCAGCATTGGGCACTATGAATATTTTACCAAACGGTTAGAAAAAGTTGATAAAAGTTTGGCTTCTTATGTGAGAAGAGAAGAACAAGAGATTAGAGATATCCTGAACGCAGGTAAGCTTTGCATCACGCAACATTTATAATTATGATTTCTTCATCAAAATAGCTGACATTAATTAATTGTATACCGCTATTATAAATAATTTCTGACTTTACCACAGTTCTTTTGTTCTAACGTAATAATGTTGTCCGCCTGTCCAACTGTCTGTCCATCTTGTCGGTCATTGTGCTCCGTCCACTGTCCACCATTAATTGAAAAATTAAAAATAGTAGCTTTGATTTCCTATTCCTGGTTGAAAGTTATGAATTATATAACAGCTTAGCAGTTAAAGCTATATGGTTAAGGTGTCGGATATAACCATCCTACATCTACCTGTCCATTCTAGGTACTTTGGCTCTATGGTAGCAAATCACTGTCCTTACACATTAGAAACATATGTATTCGAATTATTATTATTTATTTATAATTGAAAATAGTATCATGTCTTCAATAACATGCTTCAATAACGCCATGTAGAAATAACTCATATTTGGTCCGGAGAAATGTGAGAGTATTCTATTTACAATGTCTGACTATGAACTTAAAATATTTGTTTCTAGAGTGTTTTATATTTATTATTTATTAACATTTAGATTGCATAAAAATCCATGCGTCATTTGCATACCATTGATAAATTTATGTAATTATAAGGAACTATTTCATAATGGTATATCTGGCTTGTTATTACGACAGTGATTTATCTTAGATATTTACAACATACACATAGATACTACTTTGAGTTTTTGTTCGATGATGAGTCATTCATGTAATTTCAAACGTTTGGTAAAATATCTATACTGTAATTTACAAAGCGACGCATAGTGATATGCTTCTTTGACGTTAGGTAAGAAAGAACTTAGAGGAGAACTTTGTTAAGTTTAACATATTTTATAATGGTCAGAAAATGTACGACTACAAGAATATTCTGAAGGGATATCCGGGACAGTCGAAAACCCTTGCAACATCACTATTGCTGTTGTTGGTCACCAAGGAGTTGGCAAATCGTGTCTTGTAAAACAACTGATACGAGAAAGCATACCGGAGGGTGGACCTGGCTCAACAGACACAGCTGATTTCTACGTTAACCACTTAACATATAATCCTAAAACGAGATATCGCCAAAAGCTGGATGAAAACGGAGAAGTCGAGGCTGTCCATCATAGAATAAAACGAATCATCGAACAGTTCAGAAAAGGAGGCGGAGCTAAGAAAAGAGGATATGCCAACGTACCTGAAGCGGGAAACAAAGGTATGTAATGGCAACTTTCATCGATTTATATGATTACTAGATATCATTAGCATACTGAATAAATCACAGGAATTAATATACATAAATATCAAAAGCTGTGGAAGAATGAAAAAACATTAGTACAGAATCAAAAATTAAAAAAAACATTTATTGAGCATAAAGAATAAATGTAAGTAATCTTCAACACTGATGTGACTTACAGTTGTGACTAGTAAAGCGTAGTTATTGGCATTGTGGCAATGCAGTGACGTTGCCAACTTAAAACTGAATGTTATCATATCTTGTTTAAAATTCTATTCTGCAATAATGAATTTGGCATACATCACGTCCCCACATGGCCCTGGCTGTTAATACATGTTAAAATAATTTAAGCATTGGTGTTACTTTTTAATTCCATCTGGGTATGGGATAATTTCGTTGGTAAATTATGTGAATCCATGTAGCCCATAAAGGCTTGCAAACATTTTTTTTTTTCTATCATAACCCGTTAAGATGTAATAACAACAAAAATAAAGAGTAAGTATTCGTAAATTATTACCCACTGTGTGATCAAAGATACAGGCATGCGTGGAATAAACTATATTTTAAATCCTATCGAACTATCTGAAGTAAAAATATGCATACGCTTTGTATCAAGAATTTTGTGTTATCTCTTTCTCAACAATCCACTAAATGCAAAAAAGTATGTCTCATTATGGTAATCACGTGTATGCCTGGGGTGATGTAAGCAATTACTCTGATTGTTAAACATAATTTATGTATGGAAATATTAAACAATCACATATGCGTGCAATTTTATTTTCGCGAATTTTCCAATTTAAGTAAATTCACGAAAGTGTATCTGCGCGAACTAACATCTTAATCATGATACTAATATGTTTTAAAATCCGCGAATATCAATTTTCGCGGACGTGTGTTGAAATGGAAATCGCGATGAAAGAAAGTTGGTTTGCAGTATGTATTTTTCGTATCTGATATACGATACTTGTCTTTATAATATAGAATCGACATCGGATCACACAGCGGTAACACCTGAAGTAACACAGGGTAAGAAAGAGCTGCCTAAAGAACAAAGAGAAGTCATCGACAAGATAATGCTGGAAATACCAGATAACGATGAGGAGGAGGGGAAAGGTTTCATCAGCATATTTGATTTCGGCGGTGAGCGCGTATTTTATAATACGCACCACTGTTTTCTTTCCAGTAACATGGTGTTTGTTTTAGTGATCGATGTAAGCATGTGCTTGGATCAGGAAAAGTCAAGAACAGGCTACGGTATTTACTCCATATATATATATATATATTTTTTTAAGTCATGTGTGCTGTGAGTTTCATACGTATGAGCAGCTTTTATTTTCATTGATTACCAAACATTTGTATATAGTGCATAGGTTTTGATTTAAAAGAACAAATAAGAGCTGAAAATGATTTTTGGCAGACTGCCAAAATTCATTATATTCACGTCTCTCGTGTTGTGAAATGAGTATATACCATGAAGCCAAGATGAAGTCTACAATTTCATAACATTTTTTTCACAGTATTATTATTACATAATATGGTTATTAGTAATTGTAATCTAGTAAGCTCTGTTGGTATGTGTTTCCATCTTAATATACATAATGCATAACCTACAAGGATTAAATTCTGTGTTGTAATTAAACTTCATAATGCATTTCAATTGTTCTAATTCCACAGCTTCATTTATCAATTGAAACCTGATGGTTTTCAATACATTACTGACGAGAAAATAGCATGTCAACATTTTCGCCCATTTATGGCACATATAACTTTAATTGATAGCAATTAATTATAATTATAGATTATAACAATGTGAAAGATAAACGATTCAATAATATCTGTCTATTTCTTATTAACAGAGATCACAGAGTACTGGTTAAAAAATATAGCCACGTACTCTTCGGAAGATAAAACGGAAGCCAAAGGAACACCACCAATCATCTTGGTGGGTTCGCACCTGGATCTGGTGTCCTCCGATGTAAGTCCTAAAATGAGTATTATTTATCAAATATAACATTGCAAATAAATGATACGGAAAGAACAATTTACGTTTACCCTATTGATTTGTGCAAAGAAATAAAATCATTATGTTACCAACTTGTAAAGATGTCAGAGAAATCTAATCCGACGGTGTAAAGTTCATGGGTAACGTGTGTGATTTATGGTGAACAGATATTGATAGCATAGACAAACAGCACGTTAACTTGTCTCAATGGAACGTTGCGGGCGTGACGTCACGTCATATAATTGTTATATGCATGTAGGCTGTCTTACCCTTATCTAAGTACGTTATCTATCCTACTCCTACCGAAAGAAAGAATATACCAGTCTACAGTAAAATAATATCTTATGATTGAACGCATCGAATGACTTTTGGCAAGAGATCGCTTTTGTGACTCGAAACTGATCAAATAAACGTGTTTGCTTTAGAAAAAACTATTGATAAAAATGTTTCTTATATTTTTAAACACAGACCGTGGTGCAGAAGGAATCGTTTGTTAAGGTACTGGCAAAGCTGCAAGAAAATCTACAACTTAAGGAAATAATAGAACAACATGTCCAGGAAATGTTCGCGATAGCTAATCTCAATGATTCGACAGTAAACCAAGATGTTTATGAAGCATTGTGGCAGAAAGTAACCGAGATTGCTCCATTGCAATCGCATTGGAGGAAGGCCATTCCCTCTAAATGTGTTGCATTGGAGCTTGAGCTCATTAGACTGAAGAACCAAGGGCAGATAATCCTGACATATGAAGATTTGTTGAAAGTCAACAGCAGCATAGCCGTACCGTTGCATGAAACTGAAATCCATCAATTCCTCAGGTAAATATGTCTTTGCAATCATGTCAGATTACTGCCTGTGTTCATATATAAACAACAATATTACTTTTTTTTTCAAAACTGAGTTGGCATAACAACAATTAGGTAACTTTATTATGTAAGCATTTCCATAATTTATTATCAAGCCGATCAAAGGTCAGCGATTGACATAAAACTGTTTGATAAATGACTGTAGTTTACCATTTACATTGAAAAGGTTTAAAGTGAAAAGTTTAAATATGGAAGAATTAAGGGAATGCCAAAATCCATTTATTATACATGTGTATTATTATTAATATTATTAGTATTGTTAAACATATCTGTTGCCCTTAATCAGAATAACATGTTATGGATTTTTATTTTCAGAAACTTTAAGTTTACAGGGACGTTTCTGTGTTTTAATATGCACACACGACGTCCCTTTGTAATATTGCAGCCGCAGTGGATAATTGACGGCTTTAAACAAATCATAACAGACCAACACTTCAAGGAAAACCTATCAACAAAGCTGTTCACACAGTGGAAAGAGTATGAAAAATCCGGAGTTCTAACGATGGAATTCGCCGCAAAACTATGGAGTGAGGAAATGTTTGTGGAAAACTTCGAGACACTCTGCATCGTAATGGAATCCCTCAGTCTTATCGCAAAACCGATCACAAATGATCCTAACACTGAGGTAGAATATTTCATAGTGCCATGCATGCTTCAAACCGCCAACCCAGAACTCATTCTTCCTGTACTTGCAAATGCTGCTACAACTGTGACTCTTTGTATCAGGTTCAACAAGTCATTCATCCCAAGGGCCATATGGGACAAGATGATCACCTCCTGTATCCACCGATTTGAAAAACTAGATGAACTAGGGTATGGTAAAATCGAGGTCATTCAGCGTAGCTTTGTTTCCCTAAAAGTCAACGCGGCATGGAACATGATTCTTAACTGCCAGGACAATGCATTAAAGGTAGCCATGTTCACAAATGATACCAGGAGGTCAACAGCGGGAGTTGGAGTAAGTTTATGCAGCATTCTCGAAAACCTCTTGCAGAGAATCCTGGAACAAAATCACCAGAGTCACCTAGTTTATCAATTTTATCTCCACAACGACTACCGCTTCACAACAAAAGACAAGATGGTGAAGAAAGACGAACTGGAGACGTTTGGACGTCTGGAATGCTTCGGCATCAATGGAAGAACATGGATAAAGAAAGATGATATCTACATTTGGTTCAAAGACCCTAAGGAAAGTGTATGTAAAATATATTTGCTTGTTTATGCAGTACATTTAATAACTGAAATCCGCTATGTCGGCTTATTCAAAGATTCTTTAACATAAATACAACATATTTACCAATATTACCTATATATGTTTCAGGTGGATGAGCAGACAACTTTATCTGCTGGTAAGTACCGTGTATCCTATGTTAATTTCTCAATGACAATAACCTCTCGGTGATCGATAAGACCGCTTATCGTTTACTATAATGTTTCATGTTTACCCTTATTATATTGTTTCAGACTGTAATCAAACACTATTCCTTTACTAGTGTATATAATTACAGGTTTATCAGCTGATTTACCAGAAAGGAAGTTGACGCTTAAAGAGATCGGTAGAGTGTCCAAGTACATCGGAAGTTCTTACCAGACATTCTTTGTTGGACTGGGCTGTCCAAGTGAGTTGCTGGAGCAGGAGATGGAAGAGCACAGGCATTTGGTGTTCCGATCCCGAATCACAAAGATTTTAATTCAACTAACAAAACGAAAGGCGGATCTAAAATTCCGGACAGTTGCAGAAGAAATGAAACAAAACGGAATGGATCCAGAAAAGCTGATCGAAATCATTGATTGTAACAGAACAACACAATATAGAGGTCAGCATTTGTTAGAAATAGAATCATAAAAATATGAAACTTAGCAAAGAAATACAAAACAGTGTAGTACTACTAATTTTTTTTAATGCAGCAATTTTGAATATCGCCATCTGTTTAAATATTGAGATTTGTGATAAGGATACGTGTGTAACATTTGGCAGTATAGAACATGAGGGTTAATTGCCTGTATGCACAGTCGACGTACGATAATCCGGACATCAAAAAGGGAAAAAAATGTCCGGATTGCTAGATGTCGCATCATATCATGTTTACGTATTAATAAAGAAATATGTAATCCGATATCTCCGTCCGTGTGATTGACTTCTATACAGATTTCGAGGGTTATGGTTACGGTGATTCGTATGAGCACGATCATTTAAGCAAAACCATCTAACTGTAAAAGCCCTGTTTAAAAAGATATCAGAGCATAATGATACACATATCGTAAAGGCTAAATATACAACACTAAACATGTACAATTTTTGCGGAAAGAAGAATTACTCTAAAACTCATTATTTGTCTGAATACAAGCTTCTTAATGTCTTTAATCAATTGAATAAAGAAATTCTAGTAATGTATAATAAAATGATTTCAGACGAGCGGTTACCAGACGGGTGGTTACAGGAATTACTCTCTGTAAATGATGTCCAAGTCATTGCGAGGTATATTAGCGTCAAAGCATACTTCAACCTGTTCATCGAACTCGGATTCCAGCCAGAGGTCGTGGACTTGGCAGACTTCAAGTACAGAAACAAACCAGAACACACGTTGAAAGCCTTGCTGGAAACGTTCATCACCGAGACCCAGCCTCCGCCAACAAGGAACACGATTTTACTGTCGATGAAAGAATTTGACATGGACACGGAGTCTCTTATCACAGCATTTATCGCCTGATTTTTTGTTGAGTAAAGGTAGATGATTAACTTGTAAACTTATCAAATAAATGTCTTCAGTTTCTGCTTCATGCCGGAAAACAAAGATGTTTTTAATCTATTTCGATGATTCCCTCATACTCCACCTAGTCTAGGAATCGTTGGAGCAATTATCGACAGGTTGGGGGGCTTACCTCGACGGCCATTGCCAGTCGGGGGAGTGGTCTGGGGATCAGGCCTCCGAGCACATCAACGTGCTTGAGATAAGACTGTTCGGTTAGATCTGCAGACTTTTCGGAAGATTTTACATTCCAAGGTGGTTTGTGTGACTACAGACATTTGTTGCGTATTTGGAGAGAAAGGGTGGGGGCAAAGTCCTTTGTGCCCTCGTAATTCGTGTTCTTCTCTTCTGTCAGGAAATGCGGTTGACTCTCTCAGTCAAGCATCTTCCAGACAGGTTGAATGTTCTGGCGGATACTCGTTCCAGGTGCCGCAAGCCGGTTGTGACAGAAAGGCAGCTAAATCTTCCGATCTTCGAGGGCATTTGCTAGGTGTGGAACAGACCTCATATAGACCTTTTCGCCACTTCCCTCAACAACTAATTGTCCATTTTTGTCTCTCTTCGGTGTCAGACCAAATGATTTGGGCTGTGGACGCTCTATCTCCTAGATTGGGAGGGGATGCATGCTTATGCATTCTCTCCATTCAACCTGGTAGGCAGAGTTTCTAATAGAAGTTTCGGGAGGATCATTTTCTCCTTCTGATAGCGCCCCAGTGACCGAGACAATCCTGGATTCTGGTATTCGAGGTGGAACTTACTTACAATACATGGCGGTATATTGTGTGAAAAATGGATAACCGGAACCGGAAGTTCACGTTCACGAATATGTGTTACTTGTGATAAAAATTATGACATTTATAGATTTTTTTAGGGAAAAAAAGCTAAAAATTTCATTGTTTTCCCGTCATTTCACAAAAATGAGAAGATGTAACATCATTCTTATGATTTAATCGTATTCATTATGTTTCAAGCATATCACAAAATGTGTTTATTAGCCTCTGAATGTTGTCTGGTTCTCTATCTATGCGCATATATGCGAATGTGTCATTTTGGCCATTTTTTGACACCTTGTCGGTGGCAACAAGCATAAATTGAAACTAGACATCATATCGGTCCTAATAAACCATTTTTCGAAAAACTGCCAGAGGGGTACATGGGAACCTACTTCTCCTCCCCAACTAATCATTTTAATTATAGGATCATAAATCCCCCATAAGGCAATTTAATGCTTATATTTCCGTTTTCTGTTATTTTAAAGCCAACCTGTAATGCAAACTGTTATCGCTATGACCAAATCAAATTCCTCGCTGCCCCTGTCTTTGGAGCATGTCCTTGTGACGTCATAAGCAACTCCGATGTCGTAAGAACTCTCGACGTCATTCGCGGTAAAAAAAGTCTATTAAAATAAGTATAAAATCTTCAGAACTTTTCCAACGTTTTTATCAATATTCTCCATCTTTAGGATATTAAACATTTTAAAATAATTACAACAAATATGGTTGCAAATTACGTAGAACAGTTGCGGTTTTTTTCATTCAGGTAGCATGCAAGTATGTCGTTCAGAACTACGTCGCAATACATGTTAAACATGTCACTTACGAATTATGATTTCATAAATTCCCTTTTTGATTGGTATATAGTGTCAGTCCCGATCAAATGAAAATATAACTGCAATAATGAGTATATTTTTACCACTTTAGATGTATGTGGTCATACAAAATTATACTGAAGATCAAGTTTCCAGCAAAAATATATTATATACAGTATAATTTGCTGTAAAAGACAGTAATTGATATTTTACATTCATTTTATATAGGATTTCATATGAGTGTTCATTTCATATCATATTTTATGAAACGAGTCTAAGACGTTTTTATTTTTGCGAGCCTTGGCGAGCAAAAGTTAAAACTTCGAGACGAGTTTCATAAAATCTCATATGAAATAAACACAAATTTAAGATACGTTTAAAACACATAACTGCAAATACCTACATAACAAAGAGTTTCGCGTAAAAATGTATTCCAGAAAATCCAAAAGAGGCCACCATTTGTCACGTCGTTCTCATAATCCTGACGTCACGTCATTTTTCCTGACGTCATTATATTGTTTCTGTCTGACGTCACAATGAATTTCAAACCAATGGAAATCGCTCCAGGTTATATTACACTAGTGGCATACGCAAAAATATTACCTTGGCGAAATCACTGGATATCAGGCGGATTATGTGATAAATCATGTTATTTATATAATAGGGATTACCATTTGCTGCTGTATAGAATGTAACATGTTTTCCTCTTTCGTATGTTACAAGTGAAATCACATTTTAGCGTGATTTCTGCTACAGCACAATGTCGTCAACATGTATATAGGACAATCATAATATTTGTTGCATCGATGTGTATGTTTTACTCACTTAACGATGTATACCTAAAGAAGTCAAAATTTTCTTGCATGAAACTTTTCTCATAAATATATTTGGGGATAGGAGTTGTTACCATAGAAGAAAATAGAAGAAGAAAAAATATGTCTGTGTGCTCGTTTTTTTCAGATAATATCACTTAAAGATACCTTATTAGCGTACTTGATTTTATTGGAATTTTGTTTATTTGACCATACACACGATATATTGGAGCCATAATGTCCTAATGGGAACGAATGGACGAATGAATGAATATCTGTATTTCCTCCAACACTTGAAGATTGAATATTTGTACAACTCAAAAAATAAGATCTTGAAACATATGCACAATTATTAAGTTATATGATTTAACAATATTAAAACTCAATTATTGAGGAATAACGAATTTAAAGATTGTCGAATGTTTTGAATCCCTCTAAAGCATGTGTTTTGTATCGTTCTCAAAATACAGCCGTTGTAACCAATGAAACGGTGTTGGCTTCATTTTATATACTATCTTTGCTGATTCAACCATAATATATTTCCAATGGTCCAAATTGACTTCTATTGAATTTATGTCTCCTCCAAGCAGAAACACTAGATCATCATCGTCATTAAGAATTCTCACACTCTGTATGACCGGAAGTTGATTAACTATAGTTGTTTGTAAATCGTCTCTTTCATTGAAATAAACACGGCAATCTATAGATGTTTCAGAATGTCATCTAACTTTCTTTTTATAAGAGTCACAGATACAGCGGGTGATAGGAAGGGTTCCTAACTTTACCAGAAATTAAACTTCTTAACAAATAATTTGGATTTCTTGACACAACAACCATAATCTGTGTGGAATTATTCTCGGATGGAGTTCCTGTAGCCGTGATAGATCTATCCGTCTAGGTACACGGTCTCTCCATTTGATTTCTGAATTTTCACATATTGTTTTTTTTTGCAATCAGATGTTTGGTTTATTTTTCCAGTTGTCTTCTTTGAAACTATTTGCAGTTATGATAAACACCAAATACTGTCCCTACCAATTTGTTGAGCAAATACAATGTAGACAGAGGACAAATTATATACTATTTTTTTCAACAGAACTTTGATACATTTTCATAAACTTTACAAATTGATCACACAATATTTTATTAACTTTAGCTATTACCAATTTTGGATTCAATTATTAAGGAACTGAGATTTGCATACACACATTAGATCATATTCATTTACTTTTTTCTATATAGGTTATGTATGGAGCTATTCTACTTTCATTTACAAAAAGTTTTTGTAATTAACAGTATAATGTGTATAACCAGTGGCTGTCTAGAGGTCTGTTATATAACCAGTGGCTGTCTAAAGGACTGTTGTATAACCAGTGGCTGTCTATAGGTCTGTTGTATAACAAGTGGCTGTCTAAAAGACTGTTGTATAACCAGTGGCTGTCTAGAGGTCTGTTGTAGAACCAGTGGCTGTCTAGAGGTCTGTTGTATAACCAGTGGCTGTCTAGGGGTATGTTGTATAACTAGTGGCTGTCTAGAGGTCTGTTGTATAACCAGTGGCTGTCTAGAGGTCTGTTGTATAACCAGTGGCTGTCTAGAGGTCTGTTGTATAACCAGTGGCTGTCTAGGGGTATGTTGTATAACCAGTGGCTGTCTAGATGTCTGTTGTATAACCAGTGGCTGCAAAAAACACATTTCACGTCAAAACATTGACCTAAAATTAACTTGAAATTCACATGAAATTGACCGGGAATTGACCTAAATTTATGTGAGTATTTTGATCTGACATTCACATGGAGATATGTTCAGGTCAATTTCAGGTCAATTTTACCTGTAGAGCGTTTGCATATGCATCGAACTTTTTGTACATTATCCATCATAGGAAATAAATACACTGTCTTACAAAATAAAGGATGTCTGCATAATGATTAAAATATAAAAAAATTAAATCAGTGTCACATTTATTATTTATTACATATCAAACGTATTCCAATATCATATACCAATAAAATAATTCTAACATAACTAAATATTAAAATATTACAGTATATCACGTATCCATTGTCAGAGCCAACAGTTTAATATCATTCAAGCCAATGAAACACAGTCAATTACGGACTTTTTTTTGTTGAACAATTTAATACAAACATCGCCATCACAATTATCAAATGACAAACAAGGTACTGTTTTGATATGCACAGTAGCCGTTTTCGATTATACAGTTTCAGTCGGGTTGACTGGTTTGACCATAATACAGTATATAAGAGAAAAACAATTGCTATTCCTAAAGTCAATTTGCATTCCATCATAACAAGATCGTATCTACTGACAAAGAGCTATGTTTGTATGTATAATATATGAATTATCTTAAATATCCGTGCCATATGTATTGGCAAACATTTTTTTACTTAAATATTAGACAAAGAAGAAATGGCAACGTCAGAATACGTTGTTTGGGTATAATCGCTCACAACATTTGAATTCTGGAGAGAAGGTTTTAAATATGTTAAATAACAAAGACTACATATTAAACATAATTACCAGCGTACTGTACTATGACCACTGTCTGAAGTTGTTTGTTTATGAATAGAAAACGGATCTGGCTATTTAAAACAACTTATTTTATATTGTTTTCAGACGAACGTTGACAAAGCCCCCACAGGTCTTTCTCAACTTCAAATAATTACTTGCACAATCGATCGAACCAATTGTTACGAATACTAAAAGCGGTCACGATACCGGCGAATATTAGTGATGTATCTACAACTAGGCCAGATTGTGATAACGAATGTCTAAGCTGATCCGTTAGGCATCCATTTCTGAATATACACTGCAGTATGGTTATCGATTTTTTTTTCGAATGACTGCAAAGTGAATTATATTAACCATAATGTATGTTAAAAGAGTTATTTCGTGTACAACCGTCCCTACAGATGTTATAAACATCAAATGCATTGATCGTCTGTCAAGCACAATCGCTGCGCACTTCAGGTCACAGCGTAACTGCCAAAATAAATAAATCACGGAAAAGAATTACGCCAATATGAATAAGTTTTTTTAATTCAAAGTCAAATATAGCGCGAACTTAATGCTGCTTAAATAATCGATACATTTTGACCAACCTTGCTATCTCGTTTTACGTATTATTAGTTTAAAGTGAGTTATATTTCCGAAATAAAAACATATTATGTTCTATAGACATAATGTATATGACGTAAGCGGGTCGAGTGGTGACGTCCGGCAGATTAATGTTGTGTAGTCCTATACAAGTACATTTTTATATGTATTTATGGTTTTCTTAGTAATGAAATTGTCACGTATAATTAGTGTATATAATTAGATAATGAACTAGACACATGTTCAAACATACTGTACATGTAATGACTATTCATGTTTGTGATTAAAAATAATCATGTCTTATAGATCTATCGGAATTCAAGTATCTATAGTCTAGATCGTAAAGGCTATGTTATAGAAATCGAGTAATGCACTGATCATTCTTCTCTTATCAATCTGACAGACACATTTGGATAAACATACTCTATACAATAAATGACAAATACAAAAAGTATACCCTATGTGTTTAACATATTGAGTTTTATACTACATCATGTCTCTATTTTACCTGTTCCTTCATCTTAGTATCAACTAAAGCTTGTAAGATACATATCTTAGGTCTAAATGTTCCATGTAGATATCTAGTAAAAGCAAAATTGGTATGTATTTGATTAAACATTGTGTTCACTGTTAGAGGAATGTTTCTAAGATATTGTTAAATTCAATATAGTATTGAAAATCGGTTCAGCTAATAAATCTCATTAATGAAACTTTATTTTTGCAGGTCATTTTTTATCTTAAGATTGGTATTTTGTAATTGTTTTACAATTAAAATATTATCTCATTTTACATTGATTCTTTCCATGTGAAATTTGCCTGAAGTTTTTTGTTTTTTACCTGAAATTGAACTGAATGTCACATGAAAAAAATAATGCTGATGAAATTGTCCTGAAAATTTCATATGAGGATTTTGAACTGAATTCACATACGACTTTTCCCTGTAATTGATCTGTAATTGACCTGAAGTTGAGAATGAAAAAAATGACATAAATTACAGGTGAAATTGCCTGAGTATAGCATATTATACCTCAAGGCATATAATTGAAGTTATTTCGGTAGAATCATATTTTACCAATATACATGTGAAACTACTTCAGTCCTAAATAAGGTTAGCGTCTCTATTTTACATGTTCCTCCATGAGTACTACCATTTCGTTGTCATGATTGGACATGTATTTTTGTCCTTGGATCTTTATATGTTAGTTTCAATTTCAATGATTTTTGAGATTTTAAAGTTTTGTTTGCCAAATATTTCATATTCAAGAGTCAAGATAAGCATTTTAGTAGTTTATTTGCCCCTGCAAAATTACCAACATTTTGAGAATCACAATACTAAGTATAAGTAAGAGCTGAAAAATGTCGTGTGACGGTATTGCCCAAACTCATTATATCCATATTTACAATGCGGTGAAATGAGTAGACACAGTAATATCATCAAGCCAAGTTGTGTACTACAATTTTATTTCACAGTGTAATCAGTAATTGTAAGGTAATTTCTGAATGTGTATTTCCCTCTTAACATACATATGGCATAAAAGCTAGAATACCTCTAATTTTAGTAAAATTTCATCAACGTATAGTCATCATATCCCCAGCGAATGTTAACTTACCTTACTTTTAAGAACTAAGTTTTTTTGTTTTTTTTTTATGAAGGAAAAATTAATATTAATTGTAGTCCGCTTACCATGAAAATAGTAAAATATATTGTTTAATGAATGTTTTTTTTTATTTTAATAATACGTGTGCATTTTGAGATTTTATTATAACTTAAAATAAATATAGCAGTCATATTTTTTGCAATTTTATTTTCATGGGGTATATCACAATTGCATACGACTTTTAATTTCAAAGAAAAAAAGTTCAAATCACATCAAGTCATGTCTACCATCATATCTTGTTCGTTCTAGGGAAATCCCGTGAAGGCAGCAGAAATAGGAGGACACACAACACTAGTAAAGCTACTTCGTGACAAAATGGCAGAACAAAATGAGGCTAGTATCCAAACACTTTCCTACATATACATATATTTACCATTTATTCATTGTTTTGATCGATATCTATTTTGGAATCTCTGGAGCTAAATTTTGTTAGAGTTTTAATTGGCTAATTAGCTTCGGCGTCAGGCGGATATAAACATACGCGGCATTTTGGGCGCTAGCTACAGTTAACTGAACTTCCATTCAAGGTCAGAGACGTCAAATCAACCAAAAACTTTCAACACTTGCTTGTCAACTATTCAGAGGCATATACGACTCTGATATTGGGCATATAACATTATCGGATAATGGGCTACCAAGTTGGTCAGTCATTATCTTGACATTCAATCAGAGTCACCGGGCCCGATATGTATTTTTTTGCCAATAACTAGGAGGTATAAACACAAAATTGTTTGGCATGAAAAATGTGATGTCACGCTACCAAATTAGTTGAAATGAGTGACCCTGACCTCCATTCAAGGTTTTATGGGTAACATGGGCTAAGGAACATCGGTTTTTTTCATGAGACTCCTAAAAATTGCCTATGGATTTATCAAACTTTATCTGACTATGATATTATCCAAATTATTATTATCTAATTATATTATGATAACCTACTTAGCTATCGGATTGTGTATCTAACACCTGGTTTTATTTTAGGATAAACCAGCTCAGACTACATTGCCAATAAAACAAGATGAAACAAAGACACCGGTCCATAGTCAGTGTGCCGATTCTAGACAACTTGATATCAACACAGGTAATACTACTTTTCTTGTTATTGACTCCAACTTCATGTTTAACAATGCAAGTCATTGGTGATCGTGTAAAATGTATTTATCTTTCCAAACTGTGTGACGAGAATATCATAACATACATTTTAATAAAAAAAATAGAGTATATACCCAGTGACGTAATAGAATCGTTTAAGAACAAGATATGCAACAATTATATTACACAGACAAATTCTAAGAGTTTGTACACCCTGGATCAATTCATCAATCATCAATAGTATAATATTTGTGTAGAGATTTAAGACCTTGCCGTTTATGGAAACACATCAGTCGAGCAGCATTGATATACACGAACGTTAAAGGTAGATATAGATCGTTTTTATTTGGTCATCCGGTGTCATGGTATGTATCGGGCCGATATTCGGTTAACCGAAAGTCAGTCAAAATATTATATAACTATTGATGATTGGTTAAATATTGATAAACAATATGACGTTAGACTAATACGACGAGTTATGATACGCCTACTTGATATATTTTATAAATATAATAAATATAAAAATTTAATGTTGAAGACAGATATCATAGGAAATGCATACGTTATGTATTATATAAATATTGACGAATAGGAACATTACTTTTATAACCATGTAAAACGTGTTTTCACCGTTATGAGCAAATGGCCCTTTTTATGTTTTTTTTTTCTGTTGACTATTACTTAGTCTGAATTGAGCAATATGCACGGTACATGACTGTTACACTTCGACTTATCTGTTTGAAGGCAAAGGGATAAAAATATTTACGTTAATCTTTTGTAGGGTTTAAAAAATAAAGACTAAAAATATAAAACAAAGAACTAGATGACACATTAAAAGTTTGCTTTCAATATTGCGGTAAGTGTGTTTATATAAAATACAGACGTCATTGTACAATACTATTTTTACGGATTGCCTCATAACCATGTTTGTTTTTATAATGTTTTAACATCAATTTCAGATATCGAGTCCGTTGTTGAGATTGTGAAAAAAGGAGACATCGAACAATTTGAACTCCTTACGGAGAGATTGAAGACTTTAGAGACGGAGGGCAGTCCTGTTGTTAGTATTCTTCATGTCGTGGCTCTTTATGGATCACCGAAAATGATTGAATGCATTGCAAAAGGACAAAGCACCAACTGGGACTCTGTATACAATGTACGTGAATATTTATTCGGGATAGACATGCCTCAGCTCCGAGAAGGTACATTCACAGCACTATATATAGCTACGTTTCTAGACAGAACGAAGATCGTGCACTCACTGATAAAGTACTCTTGTGAAGAAAACATTGATTTTTGCTTTCCAACATTGCATAATAATAAAGAAATGGAGGAAATTTTTATGTTGGATCAAGCAGAAAAATTGAAACTAAAACATTCTAACCTGCAACCCACCGTCATTCCGGGGCATCGCCTAGAAAAAAGTGGAAGTCGTACTCCAGTTTATATAGTATATTCAGTGCATGTGGATCATATTCCTCCTTACGAACTGAGAGGTATCGGTGTGGTTATCTTTCGGAATCCGTATGTATATACCAAAGAATGGAAAGATATCAACAGTAATGCCAAAACAGTGTCTTGTGAAGATAGGGAAAGGGCGAAAAAGATTTTATCATGTCATCAGCAGTCTCTTTTGATGAAGCACAGCAATTTAAACATTATAAATGTGACCCCTGTGAGATTTCAGAATAATGGAGAAGACATCGTGGAAAAGACGTGTATTGCACTTTATTGCAGTACCAAGGGCGTAGTACCATTGGGAGAGCCTGAATTCCCCAAGCGGTTAGACACAGGAGACGGTGACTACATGGAGGTTGATGTCCATGAAGGACATTTCATCCTTGATGTATATAATTCGTTGCCAAGTAGTCACTTACATCCAGATCTTAAGATGGGATGCAATATCGGAAGATCAACCAATGAATATGACGCGAGTGGGAATATCTTGCGGTTCATCGGTGGGACACTTGGACCGTTTGTTAAATTCAACAATAAGATCGGGTTTATAACCTGTGCGCACGTTTTGTTTGATATTCCAAATCAAGACAGGTTCAGATATCACTACAATGGGACGAATCTAGTCGAAGTCGTACAACCGTCGCGTGACTCCTCGGATTCTCGGTATTCGGAGGAGCGCCGTGTGGACACGTTGATGTGGCTATCTTTGACCCGACGCTTGATCCTAGCGTAGATGTCGCTGTCGTTGAATTGACTGATCATAGTAGGGTGCCAGCCAAAGGACGATTTGCCAATGAGAATCGTAGCAGCTACCTGGATGCAGGTAAAAAGAACACAAATATGTTGACTGTGTGTATAAGTATGTATCCTCAGTTATAATGTGGTGTGTCGTTTGTTATATGTTTTAGACGAAAAAAAAAGATTTTATTTTTTAAACGAAAACAATATTTAATGGTATCTAAGTCTTGAGGTAAAACATATCAGTACAATAGCGATTAGATACGGATGCTACGTGTTCTCATTTCGTTTTATTACATTCCTAAAACTAATGTACGCGCAATTTATATTAAGTGTCATATGCAAGTACAAGCTTCACGCCTATCGATGTTGTTACAAAGGCCGTGTTTATTATTGTTATGGTTATCATTATAAGATATGTTGATATATACAGCCACGATCTTTCTGATAATGTCAAAAAGATATGTACCACACACTGTGGATTAACTTAACTGAGATGTACATTGTTTTGGATATTTTGACAAAATTTACAAACAACACAACAATGTTCGAGTCAGCAGCAATACCTAAGGTTAGGTGTGATGACAATTTTATCAACTGAGTTATGTCCAAGTAAACTGAGAAGTGATATATAGTCATACAAATTATTACTATTTTAAACAGAGTCTTAAGCCTCGATCATGAATCGTTGACGGAAATATGTATGTAATGATGATTTGTATTCAGGTGAATAGTATGATGTCATTTTAAAGTGGAACAACATATCTGATCCCATCAAGCGTTTAAATAGGGCTTCGCGTATGCTGTACCTAATCATATTTTGCATTATCCTGATAAATACACTTTATGACTGATAACAGGGTTTGCAGAACTTCCAGAATACAACAGTGGATTAAAACAGGAAGACCTCAACGGAATTCGCCACGAATCACATCGTGTAGTAAATTTGGCAGCGCATCTGATGTGACAAAGGGGACACTGGATGTTTCAGGAATTAGTGTCAGGACGCTTACAACAGCACTGGGTTTACCGAGAAGTGGGAGGGATGTAACCATGAAAAAACCAATACAAAGTAACTGGTTGTAGTCCGACATGGACGTTTTTTACGAAAGGTGACCAGCAGAATCAGTGTTGTTGTTACAGTTTTATTTAAAGAAAACAGGGTAAAAATATTTCCCTGAACGGGCAGTAGATGGCATTTTAGTTCAAAATTGAGGGGATTTCATAAAGGTTAACATCTATCTCTCTATGTCTTTTCTTCGTCCTACGATTTGAGTCTTAATGTGTTAGGGACACATGGAATTATGCCAAACGACCCCCGTCGGAGACCAGTTACAACCGACCATCTAAAATTCCAACCACAAATATTGCCCTGTTACGTGAATTCTTCAGTTGTGAGATGATCATAAATGTTTCGAAATGAAAATGAAAATATTCACAGTTATCGGAAAAAGTAATTTATGGTTTTTTTACGGATGCTGCATTGACAGTTGTAAAAAATTAATTTTCATTTGTTACGTCATTAGGCCCCTTTTTTATGTATGAATAGGACGTCATATTCTTGGTTTGTAGAACATGACGTTTTGATGGTTATTCTGGAAAAAATGGAAAAGCGAGAGAGAAAAGTTATTAATAGAAACAATCCTTGTTTCTTCTATGAAATACCAGTGAATATCTCTTGAAAAATATGAAATAGTCTTCAAGACTGGGTATTTTCTGAAAGAGAAACAAGAATAGTAATCTTTTTACTTATAAATCATTGGATTTACCCATTTTTATGCAAAGTCAGACTGTGGTCGGTTTTCGGATTTGATAGGTTGATCACATTTTCCATTCTTATTAATCAACCGGGGATCATGTCTGGGACGAACCTCCTTTGGAGATATGATAAACAAGAAAAATAAGATATTAATGGCAATGCCAGAAAGATAAGTAAACTGTAAAATAGTATCTTTTTGTTTTTGCCGTGGGTTTTCGATTTTTAATGGATTGTTCGTTTTATTGACAAAAATTCAACGAATTTATGTTGAGTGAAACCATTTTTTGTATTTGTGGAGAGCGTTGTTAGTCCAGTCTGTTGAATCTTATAATAATTTACTTGGCAGGACCAAAACGTATTTGGATATTCCGTGGTTTGCTATTTAATTAAGAGTCATCTGTCTTAGCGGGGTAGGCCATAGTATGTGTTTGAAAATGTTTTGTCACGTATTTCTCAAAGGACAATAACGTGAGGGTTATGTGACATGTTAAATGTTTTTTTTTTGTTTTTGTACTCTTTCCAGTATTGGGCAGTATAACTCTTTAATATTCACAGATACAACATTTAGTTTAGGTCGAGTTATCTGCTCCTGATTATTAGTATGACTTGGTTTCGAATATGTGTAAAAAATATATTTGGACATCTGGTATCAGAGCAGTAGCATGATATCAGTGGTGGCCATTGAAGGTTTATTTAAAGAGTCAATTCGCGCTCAGGCCAATGCTATTTTACATAACCTAAGAAACAATAATATAGAATTAAATGTTAATGTTCTTATCATTTCTCGTATGAAACATATAGTGACGTTAAACATTGATCAATTCACGACGACCTTGCGAAGTATTGTAATAAATTAGTTTAGTAATATTGCGTGAAATAACAAATCGTTGATCAATACCGATTTAAGAACGGCTACAATATGGGGACGCTCTACCCTATACCCGAGCCAAAAGTCACGCACCTGATTAAACAAATTGAACTGCATAACCACTGTGAAGGTGATAAATAAAAGTGATTATTTTAGGCCAAGGCAATTTCACCTATATAAGGTATAAATACACTACTTGTTCAGGAGCTATTTTGTGCAGTGTCTAGACAAAAGTGTGCATTACTCTTCAGAGCAAGGGACAGGGTTCGATAATACAAGAAGTTTCGATCCACAGTGTGTAATGGCGGACAGCGAGCCGATGTTTGAACATTTCACTCGCACATGTCTCCAACCATGGGCTTTTCTGGTTTTTCTACAGGTAATACCGACTGGATGTCTAGTATACCAATTTCTAGAACTGGGTTTTTTTTTTTTTTTTTTTCTGTTATAGTACAAGATTGTTTAGTGTTCTCTTAGGAGTGTGAATTGTCCCTTTAACAGTGTTTGATGTCAAGGGTGTACATCAATTGTAGATATAAGTCAGCAAGTTGTGTAATTTTATTCATTGGTTGCTATGTGTACTAGAATTATGTGGTTGAGGTGGATAATAAACTATTGTATTCGCGGTTGTATCGTGGTTTTAGCACACCTGTCTTTTTATGGACCATCTTAGAGTGTTAATAATTTCCGTGTAACGCAGTGCCCATCTCTTCCATACGCTTATCTCGTTTATGCGTGTGTTGTTACTCCACTGTCGCCACTTCAGACGCTACGTGTCTCTACAGAAATGGGAGATCGTGTGTTTTACTCCTGAAAACCTGGGTTTTGTAGAATAAGAATAATATATTCGCCTCAAACACATTTACATAAGACCAACTTCTGGTGTCGTGTATCTCATGGTGGTGACAGTTACTAGGTACTGACTGCTGCACAGTTGGTTTTTTCTCAGGCGTTCATCGTCTGTTTAATCCAGTCCATTTAAACCCTGTAAAACGTCCCTTAAATTGCCCCTCTGCCTATTAATTCAAACCAAATATCAATCCATCTAATTTAAAAATACACAAATAATATAAGAACAATCTTTTCGTTTTGTAACATTTATTGTACCTTAATGTCTTCGTTGTTATAAATTTTTTTACTGAGTTCGAAGCCAGTTTTATAACTCCTTGTGATTGTCGTTATTGTTGTTTACGAATGTCGAAGCTTAGTTTTATTAGCCCTTGTGTGACCGGCGTTTGTTGTTTTTACCCCCCCCCCCCCCGCCCAAGGTGTCGAAGCTTGTTCGCTCTAAATACTTTGTGACCCATCTCTGATTATCGTTGACAGTGTCGAGGCTACTGAGTATTAGTCGTAACTTTTGTGTCCAGTCGGTTGGATGTTTTTACTAGTTTGTCGAAGCTCAGACTAGTTTTTGCCTTTTGTGGAGCCTTCGTTGATGGTTATTTACAGCGTGTCGAAGCTATGTATATATAAACGTTTGTGACCATCGTCGTTGATTTCTTTCGAACTAGTGGTCGAAGCTTAGTTATATAAAACTGCTGGGAACAATCGTTTGATGTTGTTAGTGTCGGCGCTTAGTCTATAGCCTTTTGTTTGTCCTTCGTTGATGTTTTTAAAGTCTAGAAGCTAGAATTGTGCTAAGGCTGTGTTCATATCATTTGTGCACACCATCTTTGAATGGTCTTTTCACAGTGTTCGAGTAGCCACGTGAGTTTTATAGCAGTTGTGTGACCATTCAATTGAATGTGTTTTTTACAGTGTCTCGATGCCTTATAGTTATATAGCCTTCGCGCGCGATCTTCATGTTGATGTTTCACAGTCTGTCGAAGGCTAGGTTAGAGCCCTCTTTGTTAACCATTATTGCATGTTTTTTACAGTTTGTCGGATGTAGTGAACTTTTCTCAGTTATAGCTTTGTGACCGTCGTTGATGTTTCTTTTACAGTCTGCTCGAAGTTTAGTTATAGCCTTATGTTGACCGTCATAGATTTTTACACAGTGTCGAAGCTAGTTTATATAACCTTTGTGTGATCCTTCATTGTGTTGTTTCACAGTTGTCTCGAAGCAGTAGTATAGCATTTGTGCACCATTCATTGATTGTTTTTTAGTGTCGATGCTAGTTATGCCTCTTTGTAATACCATCTCACTTGATGTTTTTACAGTGTCGAAGTTAGTTATGTTAGCCTTGTTGTGACCGTCTTGTTGATGAGTTTTTTACAGTTGTCGAAGTTAGTTAATAGGCCTGTGTGGGGTCGTATGTTTCACAGTTGTCGAAAGTTAGTTATAGTCACTTTGTGACCGTTCATTGATGCTTTTTAGTGTCGAAGAGTTTGTTATTGCCCGTTTGTGACCTCATTCATTGATGGTTTTTAGTGTCGTTCGATCGAGAGTTAGTTATAGCCTTTTGTGTGACCGTCATTTGAGGTTTTTATTGTCGAAGGATAGTTTACGAAGGCTTTGTGATCCGGTGTACGGTGATGGTTTTTATCAGTGTGCGAAGACATAAGCTAGTCTATTTAACCATTTGTGGACCACTCATTGATTGATGTTTTTATGTGTCGAAGCTAGTCTATTTAACCTTTGTGGACCATCGAGTGATAGTTTTTAGCCCTGGCGAAGTGTGTTATAGCCTGCTTTGTGACCGTCATCTGCATGTTTGTTTAGTGTTTCGCTCGATGTTAGTTATTAGCCTATGGGGACCGTCGTTGTTGTTTTTTAGTGGTCGAAGTTTAGTTAATTGCCTTTGTTGACCATCATTGATGGTTTTTAGTGTTCGATGTTTTTTAGTTTAGCCTTTTGTGACAGTTCATTGGATGTTTTTAGGTGTCGGATGTTAGTTATTAGTCCTTTGTGACCGTAATTGATGTTTTTAGTGTACGAAGCTCGTAGGTATATAGCTTTTTGTGGACAATCCATTGATGTTTGTAGTGTTCGCGAAGCTTAGTTATATAAACCTTTTGTGCACCATCATTGATTGTTTTTAGTGTCGGAAGCTAGTTTTATAGCCTTTGTGACCGGGTCATTGAAGTTTTGTAGTGTCCGAAGCTTGTTTATAAGCCCTTTGGGACCATCGTTGTTGTTTATTTCAGGTTGTCGACGAAGCGCGGGTGTGTATTCTTTTGGGGTCCTTGCTGGGGTTGGGGTTAGGGGCGTTGCGAGGGGATATAACCTCGTTGGGTCCGTTCGTTGTTGGGGGTGTTTTACAGGGTCGATGAGCGTGATGTGACGGAGTGTCAGGGAGGGGGATGGGGTGTCTGTGGCGTAAGGTGTGGGGTGTGGTGCACGTTGGTGTCAAGTCGGGGGTGGGGTGATCTGGGGGCGTTTGAAGTTGGGTGAGACACGGGGGGTACATGCTTGGATGGGTTGTACAGCTGGGCACGATGTCTTGTTGGGAGGAGTCCGGGTCTTTCTTTCTTCGCTTGTAAAAAAGTGGTGGCTAGGTGTTCTATGGAGTGGTTTTGGGGCATCGGGCTGTTTTTTGCGTGTTCCCCGGGTTGATTTTGGCATTTGGACCTATTTTACCGAGGGGAAGGGGGGGGATAATGTGGTATTTTCAGTTGCTTTCTTATGTTGGCGAGGACCTTTTTCTCTCTAGCGATTGTGATTGGAAGTCATCTGACGACACGTTTCTTCCACCGTAAGATGACGTTTATTGATGAAGTCATTGATTTGATGTTGGCATCTCGCAAAGCGGACATGGCTGTAGTGTTTGGGGGGTAGGTAAAAAAATGGCTGTTAAAGCAACACGATTTGACACACTTTGACCGAGGATGGGGGGGAAAACACTAACAATAGTCGATGGCGACGATTTTAAAGAGTACAATGACAAGGGTGGGACGCACTATAGTTAGTTCTATCCTGGTTCGTGTTTCGGTTGAGTTTTATTGATGAGTGTTTTAATTTTTACAATATTTGAAAAAAAAAAGCGTGTATTTTATAGGTGTAGATAGCTTGATGTAGCACAAATTCTATTCCAAAATTCGTTTATACAATTACGTCGTGTTCATTTTTCATTAGCATTGACTTTTGTCATTTGTATGAGTCAAGTAAATAATGCATTTCATTTTTCCTTCCTCTTCATATGTTTCAGGTAATCTTAATTGTTCCTGTGGCTACTATTGAGATATACCTAAGAAAAATTAAATCCTTAACATCTGACAACTTCTGGCAAAGGCCCCCGAAGGAAAACTGTCGATCAGAGCAATGGATGTGTGGTATGATAATTGCGCTGTAGGTAAAAAATACGCTGTTTGAACAATTTCATGTCACGGCCTCAGCTAAGCAAAGATGCAGGTCCTCTCTGGTTTAAATACACGCCTAAACCATTGTATACGGTGCATACATGTATCACGACGCTTGACAAAAGTGGGAGGTCGAAAGCAAGGCAGACATCATGGGCATAAGTAAAGCGGGCACAAATCGGACAATCTCTATCAGGTCTCAAATAGTGTGAGAGACTAAAGCTAAGGACCACATCATGGGCTTAAGCGGGCCACAATATCGGTGGGATGAAACTCTTTTCAAGTGTCTTTACTAGTGAGAGATCTAAGGGGGAAAAAAGGGAACGCCTAATTTCGGACATACTAAGTGTAAATTGTTGTCCCAGCTGAAGTGTCCATAAACTACACAACTCTCATTCAACGGAAATGAACTAGCTACATGCTCTTCCAAAACCTCCAGCTTGGCCGACTTTTTATACGACGCATTCGAAAGTATAATGGCTGACTTTATGCATCAGTTGAGCTAGCCACGCGCCTTACTGCAGGACCAATGTCTGCAAGAGTAACATCACACCAACTATGAGTACTGTCAGGCTATATTCCAGGAAATGTTCCATCGTCAATAATTGCAAGGATTAGACTATCAATATCACACAAAGTAGAATTTACTGTGATTCATTATAAAATACTGACTGTTGTTTATGGGAATATTATATATGTGTTTCTTATGATGCTGTGTTTGTGCATTTCTTGAATTTATCAATAAAAATTTCATTAATTTGTAATACAGTTATTTCAGCTGTGTTTTTTTCAGAAAAACTTTATAATTAATAAAAACAGACAGGACATGGTACAGAAGGTTCATGGGTATATTAGTGTTGGACGAATCAATATTATTTGACCAAAATAAAATGTTCTTGTGATGTTTAGAGCGTCAATTAATTCTACTCCGATGACTATATTCGTCACTGTATTTAGTATACACCATGGTATGCTTTTCTAACCATAGCGGAGGAAAATGAAGCAAAGGGTATAAATAAATAAAAACCATTTATTTGGAATGGGTTATACTCTGAGGTAATTGCTATTTCCCCGCTTTCTCATACCCATTCAGATAAGTGTTAATTAGTAACCTTTGTGATCATCATTGATGTTTGATACAGTTTGTCTAGATCGAGCTAGTTTTAAGTCTTTTCGTGACCATAGTTGATGTTCTTTACAAGTGTCGGAAGTTAGTTATAGCCCTTGTGGCCTCCTAGTCTTTGCATGTTTTTACAGTTTCGAAGACTTGTTTTTTGTACTCTTTGTTTAAATAAGTTTCAGAGGAACGAAATTGAGGTGTGGTAACAAAATGCCCGTAAGAATTTAAAGGGGTTAATTGGAGAGTGATTTATATTGGCATCCAGAAAATGATGTTTGATCCAACAAGGGAACTCACCAGCGGTATATTATTAGAATAATAAAACATATTCAACGGAATCAGAATGAAAATTAGGTTATATATTCAATTTGAATTATGCCCTAGACTTCTGACCACTACGGAGATTAGCGTTCATCGTAGATAGAACGGCCGTCTAGCTGTCTGTATATTGTAACCTCAGAGGTTCCCAGAGTATCTTGGCGCCGGCCGCCCAACATAAGATCGATCTCTTATATCTGTCAATGAAAAGTGGGACATCCTTGATCTATTGTTCAAACTTGTGAACTAAATACTAACATATGTAATTTGGAGACTTAATCCCCGTCAGTTTACATCCGGAGATGGGGGTGTAAGCAAGTATTTCAGTTTATCAAAAGGCTAACCTTGTCGGCCATTTCCATGTTTGTTCAATCGATCAGTCTCAGAAATGCACTTTTTAAGCTAAGGTCTAGGGTCATTAGGAGAACTAGAATTCTATATTTGAAAAGGACACTATTAGAGCACTATCTCCTCTGTGAACTTTACTGAGAGAATTGCAGTAGTTATAATATCTTCTAGTAGCAATCGTTGGCTCGATTGGATAGATAGTGGTGTCTGGTGACCTAGCAGTGTTCTGAGGCAATTAGATGTTGTTTTTGAGTACCGCTCAACAGATAGTCTCAGATGAGAAAGTACTAAAAGAGGGAAACTCACTCAATTTTTATATTTTTTAGGCTCGAAACCAAAGGCTCCACTGACAGCAAGATTTGGCATTTTGAATAGTTGACATTTTGAAGAGAAAAAAAGCGAAATAAGGATTTCCTTTTTTTCTATTGATAGACAAATAATAGAGAAGGACTTGGAACAAACTTGAATATTTAATAAAGGGTTGGTGAGGATAACGTAATCAAAATGATTCCATTAGGAATAGGTTGTGTTCTTGGGGGAATGATCATTTATCAGAGTGTAACACAGAGGCACAGAAGTACATAGATAATGCTCAGAGTTCTTGATGAGATGTGGAATTACCTAAAGATGGCATGATGATTTGAAGTTGTGTCTAGATTGTATCGATCGGATGTTTAGCCCAGCCAGCTTGACCACCAATGTAATCGTACTTTTTGTAATGACAGAGGGCCGCGGAGGCGCGAGTGGATTTAGAGATGGTCCCGAGACATAATGAGTGTACCTCCCACTCAAGGCCCTCCAACCTATGAGATGCGGCCGGTTCGAGAATCCTCCAAGTGTGGGGCAAGTTATGTTCAAGGTTCATGACCGCTCTGACCCGGTGGTTTGGTTGTTCTCGGGTACTGTGGCGCTATTGTCCTCTCCATCCAATTAATACCTGGCAACGTCCTTACATGTCCTAAACTGGTATGTTAATGTAAGGTACACGTAAGAAACTGAATCAAGAGACACTAGGAAACAAAGTAGTAATAACAGGGTTACAACTCCAGATGTTATTGGGATTGTTTATGAGAGATATCTGTTAGGATCTACTAGTTATTACCCTACGACTTGTAACTGTAGCGATGCAGCAAGGGAGAGCGTTCATTATATCTTTTTTTAAAAAAAACACCACGAAGCCCCCCCGTTCTACTGATAATTGAGATATCAGCCTACATATGGACTCGTAGAGTTTCCGGTTTTCTGCAAAGGGACTTTCCGCCCAACTTCGTATCAGGTATGAAACACTGGCAAGCAAACAGAGTACACGTTTAGAATTGCATGCCCGTCTTACGCATATGTAAGTTATTATTATCTTTTTATATGAGGGGTTTAATCTGTTATTTGATATTCTTGGAGGTAAATAAATCGAAAACTTCGAAGTGTACAATTGTTTTTTGGAATTTTGTTAGTTCATCTGTAAGTGTGCGGCAAATCACCTTGTTTGTTGTGTTTGGTTTTAATTAATTCTAATGTCCTTATCAACAGGACAGGGTCTTATAAAGGACGGTCCTCTAATGTGCGGTGTGTGTGTGAAAGTCGTGTGAGCGCGACAGGTTTTGCGGAAGCACTAGTATATTCATGTTGTGGTCTTCATAGCTTGGTTCGAAGTTACCTCTTATTTGATAATTGATTTTGTTTCATTAAACGATGATAAACGATCTTAATGCTGTTAATTTAATTTCCATTTCCACAGTTGTGCCTGGTGATTTGTATATGCGATCTCTAACAAGTGTAGCAGGTACAATTATAGTAGAATGAAAAAAAAAACATGTGAATAATTACATGGAAATTCCTGTGGAAGGGGATGTGTTGCCTGCCACACAAGCAGTGTTTAATTACATCACGAAAAAAATTGTTAGATTTACCGTTGAAAATATTGTTACAGTAATTCGTTGAAGGTTGTATCGAAGATTCCAGTAAATCTTGCGCAATAATTGACGTTGTTTCTGACCTGTAGTATATCAATAAACCCAATCACTCCGTTGATCCTCCACTAGTATGAAGGCGAATTTATATACATAAGTTTGGTTGAAAGTGCAATTTCAAGCATTTTTCAATTTTGTTTTCAGGTATAGAAACTTAGAGTATACTAATTATTATAGATTGTAGGAGCTTGTTGCAATAATACTAAGTCATGTACGGGTTTCTTGTTTATGATTACGAATACTATCAACAGAACTTGGTAGTTGGACGCCGGTACCAATGTAATCTCCCATACAATACTGCGTGTACTTTTTTAATTAACCGTAGGGTCCCTGGATTTTCCCGGGTAGAGTTAAGAGTTGTGTTTAGTATCTTTATCGCTCTATATTGTAAATTTTTTTACCATAATTTTATGAATATAATCTTAAAATTGATTGCAGTTCTTATAACTTTTACAGTTTTTTTATATCACAAATATTTAATAACAGAATACAAACTGAATTTGAAAGTCCTAATTTTCGTCATATAGCCGTTAAATCAGAGACTACAAATTTACAATGAAGTTTATCAAGAACTTATTCCGACTCATTGTTAACCACATTTCAATAGATGAGCGAGGTCTCAGATCGTGTCGGCCATATTGTTCCCTTTTAATTACCGGGACCCCACGGATTGTGGACGGGACGTTTTACCGAGGTGTGTGCCCATCACGACGGGTAATATAATATACATAACTGATTACAGCATCTTCGATTATTGCAGGGCGTTCCGCATCACTTAAATAATCTCTACACCCCCTGGTACTATCCTATCATAGTGAAATTTGAAGGCAAGCCCAGCTCCAGCGGGGGGGGAAAAAACATTTGACCCGACTCGCTCTCAGGCTAAGAAAAGAAAATTATTACGTCATTTGAAGACTTGTCAGAGAGAGCGAACAAACGCCCTAACATTCAACGCGCCACAGAGTTCAACCACACCGTGTACCGTTATATGGGCTCTTTAGCATGTACATGTGAAATGACACTAAGTTACCTGTTCCTTTTTAGTGTTTGCCTCCAGTTTTTACTATGAGTGAGAGTGCCAGAGGTTTGTAGAGGCCGTAACTGATCGGAATACCGGATGGAATATTATCGAGGAATGGATGACCATACAGTCACCCGAAGGGTTAAATCAGTACAATAAAATAATGGGTATATATTTAACTCAAAACACCCCCTGAAAGAAAAGACATTAGGTTCTACGAAATACAAAGGATTATTTGAGTCTGTCCAAGATGAGAGAGTTCGGGGAGTGAATGGAATGAAAGAGCCACTCTGTTCGTCATAACGTATAATTGGCGGGGTATTATTTTTGATTTAATTGCGCTGTTATGGCAAACGATCTTCTTTAAAGTCTTATGTGCTTGGACCATTGTTAGCAAGCTGAAACTCATAAGATAAGTTCCTAATGTTTAGCGCCCCTTCTCTTTTACGATCAGGCAATACGGGCAAGCAGGGTACAATTTCTACAAGCCCTACCTGCAGGGCCGAAAAAAAAAACAAAAAAAAAAAAAAACAAAAAAAAAAACGACCCCTCTCTTAATATTAGGATCTTTATCATTTTCATTCTTTACTATTGGACTTTATTCTTCCTATAGGTTCCTTTCCCTTTGCACCACCTCCACTTTTGGCCTTGCAGTTAGTTGAGTGCGTGTCGCCCCTGTGAGGAAGGTAAGGCTCTGGCGCGGTTCTGTCCCCTGGCCGAGACACACCAAAGCTGTGTGTGTGAAAGTTTGGTAGTTTCTTGCTCATGCTTCGCGCTCAGCAAAAAGGGAGTGGGAAAAGACTGGTTCGCCCGTTGTCCAGTATAATGTGGACCCGGTGGGGTGTGTTGCTTGGGTGTATTGCGGCGGGCAAATGCTTCTGTTCTTGATATAGCACTATGAAAAAGGGCAAAAGTTCCACTATATGACAAGAAGCGTACCCACAACTATGAATATAGAACGCTAAGTCCTCAACGGAAACCACGCACCGCGTACACCTATATACACGCAGAACAGCACCACATTACAGTGTGAAAGGGTGGCCGTCCTTAAATGACCATAGCTGTTAATAGGACGTTAATTAATCAAACAAACAAACAAACAAACAAACCATTACATTTTTCACAAAACCTCTCACGAGATTGCGTGATCGGACACCCAATTGTTACGTTGCCTAGCAACTGATGGCATGATAGGAGACAAGTCATTCCCACCTCGAATCTGATTGGTTAAATATAAATAGCTGATTCCGGGTGTGTGCTAGCTTCCAGGGATGTGTTAGTTCAAACACTAACACACAGCTGAGCGAGGGTTTTGGAAAAAAATGTAGGGTGCTAGTCAATTAAACATAGTAACTTTTATATAGTGTAAATAAAGTTGAGGTATATTAATATTTACTATATATTTAAGGTGTGTTACGTTGAGAAATACGCCAGTTCAGGAGGCCACCTATTATACGATGTCGGATGCAAATCATCTCATGTAAGTTTGTTGCTTTTAAATTATTTGTTTCCCGCGAACGAAGGGATGATACGCCTATAACTTTTATGTTTATCTGTCTGAGCGTAGATAGATTTTTTGAACAAAGCTGTTTTCAGATATTTTATCAATTTCGTTGAAATGTTGCCGCAACGTTCGAAGTCATAATTTAGATTATTGCACGCAAGCGTTATGCGTAAATTGTAGTAGCCATGGTAACCAGGGCACTTATAATAGGCTTTGTAAAATAGCATTTTGTGTTTATTTTTGTTCCAACTTGGGTCAACTGTAAGACATATAGATATGTATGTAATTTGACACATCGTATGCTTCAATAACCGTAGGAGTTATGGAGTGAGTTAAGGATTTTAACCATGATATACAAAGTATTTGCGTGTTATTATCAACAGTTGCCATGTTCATGACAAATGCAAAAGGCATTCAATGTGTATATTTTTGTAAAATCGAATCTAGGTAAACAAGCGCTCCTTGTACATACTGTGGACACAAGTAAATATAATGACATGGCTTTTGGTAACATAAACATGTACCGACCCTGTGGACTTGCAGAACCGAGTATACTTTTTTGCATATTTTGACAAAATAAAAAACAACACAACAATCTACGTGTCAATGGTAATATGTACGTTGAGGACAGACGCATAGATACGTCTTAGCATCAATGTTATGTTCGAGTAAATCGAAGAAGTGATATGTAGGCATACCAAATATCACTAGTTTAAACACAGGGTCTAAAACCTTAAAGATGGACCAATATATAGATATAGCCTACTTCCAAACATTTGATACGAATTTGATATGTTTCAGGAATGCAAATCAATCGTTGAGAAAAGACGCGAAGAATTTGACGATAGTCCGATGTCTGGCGATTTCCAGATGTGTTCCTCCTGTTGTAACGATACGAAGCTGTGTAATGTCATAGGGGGACATTGTGGTAGTCAAGGTAACAAACTCTTATGAACTTTTGAGCCCAGAAAATACCGCTAATGCAGGAAATCATTAATATCTTTACATGAAGCAGTTCAACAAAAATTTTGCTGACCTATTTTCAGTTAAAAAATAGGAAATTCGAAGTTGACAGTTTTGATTGATTTAACTTTAAAGTGTTTTGCTGTTTTTCGCATAAAACAAGCAAACATTAAAAATGCGCGTGAATATACTTATCAAAGATAGGTCCTCGCGTGATTGTAGTCAATTTCCGTTCTCCGCAAACATTTTTCATTTAAAGTATTTCTCTTGTGTAATATAAGCCATTTTCTTTCTGACATTATTTGTTTCTACTCCTGCTTAGCGGTCAGTATACAGGGTTATAGCACTATAAAAAGGACAATAATTCCACTTTACAAGAACACACAACACAAATATACCAGTCTGACGCAAACACCATTACGCACTCCATACACGCAACACACCGCATACATGGAGGCCATCTTTACATGGTCCTGTTACAGTGTGCGGTTGTCTGTATGTTTTGTATGGCTGCTGTACACTTGTGTTGTGTCTCCTTGGAATTTCTGCCCTCTTTATATAGCTATCTCACTAAGCCGAATAACCCGATCAGTTAGTATAACCTAGAGAACATACAAAGCATGAGTCAAAGTTCCAAGCAATTACTCGGGAACCTATATGTATTTATAAACGCACAGGGACTAGTATAATAAAGGTATATTTTAACAGTCTTTCGTATTTGAAGCTGTGTTTTCTACATAGAAAAATCATGTAATATTATGCTGGTATGTACATATTTACATAAACATTTGATGAAAATATGGATGACCTTGGTAGAGGCAGGTGAACCTCTCCAACGCAAGTTGTTGGTTCCCTTGTCCTTGAATATAGTATATGTATGTATACACTCCAGACTTTCTCACAACCTACGTTACTCGTCCCTGTGTCTGAATTTATTCCGTACAGCACTGGACATGAGTGATCGAGTTCTCTGCTACCACTGTAACCATTTGCGTAGCCCTGACCAGTGTGAAACAGTGAGAGCTTGCCCTATATACGAGGTACGAATGAATTGTGTTTTGAATTGACTTAGTTACATGTATTACAAAATATTAAAATCTCTGGTAGTGTTACATTGTACACAGGGATTTAACCTATCTTAATCTCTGTTTATGTTATAGCAGAGACATATTTGATCTAAATCTCTGGTAGTGTTACACAGGGATTATCCTATCTTAATCTCTATATATGTTATAGCAGAGAAATATTTGATCTAAAATATCTGGTAGTGTTACACAGGGATCTATCCTATCTTGATCTCTGTTTATGCTATAACAGAGACATATTTGATCTAAATCTCTGGTAATATTACACAGGGATCTATCCTATCTTGATATCTGTTTATGCTATAACAGATATATATTTGGTCTAAATCTCTGGTAATTATACACAGGGAATTATCCTATCATACACTCTTTTCATGTTCGTGCAGAGATATATTTTATCAGAATATTCAGTTATAGGTAAGATGTGTCGTTTTCACTTATTGGACATTTTCGATTAAATGTGTTAATTTCACAACATTGAATTCGCCGAAATGATGTTGATTTGAAAGTGATGTTTCGGTGAAGCATACTACAGCGGAACCGACTTAGTTAGTAACATAACACCAGGCATACCGATAAGTTGTGACTTTGATAATTATATATGGCAAAAGTCTCAGGTTTGAAAGATATGATATAAGTATAATTAATGAGAAACTATCTTATTTAAATACAGACCCTTAATCTCAATCCTGTCAATAGAACTATCGAGCTTGCGAACCTAAGGGCCCGTTTTCATTAAGATTTTGAGTAAGACTTGAATAGACAGACTCTTGTCAGGTAATTCATTCATATATTTCCTATTCACAGCAATGTTACATTGAACAAAGTGAAGGTGGTGTGTCCGGATCCCTTCTTTGGACTAGCCGATGTGGACATGAAAGTGCGGTAAGAAAATACTACAAATCAACTGATTTTGCGGCTGCTTATTTTTTGTTAATAACACCTTCATTGCGATTAGATTAGCGGTTAAGACTGTAATGGTGTCATTATTAGTTATTGCAGATTCATTCTCGACATAACCGTCTATATTATAGGCAGGTCGTTCATCCACCGTTTCGTTAGTACCAATATCCGGTGTACGGATATACATAGTGACTAATAGAAAGAAGAAATAGATAACATTTGTCTCATCAATCGCGTCATAACGGAGAAAACACATAACATTTCTAATATGATAAATATATATATCTGCGTATATTACAGCAAGGTATCGATATATATATTTATACAGTATCTGTTTTATAAATTTAGTTTACTTATGACCTGGAACTTCCATTGTTTTAATAGAATTGTCGAAGTCCCGGCATCCCCGTTGATAGTGTGGTTGGGAAGAAGAGGTCATCGGAGTTCTGTGCTGCATGTTGCTCGGAAGATCTATGCAACACTAACTGTACTTTAGCAACAGGAAAACGGCTTAACAACACCAACAACAGCAACTGGTCCCCTGTAAGTGATTCTGATAGAGCTTGTACTGGTTAATATGTTCTATTTTGCATATTACAGAGTTATCTGCCCTTGCGGGTAGGTACTGATTGCGACGTAATGTGTTTGAGAGCGTAACGTCGTACGTTTTTTAATGAAAACGAAGTGAAATGCGGTCTCAAAATAATGACTAACAATAGAAAGTTCTAACTCTGTAATATGCAAAGACGGAATTAAAGGAAACTCACACCGGTTCAAAAATAAACATTTAACTGTTAATTAAATGTTTAATATTAGAAGATCTATATTGACACCCTACGGGAGTCACTGTGTAAAATTTAAGGAGGTATGTTACACTTTCTGTCGCGAAGCGTATTGATGGTCACTATCTAGGTTTGAATTAAGACTGTACAAAATTTTGCTGCTGTTCGGTAGTCACCTGTGTTGCCACCGTGTTTGTAGCTGTGGTGAATTAACGAAATGCTTGTGGGTAGTTTTCAAGCTTGTATCTGAACGTGATTGTAGGAAGTTTATTCTATCTTTGCTCCGAACTGAACACACGTATCGTACCTACCTATATCTGCTGAGGTAGGAGGATCCTTCCACATGCCACGTCTATCACAGCGGAGAACATTTAAATATGGTAATATATACAATTGGTTGATACAACATCATCAAATAACATTCGAGTTCTTCTTACAGTATCGATACCAGTTACTCACATTTGTCACACGACTCTATGACTGTAACTGATAGGTTCGTATATAACACCTAACATGTAGGGCGCATGGAAACCCAACCCCGAAAGTAAGCTGGTCCTTTTCGGTAAGAAATGTCTGATTGGCTATTTATATCATACTTGTTTGAGCTGTAGGCTTGCTTAGCGTCTTGTTTGACATGTACACCCATTTAAATATGTTTTTGTATTGTACTATCCATCTCGAATTTTATTATTGTTGAAAGGTGTTCCAAAATTATTTATCGATGGCCAACAATGAAATTGTCTTTTGATGTCAATTCATGACGTCACAATTCATTTCCTATTGTCAAAGCAATGAAAACCATGTCAGTTTTATATTACACAATGGACTTATGCAAACCATTGCATGAGCGATGTCACAAAATATCAGGCAGATTATATGAAAAAAAGCAATATATATCAGCCTCGATGATTGTTTTTTTCTGAACACTCGAGATGCTGACTTACAGTAAATTAAAAGTTTACAGTAAAAAAGTTGATGATCAGTGGGACCAAGGTAGTAATCAGTATTTAGAAGGATTATTGCTAAAATGTAGACATCAGAAGCTTCTGATTTTATTATTATAGATATATTATAGATATATTATAGATATATGATTGCAAAATTTTATATAATGTGTACACTTATGACAATTTTCTATATTTCTGTAGTCTGTTATATTATTATTTTATTTTGGTGATAAAATGATTAATTCTCTGATATGATTTACTATTTTGTAATATTTGTGTATCATTTATATGATTACTGGATGTTTATTGAATACTGTTTATTTTATATGTTCGACCTAATGTGAGAAGAGTCTGTGACTTAATCTTTATCATCAAATGCCATTTGAATAACCGTTGCAATTAAATATAATATATTTTTCCCATAGGCGCCTGTAAAACCTGAAAACATTCGGACGGAAAACAACGGCGCTGATATTTATATCGATGGTGTGTGACTGAAGAGAATTATGGACATTATGCTTGTAATGCTATGAATTCACAAGGACAGGATAATAGATTTGTCGATATCCTAGAACATGGCCCAAGTGGGTGATCTTTATATCAATTTTATATAAAGATTAACCAAACGTGAGTCTTGGTCTTCCATTTTTATACAGTTCCACTATACAAGAAACAACACGAGTATACCGCAGTCTCCCAAAACACGCACCCACACCAATCTGATTAAAATACAGATCCTTATAACCATTCCGTTATATAAAGGATCTGACAATATCCCATAGGGGGTCACGTCCAGATGACCTTCATACCACGTGGTCTTCATATCAGATACATTTTCTACACTTTGTCACATCTATTGAAAACGATGTTTCGTCCCAGTATACATATACAATTAGCTTTATTGTGCTCTTTCGGCGAGATGACCACATAAACCAAAATAATTATGATAGTTTTTTCAAACGTTTTTGTCCCTGAAATTCACTGTCAAAATTTTGCAAGTAGCAATTTGATTGGCCATTTCCAAAGGTCACATGGACATGAACCCTAATGGGATTTTCTCAGATCCTCTTATCTAACGTAGTGATAATAAGGATCTGTATTTTAATCATACACGCCCTATACATGGGAGGCCGTCCTCATATAACCCTGGTTCTTAATAGAATTTTATTTTAACTAATAACACAAAAGAAATAATTTGACAAAGTCCTGAAAAACCGGTTCCATTCACCTATTTATGTAGTCTCACAGAACATGCATCTCGTACGTCATACACGCTACACACGCCGCATTCATGGAAGGCCATCCATGCATGACTCTGGTTGTTAAAATGGTGTTAATATATACAAGAGGCCCATGGGCTTTCACAGTCGACTGATATTTTATACAAATTAGTTTTATAATTTAGTCAACTGATGTCTTTTGTTCACACAATATTGATATCTAACAGGTCTTCATTCAAAGTTTTATTTAGCTTGGTGCATATTAAAGGTAGGTTTCGCCCAATGAAATATAAAGATTACGAAATTTATACTGTACATACATAATATTCAGATACTTTTCAATGCATACAGCGAACAATAATAACAATGGGTGGTCAGTTACCTAGCTTGACCAGGAAAATACTCCTCTAAAATTAGAGCATAGTCAAGCTTTACATAGAACATAACGTATTTTTTTTCCAAAACGAGGCCGCATCAACAAACGAAATCGTGCAACAAAATGTCGGATAGCAGTGACAGACTTGGTACGGTACTGTATCGTAAGTGAAAAAAATAACATCAACCAATCGAAGTGCGATGGATTGTTTATACATATCATATAATCTAAAACACTTCATGTTACTGATATACGCTTGCTAGCTTAGTAATCAAACATACAAATTGTATGTGTAGTTAGTCTGCCACTACATGTCTGCTGGCATATGTGTTCAAATTTAACTCACCACATGCAACACGAGTCCCAACAGAATCCGTGCAAATTCCGCTTGAGATGTGGTTTCTATTTCTTCTATTGCTACATGCCATCTCTGAATTTCATTTCCTAGAAATATCCTAGGGTGCTACCGATTCCTTTCTAATTTCCTCCTCTTTGTTCCGATTCAGATACATTTGTTTTCTCTTACGCTTTCGTTCAGCTATTTTGTTTACTTTATGTACACAACAATGCGCATGCGCGAACTTCGACATCACAGTCCATTGCAGCTTCATTTGCATACTATCCTGTCAGGCTGACATCGTAATAAATCAAGGATTCCCGTCAATCTTGTAATCAAGACACATTTGTGTAATCTCATACGAATAAAGAAATTGAGTTATTTTTAATATGTTGTTTAATCTTTTCTTCCGTTTATCGGATTTTGCAAAAAAAAATATTTATTTGGTTGGGCGAAACCTACCTTTAACTAACATAATCCTGTTTACAAGGTTCAATAATTATTATTGCAAAGGGCAATAACTCCGTTATTAAGATAAAGTCGAATCAAGCTGATTTTATAACTCATCGTATATGACTGCAAATTGCAACCATAATGCCGCAAATGAATGCTTATTCCTTCAAAACACCAGCTTGCAAGGTCGAATCACCCGGGCTCAGAGATGACTAAAAAGTGACGTCACTGGAATGTCCGGGATCAAATCATCAAATTTAGAAATGGTAATCAAAATATAGAAATTAAACATTTATTTACTCACATCACAATATTTTCCTATCGCAACTGTTACAGGAAATTCTTATTATCTGGTATCGATTTCTGTGCCTGATTAATCTCGATATTAGTGCTAAAAATATCATGTTTATTGATATTGTTCCGTTACTTTTGTTGAGTTTGAATTTGTAAATTTAAAGGGCGTCAGAACGCTTGTTTTCAACCGGAATCAACGCGGTAATGATAAAGACCTTCCAAGTGAATATTTGCATCGAGGGAACTGGGACATAAAAAGTTGATTTTCTCAAAAAGTTAGAAAACTAAAAAACAATAATTTTGCTGGAACACTGAAAAAATCATTCTGATTTCGGAACACTTGGAATTATGAATATACCTCTAACAGTATTTTTATCCCCCGCCCAACAAAGTTGGCGGGGGATATACAAATGGGTTCCGTCCGTCCGTCTGTTTGAATGGTTACCGGAGCATAACTCTAAAACCAGTAGAGATATTTCCACGAAACTTCATACACACATTGGTCTTATGGTCTAGTAGTGCCTTTTGCTATTTTTAGGTTTTCATTTTTTGCATTTTTTCCGTAACCATGGAAACATTGCTGAAAATATCATATTTTTGTACCAGGTTCGTTTCCGGAGCATAACTCTAAAACCAGAAGAGATATTTCCACGAAACTTCATAGACACATTGGTCTTATGGTCTAGTAGTGCCTTTTGCTATTTTAAGGTTTTCACTTTTTGTACTTTTTTTCTGTAACCATGGAAACATTGCTGAAAATGGCAGATTTTTGTGTAAGAATCGTTTCCGGAGCACAACTCTAAAACCAGCAGAGATATTTCCATGAAACTTCATAGACACATTGTTCTTATGGTCTAGTAGTGCCTTTTGCTATTTTCAGGTTTTCATTTTTTGCACTTTTTCCGTAACCATGGAAACATTGCTGAACATATCATATTTTTGTACCAGGTTCGTTTCCGGAGCATAACTGGAAAACCGGTTGAGATATATGCACGGAACTCTATAGGCACATTAGTCTTATGGTCTAGTAGTGCCTTTTGCTATTTTAAGGTTTTCACTTATTGTATTTTTTCTGTAACCATGGAAACATTGCTGAAAATGGCAGATTTTTGTGTAAGAATCGTTTCTGGAGCACAACTCTAAAACCAGCAGAGATATTTCCATGAAACGTCATAGACACAATGTTCTTATGGTCTAGTAGTGCCTTTTGCTATTTTTAGGTTTTCACTTTTTGTGTTTTTTTTCTGTAACCATGGAAACATTGCTGAAAATGTCATATTTTTGTACTAGGTTCGTTTCCGCAGCATAACTGGAAAAACCGGTTGAGATATATGCACGGAACTCCATAGGCACATTAGTCTTATGGTCTAGTAGTGCCTTTTGCTATTTTAAGGTTTTCACTTATTGTACTGTTTTCTGTAACCATGGAAACATTGCTGAAAATGGCAGATTTTTGTGTAAGAATCGATCGTTTCCGGAGCACAACTCTAAAACCAGCAGAAATATTTCCATGAAACTTCATAGACACATTGTTCTTATGGTCTAGTAGTGCCTTTTGCTATTTTTAGGTTTTCTCTTTTTGTGTTTTTTTCTGTAACCATAGAAACATTGCTGAAAATATCATATTTTTGTAGCAGGTTCATTTCCGGAGCATAACTCTAAAAGCAGCAGAGATATTTCCACGAAACTTCATAGACACATTCTTTTTATGGTCTAGTAGTACCTTTTGCTATTTTTAGGTTTTCTTTTTTTTGCACTTTTTCCGTTACCATGGAAACATTGCTGAAAATATCATGGTAAATGGTAAATGTTTTTTTTGCAAAACTCCACCCATCTTTGTGTATATAGTCTAATATAAATGTCAAGGCTGTATACCTGATTCAACAATTGCAGCCCCGCTCTACTTAAATTATACTCCATCTTTCTTTAGCTCAACTTCCTTTTTCCTGTTTTTTTTTTCATACACGTAAGTCTCCAAAATCAAACTTACTTCAGTTTTGATATTTCCATTGGCGGGGGATCTGAATGACTATGTCCTTGTTATTATTATTATTATATATTATGTAAGTAATTAGGGATTTCCATTCAGGATGGAAATCCCTATTGTTATTGTTCTGTTTTTTCTTCTTCTTGTTATTATTAGGGATTTCCATTCTGGATGGAAATCCCTATTGTTATTGTTCTGTTTTTTCTTTTTATTAGGGATTTCCGTTTTGGATGGAAATCCCTATTGTTCTGTTTTTTCTTTTTATTATTAGGGATTTCCATTTACGGATGGAAATCCCTATTGTAATTGTTATGTTTTTTTCTTATTATTTTTCTTTTTTTTTCTTATTTCCACAAATCTTGTTAGCAGGATATCTCACGAACGGAATAGGTTACGACGCTCAACTTTGGACACGTTATGAACGTACATAAGATCTTGAAATGTACGTTCGATTTTTTACAAAAATGTTCAAGGTCAAGGTCACAGACGTAAAAACCAACTTTTTTCGACCAAACTTTAAACCTTCATAACTACATAACCGTACGCTGTTCAACGTGAACATTTCGTTATTTAGGTAGATCGCGATATTGAACGTTTTTTTCTTACTACATGTTATCAGAGATTATGTCTAGGTCAAGAGTTCGCTAAAGGGTCAAATGAGGTCAAACAAAGGTCAAAAATGAACTTTACCATAGAAATGTTTTGAAAAGCGCATATGAAAGAACATGCTCTCAAGCACATGAAATGACCAATTTCAAGGTCATATGATTCAAAATGGCGGAGATATTGGACATCAAAAATCGAAATTTTAATCTGTCCTTGCACGAGACGTTTCAGCGCCTTTAAACCTGTATGTACAGTGTTGATTTTTCATATCTATCTTGCATTTTAAAGGGGTTATATAGAAAAATGGCGGAAATATAGCTCTCCAAATATTGCAATTTGTTCCATTTCCTTATTTTTCACCGTAATTTGTGAGCTCGTAGCGCCTTTATCATTTAATGTAGTGTGTTGATTTTTTTTGTAAATGTAGACTTTAACATGTGATCTGTATCGGGTTTCAATTTCAAAGACATAACACTGAAAATGGCGGAAATATAGACCTCCGAATATGGCGTTTCGTTCATTTTTTAACGTAAATTTTACCGTTATAATTGAAATTTCAAAGAAAATTGTTTTGAAATGGATGTGAAAAAGCATGCTCTAGGACACATAAAATGACCAATTTCAAGGTCATATGATTCAAAATGGCGGAGATATAGGACCTTTATTAAGCGCCTTTAAATCTGTATGTACAGTCTTCATTTTTCGTACCTGTGTTGTAAGAACTTTTGTTTTCAAAAGTTATGAATTTCAAGGGGTGATATAGAAAAATGGCGGAAATATAGCTCTCCAAATATGGTAATTTGTTTCATTTCCTGATTTTTTTCCGTAATTTGTGAGCTCGTAGTGCCTTTATCATTTCAGGTAGGATTTTGATTTTTTGTAAATGTAGACTTTGGCCTTTTGTCTCTACAGGTTTTTAATTTCAAAGACATTAATTTGAAAATGGCGGAAATATTGCCCTCCGAATATGGCGTTTCGATCATTATTTAACGTAAATTTTACCGTAATTCATGAAAATTCAAAGAGAAATGTTTTGAATTGGATGTGGAAGAACATTCTCTCAGATACATAAAATGACAAATTTCAAGGTCATATGATTCAAAATAACGGAGACATAGGACATCAAAAACCGAAATTTTAGTTTATTTTGTCCTTGCGACAGGCGTTTCAGCGCCTTTAAACCTGTATGTACAGTGTTGATTTTTCATGCCTATGTTGTATGAACTTTTGTCTTCAAAAGTTATGGAGTTTAAAGGGGCTATATAAAAAATAGCGGAAATATAGCTCCCCAATTATGTCAATTTGTTCTATTTCCTTATCTTTTTTACATAATTTCTGAGCTCGTAGCGGCTTTATCATTTATTGTAAGGTGTTGATTGTTTACAAATATAGACATTGGCACATTCTCTGTACAGAGTTTTAATTTCAAAGTAATGAATTTGAAATTGGCGGGAATATAGCCCTCTGAATATGGCATTTCGTTCACTTTTTAACTTAAATTTTACCGTAATTTATGAATTTCAAAGTGTTTTGAATTGGATGTTAAAGAGCATGATCTCAGACACAAAATATGACTAATTTCAAGGTCATGTGATTCAAACTGAAAACAGAAAACATTTTTAATTTTGAAATTCATAATCAGCCAGCCAATCAGTGGCCGGGTTAAAATTCTGTCCTGGGCTCAATCTTGTATACACACGGGCCGTTTCGAAGGTATTTTTTTCATTTGGCTGGTTGTTACCTATACCCAACTTGAATACTTTAATTTCGAGATGTTTTAAGTTCTACATGAACAATGTACACAATCGCCATGTTTGCGTAAATACACGTACATGTACATGTGTAGCTACACCGCATGTATGGGAGGCCGTCCTTACGTGAACCTAGCTATTAATAGGGCGTACATTTAATCAAACAAACAAAACAAAAAGGTAATGCACAAACCTAATAACTGACAGGTTCAAAACCTTTTATGTGTGTGGCAGAGCTGTCACCTGTGACACCGGATGTTTAAGCAAAACCGGTGCTATGTTGGGGAAAATACCCGGCAGTTTTGAAACCACAGAACCAAACAAATTCACATCAAAATTCTTTACAAATTTTACATCTACATGTATTGCCCGACCCACACATTAACCATTAACTGATGTACCCTGAATATATCCAATCAGCAGGCTCCGATATATTCACCTCTCTATGAAATCTTATGCCCAAAGGGGGTTTCCACTAAATCTGTTTTTCGGTTGGACCAGACTACTTTCGTAAGAAACTCTTTCTGATGAATATTGAATGAAATCGTCCGTTCGTTCAAGAATTCGATTTGAAGCGAAGGAAAAGAGTATTAAAGCAATCGTCAAACATTACTTATATCATTACATAGGTGGAAATCCCGTGTTTTGATCGCGATCAAATCTAGTTTTATCCTTGTTACTATTCCACAAAAATAAAAAGAATGGAGTTCAACTGTTTGATAAAGCTATCATCAGTATTGGGTTAAGAAATAAAAAGGTGATTCAACTGAAAAATTTAAAGTGATTTAATTAGTTTGTGAGATTTCTTTTATCCCATGCCTTTATTATACTTTTAATGTTTACTAATTTTTTATCATAGTTAAATTTCGGAATTCTGTGTAGGTCAACATGAAAGTCTATACCAAGAAGTGTAAATTTATTTTCTCTCCATATGAAATTTAGGTCCGGAAAAAGTGTATCGTTGCTATATTTTTTACTTCCGAAGTTTTTCTAATATTAACTTTTAATCCCGAAATTTTTGCACAGATATTTAGTTCATCAATTGCAGCCTTCAAAGAACCTTCAGAACCATCTAGTATCAACGACGTGTCATCAGCATATTGTGGATTTAAAATATGACAATTGTCTTTGTTTATACTAAATATATTTTTGTTATTTCTTATACGAATAGCTAAAATCTCTGCACAAATAATGAATAAATAAGGTGCGACCGACCTTGGCGACAACCACGCATTAACTTGAAAAAAAGATAAGTCCCTCCTCCCCTTGATTGACAGCTGAAGAAGCCTACATATAATATTAAATGTTAAAGTAGTCTAATGCCCAAGTGACCTTGGCGACAACCACGCATTAACTTGAAAAAAAGATAAGTCCCTCCTCCCCTTGATTGACAGCTGAAGAAGCCTACATATAATATTAAATGTTAAAGTAGTCTAATGCCCAAGTGAGTAGATTATCTCCCTATTTAGAAAATAGGATTTTTGGCAGTAAAAGGACAGATTGTCTCACCCTAGATAATATAGTGTCTAAGCGGATAGATTGTCTACCTTATATAGGGAACAGATGATCTCCCCTTAGGCATCTTAACTTTAAAATCTCGCCAAACCTGTCTTATTTTGAAAAGCTTTGATTACTGTCATTGTATTAGATTATGTATTATTTATTCGTGTTTGTATATTCATTACCAACACTGTAGAACACTGCTCTATAACAACTTTTGTCATGTTTTAATATCACAAAGACTCCATACACTAGTATATACAGTTAAAAAAATCGCAAATTGAATGTTCTTGTATAGGATAGCCTATTGTTTTCTAATACTCTATAGCTACTTTTGCACTGTCCTATTTGTATACCATTTTTGTATACCAAACATATAAAAATAGAGATTTAGATATACTACATGTATCTAAATTGATGTATGAACTTAGTTTTTTTTTCTCAATGCAGATTTACGGTTAAAAATAAACTTAAGTTACATGATAGAAACATACTACGGAAAAGTCGCGGTGGCCGAGTGGTTAAGATGTCCCGACATATTGCCACAAGCCCTCCACCTCTGGGAAGCGGGTTCGAATCCCATGTGGGGCAGTTGCCAGGTACTGACCGCTGGTCGGTGGTTTTTCTCCGGATACTCCGGCTTTCCTCCACCAACAAACCTGGCACGTCCTTACATGACCCTGGCTGTTAATAGGACGTAAAAATAAACAAACCAAACGGAAAAGTCAACAGAAAAATTTTGCATGTAAAACAATCAGATCAGTAATCCATACGTATATATATCTAGATATTTCGAGACCTGCATCATATTGTTATGAGTTCTAGTGGTATCATCTGTCAGAACTACAGTAGATATGTATGTATACTGTGTACCTCAACTGAAACCAAAGAAGGGAGGAAAGTTCAAGTAGTAACTTAACAGTTCATGTATCACCAGGTACATGTATACTAACGTATGTGAGTGATTCAGTCCTGTATCACTCACATCTACACCCGCGAAGTTCGCGTCGTCGAGAATGTACCTGTCCGATAGAATAGTGTCCATCGCGATTCTACGTTTCTTCACGTTTTTAATTTCGCGAATAGTTTACCATGTATAGACCACATATTTTCCACGCACTAAAGTTTATATGCGCGTTTGAGGATTCGCTTGTTTTCTAAAGTCAAGTCCTCGAATATGTAAATTTCCTTTCCTATCAGAGCTTTTCTGGCCTTCAGTACTTCAAACTTTTTCAATCGTCTTGTAAATTTGCAGATAATGGAACGTGGGCCTAATCAATGAGCGATACCGATATCCGTCGTTTTAATGTCCCCTTTTAGGTTATCTCGGAAGAATTTGGCGCATTTTTCAACACAGGCTTCGGCTGTCTCAGTTCGGTCGCTCTCCAGGCCAATGAACCGAACGGAATTCTCCTGTTCTAATGCATTGTCTCTTAAAGTTAGTTCCACAATTCTTTCGACTGATAATTCGACACTCTTTTCTAACTGATCTACAGTGTCCCGCAGATTCTTATTTTCAATCTCTAGCTCAAACACTCTTCCTTCAAGCCGTTCTACCATTTCCTTGTTTTCCTGTCTTATTTCCTTCCAACGTCATCAATGGTCTCTGTAACAGTCAAGGTAATTTGTTATTATTATTTATTTATACTTATCTTTTTATTCGGGATTTTCACAACCTTTGTAAATGGCCAATCAAATTGCTGCTGGCAAAATTTTGACAGTGAATTTCAGGGGACGAAATAGTTTGAAAATCTGTCCGAATTATTTTCGTATACGTAGTCATCTCGCCCACAGAGCATAATAAAGCTAATCGTATTTATATGTTGGGGCGAAATGGCGTTGTCAATTTACAGAGCAACGTGCAGAAAATGCATTTGATCTGAATTACACGTGGTATAAAGGTCATCCGAACATGACCCTTAATCGGATTTTCTCAGATCCTCTATTGAACGGAGTGGTTATAAGGATCTGTATTTCAATCAGATTGAGAGTATTGTTACTATAACGCGATATTGATACTTGACTAACTTGAATAATGTTTACGTTTAAGCTACATATATATATATAATATATATTTAACATGGATACATACATGTAAGGTGACATTCTTACAGGTGTTCTTCTGTCTGTATTCGCAACCAAATTGACGTGGAACCTAGTTTGGGACCTTTAAGCACTGTGTGCATGCTATCTTCATTATCTGTGTCGTAGGTATTTTAGAACATGTCATGACGTAATGGTTTTGTTAGTGACATTCATGAAACATTTAAGGCCAAAGTTACATTGTTGTTTTTACCTGAACTGTGGTTTGTTTGCTTGATTGATTAACGCCCTATTAACAGCCAGAATCATGTAAGGCAGACCATCCATGTATGCGGTGTGTAGCGTGAATGAGGTTTATGGTTTGTGTTTTGGGAGACTTCAGTATGTTTCTTCTGTGCCTTGTTGTATAGTGGAACTGTTGCCCTTTTCGTAAGTGCTATATTCCTTTGCATAAGTGTTATATAACTGAATCATGTTGCCTGTCGAATACACCAAGCAACACACCCCATCCGGGCATATTATACTGACAACGGGCGAACCAGCCGTCCCTTACATAAGGACGGCAATATTAACAAAACCCATACACCCTTCTGTAAGTTAGTATCAATATATTGTATATTAGAAAATCATCCTCATTCCAAACACTATTCGGGCTCATATTAATAATATGCAATGCTAACACTTCAATATACATTTTATGTTGAGACTGATTGCATTATAACAAGTAAAAACAAATCAAAATCTAAGTAGGCACGAATAACCAGCCTCTCAAAACAATCACCACCCACTTCACACTCGTAAAACACTGAATACATGACAGAGTGTCCTTACTTAACCCTGGCTGTGGACATTGGTTTACAAAAGCAAAAGCTTTTGGACAAGGCAATGTTTTATTTCAAGTTACAATTGTCAAAAGTATGTAGCATAGACAATGGGATTCACACATGTCAAACACAAGTGACAATTTGACAAGTTAGATCTGAATGCCTCGATAGGGAAACACTGTTCTTAAGATGATTCTCACAACCAGCGTACAGTTTGTTTGTTTGATTAATTAACGTCCCATTAACAGCTTTGGTCATGACAGCAGGAAACCAGAAGTCATATAATGAATATAAAAGAGACGAAATGAGATATCATGTGAAATTTCAATTTATATCCCAGCTTTAAAGATGCTACACCGCCGACAAAGCGTAAACGATACTCATCATTTTGATAACAATTGGTGTTTAATTATGTGTATATATGTCTAATTAATACAAAAAAATAATATGAAATAATTTATTTTGCTTTTGGTGCATGAGCAATCAATACTTCATTCCACATAGGACATAGTGCTATGGAATTTTTTCGGGATGCAAGTAATTATTTTTGATATTTTTGTCTCTTTTGTAAAATTGGAAGCTCACACTTTTCATTGGTGGTAATGGTGTAAAGTAAGTAACTTTTGTAACTGAAGAAAATACTTATTCCTCTGCTCCTGTTTTTGATAGCGAAAAAATGCCATTTGTCAGCGGTGGAGCATCTTTAAATAAAAGGGTTTTGCATTTAACATTATTTCGCATGCTAAATGTTTTGAAATTGTTCATGAGGTCATGTACAAGCAGTTGTCCTATCGAATCTCAGAGAGAAATTAATTGAAAATGATATTCAATATGATTCACACGGTTTGTTAAACAAAAGGCCAAAAGACTTAACGGTCATCTGACTACCTTGGCAATAATCATATAGGAACTTAATTAGATATAGTGTCACGTTAGCCATCTTCGATTTTGGATCAACACGAAAAATAACAACGCTTTGTCGGGATCATGTCAGGATCATTTCATGCAATTTTCGGCCGAATCGCACCAGTTGAAGTTCAAAATGTGATTTCAAAGTGGCGGCTGTGGCGGCCATCTTGGGTATCGGATTGACCCGAAAAATAACAACACTTTGTCGAGACCATGTAAGAATAATGTCATGCACATTTCAACCAAATCGCAATGGAAGAACTTGAGAAGAAGTTCAAAATGTGCTTTCAAGAAGGCGACTGTGTCGGCCATCTTGGATTTGGGATCGACCCGAAAAATAACAACACTTTGTTGGGACCATTTCATGCAAGTTTCAGCCAAATCGCACCAGTAGAACTTGAGAAGAAGTTCAAAACTTGTTTTCAAGATGGAGGCTTTGGTGGCCATCTTGGTGTTCGGATCGACCCAAAAAATAACAACACTTTGTCGGGACCATGTCATGCAAGTTTCAGCCAAATCGCAATGGTAGAACTTGAGAAGAAGTTCAAAATGTGAAAAGTTAACGCACAGCGGACGGCGCACGGCGGACGACGACGGACGAAAACATGACGAATATAGGTCATCCTTCGGGTCAGATGACCTGACAATACTTGATAACACTAAATAAGTTTAAACATACGATTTCAATTTTTTCAATGTATTCTACGTTTCTATTGTGAGATCATGATTACGTCGGTTTTTCGCGCCATTCCCGGATGTTCTCTTCTGCTTCATAGTATATGAAGAAAAAGAATATGTCAATCAGAGAGTTGGATTTAGTATGAAAACAAATGAAAATTAATTATAAAGCTGTATTTGAAATAATACCAGACTAAGATATGTTCTCTGAATATTTGAAGAGCTACTGCAATATATCAACGGATCAAAACGATTTCTTAATTTTGTTTTGAAGAGCACAAGTAGACATATATTCATTAGCATTGTAAAATGGAACTGTGATGTTATTATATTTGACACAACATATCGTCTATATAATTTAGGTTTGCGCAAATTTCTCAGCCATTATTACACGATTAATGTTCGAATTGTAATGCAAAAATAATATATAAATGTGTATTACGTCGATGTACTCAATGGCGATCTTTAAAGTTACAGTGAACTGCTATTTTTTCAGTTAACAAAGAGGCCAAATAGGTCTTAACAGTCATCAAAGTGTTAATGCAGCATATTGTAAAGTAGAATTAGAGAAAAACTGCCATACTGATTCATCTTCTTCTGATTTTAATAATTAAAGCTGACAATGCAAGTTAAAAAGTATACATTTGCGAAAAAAAAATAATATATTTTTTTCCCCAATACCTTTTTTTCAAATTTCGTTTCTGAGACAACCCCTTGCGTTTCTAAGGACGCCATTTTGTTTTAACTCTGCTTGGATACAACACTGGGTACCAACCCCTATAAAGCGCGTGAACCACACACACGTGTTATCAGTCGAACGCTTGCTGTTCCAGGTGCAACAACTAACACATGACCGGCTCTAGATCTACTGTACTCTATACCTAACACGTAATGATAATGAAATGCTAGTACTTCCAATGTTTTCTCAAATAAAGTTTCCAGGAACCATATAAAGATCTATACATTTAAATTAAAAGTAATGAATGAATACATACCTTCTTTCCACGAGCGAGATCCATTTTGATTATAACGTAAACAAACAGGGAAATTCTAATAGGAGATAACATTGTCAAACTAAAAATAAATACTGCACTCACCTGACAAGGTTTCATTGAAGCTAGATCCCAAAATATGTCAAATACGAGCTAATAAAACACTTCAATATAGATTAGATATTACACGCACATGTACACGTGTGTGCCTTTGGTAGTTAATATATGGAAGCGTCACTTGTTCGGGAAGGTGGTCACGTGCAAATGGCCAGTCGAGTACATCGGGTACGATAGTATATACGTGGAGATATGAGGACGGATTATTATCAGGATTTTTATTCATTTGTGTGGAAAGTTAAATTTGGGAAACATTTAAATGACAGCTTAGAAGAGTTGACTTGTTTGCTTGCTAAAACAAGCCCTACACATATTTACAGGTAAGGGGTTTTGTTTATGTATTAGTAGGCGATACACAGTGGACGTCTGCTAGTTGTATATGTACATGACTGAGCGCACGTGTGTCGATTTACGCGCTTTTATATAGGGGTCGGCAGGCATCTCGTATCCAAGCAGAGTTCAAACAAAATGGCGTCTGCCCGTCCTTAGAAACGCAATGGGCTGTCTCAGAAACAAATTTTGAAAAGAAAAAATCATTATTTTTTAACTTGCATTGTCAGCTTTAACTATTAATATTCGTTAGCGGTGTAGTTACTTTAAATAGTTTGCCAATTCGACCCATGAGAATGAAGGTAACTGTCATTCATATGAATTCGTTTGAATAAAAAAGTTATAAATGGGTGGCGGCGAATGACGACGGACGAAATACGATTAATACAAGCCATCATGACACTTCGGGTCAGATGATCTAAACAGGATTATGCTAACGCTTCTATCCACAAATATTCTCAATGTCGAGACACTGGAATAATCATTTGAAAACCGTTGATAATGTTACCAATAAAATATCGATAGATCTGATGTCATAGATGGCAAGATCATCAGCCAAATTCAGCAACACCTATGAAACAAGATACATAATTGTTCACAAAGTTGCTAGTTCTCCTTTTCGTTTTTATGTTTTGTGGTTTATATAAAGCCATTGACGGGTGGTCTTCTTCTCAATTCTCGCAATGTCGAGACAACTGGAATAATCATTTGAAAAACCGTGTGATAATGTAACCAGATATAATAACGATAGATCTGATGTCATTGATGCAAGATCATCAGCAATATTCCAGCAAACACCTATGAAGACAAGATACAATAATTGTTCACAAAGTGTATCTCCTTTGCGTTATGTTTTTGTGGTTCTATAGAGATTGAGCGGGAAGGTCTTCTCTAATTCTGTTGTTTAGATGCCGCTCCGCAGACACCCATCGTGATTTAATTCCATAGAGTTTCCATTGCGGTGAGAAAAGTTCCCTGTACAGTGGAACTTTTTACCTTTACTTTTCCATTGCAAAAAAAAAAAGGGCTTTTAAACACGATGTTTGGTATTCCATCGTTTGTGATGTGTAATGGAAGAGGTCTATAGTTGATTCCTCCAATCCAAGATAGCAGAAAAAGCAGTTTATAGGCGCGTTGACCAATGTAGCGAGAGCAGTAACTTAGCAATGACAACACTCCAGCAGCCGGACTGTGAAATTGAGTATAT